>NC_065584.1:162443707-162753082 GCF_024542745.1 Macaca thibetana thibetana | reverse complement strand
AAGGAGGGCAGGTCCAGGGTTCCAGCCATGAGACTGTCTCTGGCAGCTTTAGCTGCCTGTTGCAGATGGACAAGGCAGACCTAGGGGACACAGGGCTTGGATGTTCCAGGAAAAGGGCTAGATGAGGAGGGTAGTGAAGGCTGGAGGGGCCTGAAGGATGAGGCAGAAGTGGAGGGAGTACAGGGTCAGCACTGGGGTCTCAGCGATGGGGGGCAGGGGATGGCCTCCCAGGGAGACTGGCAGTCAATGCTGAGGGAGGTGGTGGGAAGCCCAGGATTGCAGAGGGGGACCGGGCTGCAAGGGAGTGGAGTGGAGTGGAGCGGTTTGCACCTGAGGAGGTCTGGGAACGGGGAGGCCAGGGCTTTGGTGGTGGTCCCTGGGGAGGACCGAGCTGTCAGGAGTTGGGGTGGGGTGGAGGTGGCCTCGAGCCATGGCTGCTAGGTTTATGAGTAGGGACTCAGGGCAGCCCCGAGGAGCTGAAGGAGGACACACCTGGATGCCAGGGCCCCAGAGGTGCATTTGATGGGGAGGGCACAGTATGGGGACTAAGGTGGACAGAAACTCATACCACTGTGGACTCTGAGGCACGAGGGATATGAATGACGGAGCAGCCAGCTTTGGAGAGGGCCAAGGGCCACTTCCAGGGCAAGTTGGGTCTCTGTCAGAGCTGGAGGGAAGGGAGCATTTGGAACAAATTGAAGGGACTTATGACCTGCTGGGGCGCGGGGTGGCTTGTTTTCCCGAAGAGCTGTGCACCGGGATGATGGGCAGAAGCAGTGAGGGAGGAAGGCAGGAGGCTCCCCGGGCCTGAAATATTTGGAGACCACCCCCTCACCAGGAAGCTGGGGATCCCAGCCCCAGATCTGGCCCCTCTCAGCACTGGGGACCATCAGGGCTCACAGCCTCCTACAGGAAAAGCTGACGCAGATGGGGCTGAGGAGGTAGCACTGGCTCTGGCCCAAGGCCACTGAGGCAGGGTCACTCCCAGTCTGGCCCAGCCCTCCCTTACCCAGAAATCAGAGGTTCACTTGCCCCATGGGCATGCAGGGGCACTCGAGGGTCTGCTGCTGGGGGAGCTGGGCCCCCGTCCTCTGTTCTGAGGCCTGCGGTCCCTCAGGGGCTTCTGGACACCCTGCATGCCTGTCCTGCCTGCTGCTCTGAGCCCTCCCTGTGCCTGCTGACTGGAATGCGTTCAGAGCATGGCTTGGTTTCTATTCAATCAGAGACTATGATCCAAGGAGAGCTCTGGGTTTTGTGTCCTGGTTCCGTCTCCGCTATTTTGATGTAACAGGAGACTTTGGGCAAGTCCTTGTTCCTTTCCAGGCCTCAGTTTTCTTAACTGGGTACTGGGGTGGTGACAGACACCCTGTCTAAAGCCAGCAGTCATCTGGTTCCTGAGGTGGACACCGCTGACCCAGTTCAGATCAAATCCCCAGTCTGAGTTATTGACAGGCGGCAGTCCCTGGGACAGGGGCAGGGCAGGTGGGGGTGCAGGCAGGAGCTGGGGGGTCCCTGTGGTTGGGAGTTGGGAAGAGGGGAGTTTCCTCGGGGAGGGGCCCAAGAGGAGAAGAGGAGACAGTGTGCTGGGGAGGGCAAAGGTGGGGATCAAGGTGAGAGCAAAGCATGCAGGTGCCCCAGAAGGGACAGGGAACCAGGGAGACACAGAGCGGCAGGGGCCTGGGGTGCAGGGGTGGGGCTGCTACCCGGGGCCACATGGTGGGCAGCTGGGAGGGGCCTCGGGCTTTGCCCTGAACATGTGAGGGCCGGAAGATGCTTTGGGCAGTGAGAGAAGCTCGGACAGGATGAGCAGAGCGGGAGGCAGCTCTCAGCCGGGCAGACTCCTGGGAAGGGTCAGCTTGTCACATGCTGTTTTTGGGGAGTCACTTACTATGTCCCCAGCCTCAACAGCTTAGCCTGGCAGTGTTTGTCAGAGGAGCAGCCATGAATTAGCCAGGAGAGGGCAGCGTTGCCTCAATCTTCAAGCCCAGGCCTGTGCCCACCCACCCCGGCCCCCACCTGCTCTGGCTTTGCTGCTGCTGGGCGGACAGGCGCCAGCTTCTGTTGGTCTCGAGGAGGCGAGGGTCTCTAGGGCCGACATTTGTCCTTCCTCCGTTCTTGGCATCCAGAGCCTCAATTCACCTCTACTCCTGGACACAGGAAGGTGTGAGGGGAGTTCTACTTTGACCTGGCAACTTGAGGCCAGCGAGAGGCATGGAGGGGATGTGGCTGAGGTCAGCGGAGGGGCTGGGAGGGAGGGTGGGAGCCATGGAGTGGAAGTGAGGTGGGGGGCGGTGAGAAGAGCCCCCAGACCCGATGGCTCAGGCAGAGGCACACCGTTCCGCAGAGCAGAGGGAGACGGGAAGAGAGCACCGCCTCAGAAATTTCCAGGTTTTAATTTAAAGCGAAAATTGAGGCTGGGTATGGTGGCTCAAGCCTATAATCCACGCATTTTGGGAGGCCGAGGTGGGCAGATCACTTGAAGCCAGGAGTTCAAGACCAGTCTGGACAACATGGCGAGACCCTGTCTCTACTAAAAATGCAAAAATAAGCCAGGCATGGTGGCAGGCACCTGTCATCTCAGCTACTTGGGAGGCTGAGGTGGGAGGATCGCTTGAGCCCAGGAGGTAGAGGCTGCAGTGAGCTGTGATCATGCCACTGCACTCCAGCCTGGGAGACAGAGCAAGACTCTGTTTAAAAAAAAAAAAAAAGAAAGAAAGAAAAGAAAAGAAAATTGAAGACCTAACTTTGGACAGAAAGGAACAGAGGATATAATATTCTTTGGAATATTTTTAGAAGCACACATACAACTAAATATTTAGAAAAGAGCCTGTGATAAACCCCACTAGGGATGTCCTTGACTCTGAGCCCTGAGGTCCCCTCTCCATCCCTCCTGCCCCCAGGCCCTGGGCTTTGTGTCTGCCCATCCTCTCAACAAGGCTGGCCTGGGCTGGCTCTTGGGAGGCTGCGGGAGCTCGGGGACCCATCTGTCTTGTAGCAGATTAGAAAGATGTCATTTTGCCGACAGTGCCATTTATCACGGCAGCTGCAAAAATTAGTGATGCTTGGTCTAAAAGTGTTGGGTGGGGTGGGAGCTGGCAGGTGACAGCAGCCAATGCTCCCCGGCATTACCAGGTCAGGGAACTCTGAATAGAGGTTTTCTGACTTAACCTCTAAGTCTGGCCAACCTCCAAATAGGGGTTTTCTGACTTAACACTTAGCCCAGGTGAAGGCCCTCTGTTGGAAAGATGAGGAAGCTAGCGCTCAGAGCCTGGAAAAAAATTTGGCCATATGACAATTATTATTATTATTATTTTAAGTTAGAATCTTGCTCTGTTGCCCAGGCCAGAGTGCAATGGCACAATCTTAGCTGACTGCAGTAGCTGGGACTACAGGCACACGCCACCACACCTGATTAATTTTAAATTTCTTTTTTTGAGACATGGTCCTGCTATGTTGCCCAGACTGGTCTCAAACTCATGGCCTCAAGTGATCCTCCTGCCTGGGCCTCCCAAAGTGGGATTACAGGCTTGAGCCACCATTCCCAGCCTGAGTGACAGATTAGTGGCCCATCTCTAAATAAAGGTCTAGGTTCCATGTGTGACCAGGACCAGGGCTCAGTGGGTGACCAGGACCAGGGCTCGTCTGGGGTGAGGTGCTTTACTTCTATTAGGACTAAGTATTATTTTTGCCTTTATGCCTCAGTCTAGGACAGACCTTCAGCCTGGCCACAGCTGCCACCAGACAGGGGCAGGATTGGGAGCTGGTCCTGGAACTAGGACTCACTCTTGGGGTGGGTTTATGGTCCCAAGGGAAGGGGAGGAGGAGGATGGAGGGTTCGGAAGGAATATCTGGGGGGTGAAGATGTTCAGATGAGAGATGGCCCCACTATCAGAGGGATGCCAACTCCAAGGAATATGAATGGGGCCTCCCTTGTGCCTCGGTCTGCAAAATGACAGGGTCATTTAGCTTGGGATCGACCTCTGGATGAAGCAGTCCCATCGCTTGACGCTGCCTTTCCTGTGGTAGTGCCCCCAGAGAGGTGACCTGCAGAAGGTCAGGCACGGCCTCCCAGGTCTGGCTGAGTGCGGCGTGGCCTCTTCTGAACAACTCAGGGGGTTCTCGCTTGACCTTGCAGGAAGCCCTGGTTTGATCCTTGTAGGACTTGAATCCGTATCTTCAGGTCACTAGAGCCCAGAGCCTGGCACTTGATCACACACAAAGCCCCCATCCGTGCATTCATTCATTCAACAAGCATTTGCTAAGCTCCTGCCCTGTGCCAGGCTCTGGCTGGGCCCAGGGATATGGAGAGATGATCTTCACCTGGAGCCCTGGCCTCCAGGACGTCTGAGGCTGTGTCAGTGGGAGGGTGGGAATTCGCCCTTTCCCGCCACAAGCAGACGTTGGAGGGCGCATGAGGCTCGGTGCCTGGCAGGAAGCCAACCTGAGGTTCCTCCTTTCTCTCTAGAGGGCAAGACAGGCCTGGCTCCATGTACCTCAGCCAGAGCTTGGTGGTGACATCGCGGTCCCACGAGCCTCCTGGACACTGGCTGGGGTGGGGGCTGGTATCTGTTGTTCCATTGTTGCTGGAGGGATTCCCAAGGCCAAACACCACTCTGATTCCCAGGACCTGGGGGGATGGTGGCCCTGGGCCAGAAGCGGAAGAGGGGCCCTGCCTTCAGGGACACACAGATACACCATCTGGAGGCACACAGGTAGGGGCTGTGCACATACACATGTCCCTTACTGCACACATGTGGGGCAAGACACACGCACAAATGCGCAGACCCACACCTTACTCTACACACACACACACACCTGGTACCACCACTGCCTTCAAACACATGCTTCATGCTAGTCACAGGGAAAAAGCAGACACGACCCACGCTTATACCACACATGCGCACAGGCCCCACGCCACACACGGCCACACCTCTTACTCTCCCCACCCCACCCCGTCCCTCTCTCCCAGGCGTCTCATCTCATGTACAGATACGTGCCCACCCAGGCTTACTGGCGCCCCCCACTGCCCTGGAGAAGCAAGTCCACAAACCATGAGATGCCCGACATGACATGCAGAGAGAAGTGGGATGGGTGATGGGAGGGAGGTCAGAGAGTACCTGCATTCCCACAGGAGAGGAGACCACTGGCTGCTTTCAGCCCTCCAGCCTGGGATCCGGCCTCTGGGAGCTGTACATGTGCTTGTGAGAGGGCACCATATTTTCAAAGCCGTCGCCCAGGAAGACAACCAGGTGCCCACCCCTGCTCCCGGCATTCAGAGATGCCCACCCCCGGGGCTGCTCAGGCACAGGAGGACTAAACAGGAGCTCCTGCCACCCGGCTCCTTGCAGGGTGGGGTGGGGGGCTGGTGAGAGGACACATCCCCCTGAGTCCTGGGGTCAGGGGCTGTGTGGCCTTGCTCACTGGCAGAGTCACCCGCCCCTCCTGTTTCTCCCGCTCCCTCTTCTTCTCAGCGCCCACGTCCTCCCACCTGGCCTTTCTCTCCCCTGGATCCTCCCCCATGACTGGATTTCCTTTCTCTCTCTCTGGCTCCCTGTGTCCCTGTGACCTGCTTATCCTCTAGAATAAAGATCGACATTTTCAATTACCCCAAAAATAACAGAGCCATTCTTGGGGCCTGGCGGAGGAGGGCTGCACGGGCGCGGGCACGGGCGCTGGTTTGTGTGTGGGGCCTGCAGGTGGCGGGGGTGGGGACGCACACAGTCCCACCGTCCTTTGTTTGCTTTTTCTCATCCGGAGCCTTCATTTTTTCCTGGAAGACTGGAAGCACGTTTCCCTTCAGGGGAGGAAGGGAGACAAAACAGAGAAATAAAAACTGTCATAGTCATCTTGTAAACACAGTGTAGCACCAAGTGGGAGCTCGGCAGGAGAGAGGGACACAAGGGAGAGGCCGGGACAGAGAAAGGGGGCCAAGAGGGATGGGGTGGGAGTCAGAGAGCAAGGTGGGAGGTGAGCAGGAGCCCCCCTCAAGGCCGGGGGGGTGGGTGTCCTGCAGGAAGGACTGATGGGAGGGGAACGAGGCGAGGCTGATCCAGGGCCATGGCGGGGGGGTTTTGAGGAGACACAGCGTCTGCTGAGTGCCAGGCAGGCCCTGGGAGGTAGGCGCTATTCTCCGAATCCCACCCTGCGCCAGGCTCTGGGGGCGCTGAGGTGAGTGACAGATACGTCTTTGCACTCGTGGAGCATAAACTCTACTGGAAACAAAGCGGTGGCTTCGTGTGTTCAGCACTTATATCAACTGAGGTTCAGAGAGGGTGGGGGACCTGCCCGACGACACACAGCCGGAAGTGAGGGGACCAGGATCCCAGCCAGATCCGTGTGACCGCAGTCTCCTTTCACATCGCCTCTGCTGTGGGCACACTTTGCTCTTATGTGACCTTGAACAAGTCCTCCCCTCTCGGCCATCAGTTTGCCCGTCTGGAAAGCAGCCAGCATGCTGGCTCTCTGCAGGGCTGCGGGTAGCATCAGATGTCTGGATGTGAAGGACCCTCAGCTCTGGCTCTCTGCCGAGCTGGCTGGCGGGTGGAGGAGCAAAGACCACCAGGTGCTGGGGGAGGGACTGGCCGGCAGGGAAAGGAGGCCGGACCGCAGATTTACTCCCTGCTGCCGCTCAGTGGCAATAATTGGGTACTGCAGAGGGTTGGTCTGGACGGCCACCTTCAGTTGGCACAAGGGCCAGAGCAGAAACGCGCCTCTAGGGAGTATTGTCTGGTCCTCCCTGGCCCCATTTCTCAGATGTCCAGAGAAAGGAGGCACTCCTCCTCAGGTCATCCAGGGCAGAAGCTTGGGCTGGGCTTTCAGGGTAGGGTGCTTCCCTCCATCCCTGTGGCACTCAAGAAGCCCCCAGTCAGCTTCAGAGCAAGAGAAAGAGTTCTACATCCTCTGCTTGATGCCACCACCTCCAGGGAGCCTTCCAGGGTCTCCTTCAGTGGGAAGTGGCCTCACTCCTGCCCTGCAGTCCCACACTCAAACTCTCCTTGCTCCTCCTGCCCCACCCAACCATGACTGTCCTCCTGCCTGCAGCAAATCAGTCAGTGGAGCCCCTTGAGGCACGAGAGATGGTGGAGAGCCATTGTCACCACTCAGGGAGCATGTGCCAGGGGCCCACTCTGTCCTGCGGCTCTGCCTGCGTCCTCTCACTTGAACCTCGTAAGAGCCTTGCTAAGTTGGGGTTATTTTGAGCCCCATTTTTCAGGTGAGGGAAGGGCACAGAGAGGTTATGACTTTTACACACAGAGTGGTGGGGCAGGGACTCAAACCCAGGTCTGTCTCTTCTCTGGAGAGGCGCCCGCATTCGGAGGTGAAAACTACCCCCGTGGCCATATGACAGTCCACTGTGACCGGACACTGAAATGACCAGTCCAGGGGGCTTGTGGGCTGGGGTCTGGCTTCACCACTGTGCTGCTGGGTGACTTCCGGCAAGGCCCGTTCCTCTCTGGACCCTGGTTCCTCATCTGTGTGTGTGTGTGTGTGTGTGTGTGTGTGTGTGTGTGTGTGTGTGTGTGTGTTCTGGGCTACCTCAGAGATCCATTCTGGCTTTGAGTGTGGCATGTCCCATCTTGGGCAGGTCCAAGGAAGGGCAGGAGTGATCTGGCTTTGGGACAGGTATGGGGCTGGCCCAAGGGCCTGGATGCTTCTCCCTCCGCTGCCTGCCACAGAGGGGAGTTTGTCTTGCAGGAAACAGCCTCATCCATCAGCGGCAATGGGGGGCTGACAGCGGCCACTCCCCGCCAGCCCCGGCTGGAGGTAGACTCATAAATCCCACGCCAGGCCGGGCTGTAAATTCCTGTGATTCACATCCAGCCTCTTGGAGGACAGAGACATTTGGGGCTGTGGGGCTGGCTGTTCTCTCCCGGACAGGACAGGTGGGCACTGGGGAGAAGCCTCTTCATGGGCCCAGCCGTCTCAGATGGCCCCCTGAGGAGATGCGATGCTGAGCCACCTCTGCCCAGACCCAGGCCACCTCTGCCTGGGCCATTCCTGTGCCCTGGCCCAAATCACCCTGGAGGTCACGTGTGTGGACACGCTCTGTGGCCTCAGAGATCTCGTGGGGCCTGTGGCCCAGAGGGTGGGCTCCACCAACCCCACGGCGAGGTCTCCTGCCAATCTGCACGGCATTCTCTGTGAGGGCACGGTGGGAGGTAGGGCCCAGTCTGTGCAACTCTCATTCCAGGGAGGACTGGACCCCAAATTCACTGTCCCTCAGGCAGGAAGGGGACAGGGACACTCAGGTTAGGGCTGCAGCCATTTGTCGACTTTCATCAGGACTTTTGCCACACTTAGATGCCACTGGAATTCTTCTTTACTTAGCGTTTTTTAAAAATCAGCTTACTTTTAAAATTTAAGTGTGTGATTTAGCCTCGTCTTTAGCCATATTTGTGAAATCAGGGTCTGATATACTAGTCAAATATCCGCACACATGTACACATACACATGTGCACACACACACTCACACAGACACACACATATACACATATATGTGAAAATATACACATGAAATATATCCATGAAAGTAAACACATAGTTAAAATAGCAAATGCTCAGCTCCGTGTACCATCTAATCCTGCTTTAGGTTTAGAGTGGCTCTAGTCTCCCCCGTTATGGGTGATTCCTTACGGGTGATACAAAACGGGTTCAGCTGGCTCACAGAGCTGAGCATTTACCAGCCATTCTAGCCTTCCCCCACTTTACAGACAAGAAAACCTAGGTCCAGAGAGGTGCAGGGCCTGCCCGAGGTCGCACAGCACTGGGATTAGTGGCCAGTCTGCCTGACTCCCAGTTGAGTGCTCCTTTGTGGAAGCACACTCCGTGTCTGCGGTGTGCAGGGCTCCTTCCTCCAGAAGCACATGTGGACTCACAGAGGCCTTTTGGAGACTGTGCCCTAACACAGAGGGTTCATTGCAAGGCGGGCTTCCTAATGGCAGGCTGATGGGCAGGCAGACGGTCTCCTGGGTCCTGGTGGGACCACGCACTGGCCCCCGGCTGTCTGTGCTTTATCCTGGTGCTCATGGCTGCTGCAGTGCCTCAGGATTGGGGGAAGTGGGGAAAGGAGGGTCCCAGGGGAGGGAGAGAGCAGGGCTCTGGCAGCAGCCCTTCCCCAGGGAGCTGCTTACTGAAGAGATCATTAGTGGCACCGGCTCTCAGGCTGGCAAGGAAGGTGGCCTCATTAGCAAGCACCTTCCCCTGTGCCACCTCTACCTTCCCACCTGCAGGCTCCTGCCACCCACACTGCCACTGCCATCACTCCAGAGGTGCAGCACGATGGGCCTCCTGTTGGGCACAAGGCTGCCAGCTCAAGGGAGCCAGGAAGGAGATGTGTGTGCAGGGTGGCAAGGGTGCGTGTACGCTGCACACACAGACACACAGACACCGGCACACAAAGACACTCATATGCAGGTACACACATACTGCATTGAGATGTGTACATAAGTCTAGCACACACACACATAACACAGTCTTGCACAGTACCACGCGCAACTCACCAGACACACCGTGCAAGCACACGGATCCCACAGAGACGTGTATACACAGGGGCGAGTTTCAGTGTGAAGCCCCACAGGGCACACGTATAGAGACCCGTGTGGAACATAGGCTCACGTGCACCCCAGGAGATGTATGCATGTTTTCACACAAACATACAGTTCTGTCTCCAGACTCCGGAGTGTGCATGGAATTGTACACACATGAGTACGTGTCGACAAACCTGCAGACAAGCCCGGGGCATACCACTGTGTGTGCAGGGATGCCCACATGCACATGTACGTGCACACAGAGCACACACCAGTTATTCTTTTCTTGGAATCTAACAAGGCCCAAGGAGCAGGGAGTGGCTAATTCCCTGGAGGAAGTGAGGAGACAGGAGTTGAGGACACATTTAATTAATTCTTCTTATTCCCAGCAGAGAGAGAAAGGGAGGGAAGGAGGGAGAGAGGAATGAAATGAGAGAGAGGAGAGGAAAGGAGAGGGGAGAGGGGCAGCAGGAGGGCAAAGGTGAAGTGGGGAGGAGCCGGTGTGGGCAGTGAGGAGGTTGAGGGACCCCGGGCCCAGGGGCATTAACCTTTTCAG
This sequence comes from Macaca thibetana thibetana, assembly GCF_024542745.1. NCBI lineage: Eukaryota > Metazoa > Chordata > Mammalia > Primates > Cercopithecidae > Macaca > Macaca thibetana. The sequence goes on along the minus strand of NC_065584.1, from coordinate 162,742,999 downwards.
CTTAGGGCAGGCCCAGGGACCTCATCACTCAGCCCCAATCCCAGAACCAGACAGGCCATTCAAGGTCAAGTGGTGGGGCTGGCACAGAAGTCCACCCGCAGTGCCCCCTCCACGCAGCTCTGCGGACGGGGCACACACGTCTTTCACCTGCTCCCACCGAATGGAAACCTGCCCCAAACCCCAAACCTCCCACCCTCAGTCCCACTTCTGCCCTGTGCCTGCATTGGCTTAGGGCCTTGGGGGCTCTCCTATCACAGGTCCGGGGTGGGGGCAACACAGTTGCCCAGGGAGGCCCCTGCTGGGCACCAGGACGGCTCCTCCCACCCCTGCCCTGACCTCAGCCTTGAGACAGAGTCAGGGAGACGGAGGTGGACAAGGACAGAGGCTCTGAGGGGGAGGGAGGATGTAGACAGGAGAGAGGGGAGGTGGGGCGGGGTGGGAGTGAAATAGGGAGATGGAGGTAGTGAGAGAGATGGGGAGACACTAAGCCGGAGATGCAGAAAGATGTGAGAGGGGCCGGGATGGTGAGAGTCAGACCCAGAGACACACAGAAAGGATGCTAGAGAGAACCAGAGAAACAATAAAAGGTCTGAGGGTCCGGAAAGGCAGCCAGGCTCTGCGACTCTCCCTGGTCAGGAGGGAGTCACTTCGCCTGGGGTGTGAGCGAGGAACCCTGGCCTAGAGAGGATGCTGTGTGACCCCACCCGGGCACCCCACCTCTCCGAGCCTTGGCTGCTGGTCTACTAAGCAGGGGGACCAGCCCTGTCTCCGAGAGGGCCCTGAGGCTCTACAGAGAGGCTGGCCTGGTCCCTTTCTTCCCTCTACTCCCCGCTGAGTCATGCGGGCCTGCAGATGGGGTGGGGGGCTCCCTTCTGGGGCCCTGAGTGGGCAAAGCAGGTGAGAGAGGAAGTCGCTGTGGGGCTGGTGTCGTGTGCTGCAGCCGTGAGCACGGAGTGACAGAGCGTTTGCCCTGAATATTGAAAATGCATAAATATCCATTTTCAGGCACCAAGGCAGATATAAATACAGAGGGGAGGGTGTGCAGCCCTCAGCCATAATTTACCAGCTCTGCTACCTGCAGGGGCTTGGGCACTCGCTTGGCTGTCAAGAGGCTTTTCCAGATGGCTTTATGACCATCAGTGGCCACCTGGATCCCTTCTCCTGGAGAAGTGGCTCCTTGGGATCCACCGCCTGGGGTGAGGTTGGGCAAGGCAGGGGGTGTCATTCCTAGGCCTGCTCCGTCCTAGGCCTTTGGGGCCTCTCCTGCTTCTCCTCCTCCAGTATCTCCTTGCTTGGGAGGGACAGAACCACATCTGTGCCAGGCGTGGTGTGTACCCAGCCCTGGTGCACTTGGATAAAATCAGAGATGTTCCAGTCCTGCCCATGGGCACTTCCAGGCTGCAAAGCAGAGATGACACCCTAGGTCCTGCCCTTAGGAACTCACCCAAGGGAATGACAGAGGCCAGAGGCCAGAGAGGAGAGACACATGGCCAATGGTGGCCTCGAAGAGTCTGGCTGCAGCCCAGCACACCCAAAGCCCTCAGCCTGGAGGGGAAGCAGCAGGACCTGGGGTGGAGGTCACAGCCCGCTGGCAAGCAGCTCGCTGGCACCCTCCAGAGAGGACATGGGTCTTGCCCCATGCTGGCTTATCCAGACCCTTCCACCATCTAAGGAGTGTGCTCATTCTTGAAGGGTAGACAAATGGAGGCCCCAAGGCAACTCCCTGCCTCTCCCCCCAGAGCTGGAACTCAGACTTGAGCACCCTGATCCCTGCCACCTTCACATGCTGAGGGGCATCTTTCTCTTTGGGTTGGGACCCTGTGTTCAGGGCACCCACTTTCCCACAGCAGAAAGCCACCAACCTCTATTGGGGGGTGTGGAGCGTTCTCCCTGGGGCCCTTCCAGGGTCCCTGAGCCTCCTCTTCCCAGGAAATGGAGGCTGGCACTGGGATGCAGGGGCTGGGCAGCCACCTGCTGCCTGGGCCAAGCGGTGGAACCTGTTTGTGTGGGATGCAGGCATTGAATCATGAACACACCCAGCTGAGTGGCCCTGGGCCCTGCACAGAGCAGGGGCTGGGGGTGGAGTCGGCTCTGGGTGGCAGGAAAAGCTCTTTTCCCCTCTGCGAGAATGATCCCACTTTGCCAGTTAAATGGAATGGTCTTCCCCAAATCTGGGTCATGTGTGCGCAGCCAGGCCTCTGGCTGCAGTGGTAACAGGGGCCTCTCCCCACCGGCTGCTCCCCAGGGTCTCCTCTGCTCTCTCCTCCCTTCTCATAGGCTTCTTCATCTTCCTTGGGGTTCTGCTCCCCCATAACTCGGGGTCCTCCCATGTGGCCCTGACCTGCATTCCGGCTGCTCTAGAGGCGTGATCTGGCTTCTGCGTCTGCATGAATGAACTACATCGCTTGGGAGGTCCTGGTTCGAGTTACTAGGGTGACTGTCTGGCCTGAGTCGTTTATGACCAGGCCAGAGGTTCTGTATGTCCCAGGCTTGGCCTCTGCGGTCAGACACTCATTGCCTTCTGCAGGGCAACCAGGAGCCATGGGGGCCTGGAGGTGAGGGAGTTTTCCTTAAATCAGGGTGGGAAGCAGGCAGGGGGCTCAACCACAGAGCAAATTAGCAACTGAGATGGCATCAGCAGCCTTGCCCAGAGGCGACGCTCGCCCCAGCTCCACCCACCCTGCCCAGGCTGCAGCAATGCCTGCTGGATGCCCAGCACCAGGCTGGGCTTACGGGGGAACCAGATGAACAGGACTCAGACCCTGTTCTCGAGGAGCTGAGGGTCTCATGTGGGAGACAGAGAGGCCTCAGATGCCTGAATACCAGGCTCTAAGGAGCACGAGGTGTGCAGGGAAGGGAGAACTCAGCTCTGGCTGAGGAGTTGGGGATGCTTCACGGAGGGGGCGATATTTGACTGGTGCCACAAGGGGGGATTTTAATGCGTGGTTGGTTCCAAGGTTGCTGGAACCATCCCAGGGAGAATAGATAGAACCATGGGAACAAAGGCCCAGCTCGGCAGCAGCACGAGAGGAGCTGACGACTAACCACCAGCCTAACTTGGTTAGTGAGAACACCCAGAGCAGTGGGGATTAACCAGAGTGGCAGGGTGTGGCTGTTGCTTGGCAAGCAGCGGGAAGCCCCAGAGGGGTCCCCGTGGAAGGAAGAAGGCCCACAGGGAGGCAGGGTGGTGTGGGGTGTCGGGAGGGCCTGTTTGGCTGAGCTATTTGTCTGGGTAGGGCTACCCATCTGGGTCTCCTGCTGGGCCCCCAGGGCCTGCGTTCAGAACTGGGCAGACACACAGCCCTCTCCAACTCAACGCCCCCGGCTGCAGCCTGATGGCAGGGCTAAAATTAGCCTGGTGGCTGCGGGGGCAGCAGGAGAGACAATCGTGGGACTCACCTCCACCTCTCCTCTCAGAGGGAGGGAGAAGGGCGGCTGGAAGCAGAAAGGACCTAGGCCTGGGCCTGGGCGTCACTGGGGCACTACAGCAGCAGGAACCTGGGAACCCTCCAGCCTGACTTAGGGCACAGGAGCTTGAGGGCAGGAGCAGGATGGCCCTGCCTCTCTTCTGGCCACCCCCGGTGCACTGCTGGATCCTGAGGGAGGGGTGGTTGGGTTTTGAGCACCCGGTGCCCTGACCCACTTCTTCTCCTCCTGCTTGCCCAGGTCCTCTGGGGCTCCTCTCCTGTGGTCGCCATGGGAACTCCAGGTGGCTGAAGTTTGCTTGAGCCTAGCTCCCTGAGATGGGCTGTGGATCTCAGGGGACATGGAGGGAACTGGTCCCCAGCCTGGGCTCTGAGCACCCCTCCCCTGGGGCCCAGAGTCTCCGTCTGAGCTCTGCCCATTTAGAGTTCACCCGGTCTCGTCCTTGCCTCCTCCCTTCCCCACACTCCACACAGCCTTCCAGTCACCAAGTTCTGACTATTCCTTCCACTTGCACAATCTCCCTGGGAGGCATCTGCTCTGCACCAGCCTGGCTGCCTCAGGCCTGCTCCACCCCTTCCCTCTCCCCTGGATGACAGCAGTGGCCTCCTAGGGGGTCTGGCTCCTTCAGTCTGCTCCTCCTGGGTGCTGCTGCTGTCCTCAGGACAAGCCCTGCTTCTGACCAGCGCCTGCCAGTCTGGCAGCTCCTCTGCCCCTCCCTACCACAGCCTGGGCTCCTACCACCCAGGGATGGCTGCATCTGTGAAATGGGTGGGTGGTGTGTTGACCTTCACTTCTGGAACTGCATTCTATGGCACAGTAGCGTCTTTCTGGAATTGACGGGTATACCTTGAAAATGGGTTCCATGTGGAATTGGTTTGGGAGGCACTGCACAGCCTCTGCCTCCTGGATACTCACAAGGCATTGTAACAGGTGAAAGGCTCCAAGATGCCCTGGAGTAAAGAAATCTGTTTTGATTTGTTTAACCCTGAGATTCCCAGAGTGTTTTGGCTCTCAATAAGGAATGTCTATGAACAACTCTGGGAACAAGTTTCTCTGGACCACCCTTTGGACAATGCTGGAGGAGCCGAAAAGTACGGTGCCTTATCTTTGGGGATCTGGGGTCCCAAGGCTTGCTTCCGCCATCTGGCATGCAGGGGCTCCCACGGGTGCACCTGCTGATATGGGGCCGAGGAAGCCTTGGAAAATTGGGCCAGGCCTTGGATGCCTTGCTTGCTTCTCCTGCCCCGCAGTATGGTTCCTGGATGTGTTTTATTTAAACCACACGTTCTTTTGAAATTTGACCTGGTTGTCAACATTTAAAACCTGGGAGATTCTAGCACAAATTCTGCATTTTAAAGTTCTCTTAAAACACAAGGAGCCCTGTTAACACAGTGCGCATCTCTCCCTCTGCGGAGCCAGAGAATGGCAGGACCCATTTCCATGCAAGCAGACAGTTTCCTCCCGGCGCAGGCTGAGCCCTCAGAGACACTGGAGTTTCTGCCCTCTGTCAAGGAGAGTATGGGGTTCTCTTCAACAAATTCCTTTTTATGATGATGACTTATGCCTGACCCACCCTCCTCTGGGGGTCCTTCTTTGAGGGCCTGAGGCAGGTGGGGCTCCCTGGCTCCAGCATGTTCCTTACCTCCCATGAAGCACCACGTACAGGATGCAGTCTAGGCTATGAAGTCCACTGGGCTACCCCACCATTACCCTCGGTTCCCATGACAGGGGCCAGAGTGGCCCAGGGCCAGCAGGGCTGCGGGAGGCGGAGGGGGGGCCGGCCACAGCCACCTCTCCTGTGACCACCTGGGGGCTCAGCTGATGAGGAGATTCACAGCTGCTCAGGTCACCCTGGTAATTGGAGCATGCTGGGTGGGGAACCACTCCCTGCAAGAGCGAAAAGCTGAGAACACTGTGGGACCGACCATGCTGGCACCCCTGAGCCAGCCCGCTGCTGCAGAGAGCCCTCCACAAATAGCCCGCTCTGTACTGACAGTGGCTGGAACCTGGGGAAATATGGCTCAGGGCTGCTTGCTGGGGCCCAGGGTGGGGTGGGGCTGTGGAGGGCCACACCCCTGCCCTGGGATGACTGTGGGTGAAACAGAACCCAGACTTGCAGGCCCCAGTCTGAGGTGGAGGGTGGGGGCCCAGATCAACCTCCCCTGACTGTTAGGATAACAGGAATTTCCCTCCAGGATGAGGCTGGCACTGGTTTCGGTTCTGTCCTAGGTGGAGGAGGAGGTCAGTAGTGGACTCTCCACTCAATGGGGCCTTCACGGGCTCTCATCCAAAGTTCCCACACACCCCTATCAGGATGTCTGACTTCGGCCACCTCCTTCCTCGCCTAAACCTGTCCTGCTCGTGGCCCTCCTCTTCTAAGCCTGTCTGAACATCCTTACTTTGGGGACCCCTCCTGTGTCTTCCTCCTCCAGGAAGCCCCTCTGATCCTCCTTCTCAGAGCTCTAGCCCTCCTCCAAGCTCCATCCCTGCCCTAAATGACCCCTCCTCCCCTGCCATCCAGGGACACTAGCTTCCCTTCCCCTGGTGCAGCCGGACCTTCTGTGCTGTCTTGAGCAAGCCCTGGTCCTCTCTGGGCTTCTGAAGACTCAAGGTCTGGCGCCTGACTTATACCCTGTTGTGATATCCTGTCATCTGGCCCCACATGGAGTCCTGTAGGGGACTCTGAGACCCAGGCATGAGTACTGGCCCAGGCCCCTCTCGGAGGTCTGGCATCTGCCACGGTCCTCCTCTCCTCCTCTCCCTGCCTTTGCCACAGTTCCCTGGAGGTGGCCTCCAGCCTGGCCCAGGGGCTCACACACTTCTGAGGGAGGCAGGGCCAGACTCCAGACTCAGGCAAGGCCTCGGAGGACACATTCCAGTGGGCAGGGCCGACACTCTGGCGGGGGTGGCTACAGGGAGGGGAGGCAGGGTAATTGAGGCTCGAGGTGCTGGGCCCCACCCAAGGTCACCAGCCTGCTCCTTTTCCTCAGTCTCAGATGGAGCGGAGGTGGGGAAGAGAGACCAGGGATACAGTAGGGCTTGGTTATGGAGAACAGGGGTCCCTGTCTGATATTGTTAGGCTTTGTGTCTCCACCCAGATCTCATCTTGAGTTATCATCCCCATTTTCCCCACCTGTCAAGGAGAGACCAGGCGGAGGTAATTGGTGGATCATGGGGGCGGTTCCCCCATGCTGTTCTCGTGATAGTGAGTGAGTTCTCACGAGATCTGATGGTTTTATAAGTAGCTCTTCCCACTTTGTTCAGCACTTCTTTTTTCTGTCGCCTCATGGAGAAGCTTCTTGGCTTCCCCTTGACCTTCTGCTGCGATTGTAAGTTTTCTGATGCCTCCCCAGCCATGCTGAACTGTAAGTCAATTAAACCTCTTTATTTCACAAACTATCCAGTCTCGTGCAGTTCTTTATAGCAGTATGAAAACAGACACATATACTGTCCCTGCTGAGGGCTGGCCCAGCTGGGCTCTCCCTGCATTGGCACCTGGGTTGCCAGTAGCAGTGGTAGTGCTGGCGGGTGGGAGCTCTCTCCTGCTCCACGCCTGCTCCTGAGATGTCCCTGGCACCAAATCACCTTCCCAGCTGTGGGTATGGATGAGGGGAGGGACCAAGATTTCCTATTGCTCTTTTTGCGTGTGTGTGTTTTGTTGTGTTTTTATTTTGTACTTTTTTGAGGTGAAGTCTTGTTCTGTTGCCCAGGCTCTTTGGACCTTGGGCTAGATCTGGGCTCATTGCACCCTTTGCCTCCCAGATTCAAGCAATTCTCTTGCCTCAGCCTCCCCAGTAGCTGGGATTACAGGCCTCCACCACCACGCCAGGCTAATTTTTGTATTCATAGTAGAGATGGGGTTTCACCATGTTGGCCAGGCTGGTCTCGAACTCCTGACCTCAAGTAATCCGCTCACCTCAGCCTCCCAAAGTGCTGAGATTACAGGCGTGAGCCACCACGGCTGGCCTTGAGATTTCCTATTACTCTTGAAGTGAGAGGGTTGGGAGCATAGATGTTTGTGAGTCCATGGGGGCCAGCACTCTCTGTCAGTGGAACCCAGGGTGAACCCTTCTGTGCCCTGGGGTCTCATTTGTCTACCTGACAAGTTCGGTATTAGACCAGATAGGGCCAGGGTTGTGGTTGAAACTCTCGACTCTAATCTCACTAACAGCAAGCTTCAGCAAACTGCTGAACCTCCTGGTACCTCAGTCCCTACATCTGTAAAATGGAGATGACAATACGATGTTCCTCCTAGAATGTCAAGAGGATTAAATGAGTTGATCTGTGTCTGTATCCATGTCTGTGTCTATATCTATACCATATGGTATATGCCATGTTAATGTATTTCAATGTTAAGTATTACCATTATTGCCAGATCACAAGCCCTTTTGAGAATTCAGTAAAACATACTTTTCAGAAAAAAACCTGCATCCATATAACCAACTCGGTGCACAATTTCGAGGGGTCACAGACTGCCTGCAGCTTGCCTGTGCAGTATGCAGTATTGAATGTCCAAGGCTGTCGCAGTCTGACTCTAATTTGCTTTCATTTTTTTCAGTTGAAGTCTTGGGGTCAAATTAATATACTCAAATAGCTCTAAAGGTCCAACGATAAATAGTCACTTATTCCCTGCCTCCCTCCTGTGCCCCGACCTCATACTCCTCTCTCTGGCACTGGAGCATCAAATCTGGCTTCAGCCTTAGCTGTGAGCTGTGGTGCCCGGAGTCCGGGGGACAGGACTGCTGTTTCCTCCCCGTGGCCATGAAGTTGGGCTTGGGACTCACTGCCGAGCTCCGTGGTCCTACCTTCTGAGTGGCTCTCAAATCTGCTCCGTGGTTCCGTCCCTCTGTCCCTCCCCAGTCCAGATGTCCTCCCTTTCCTGCCTTGGTGGTCTCCCTGCTTCCACCCTTGTCCCTCCCTGGCAGCCAGAGTGAGCTTCCACCTTGCACATCCCACCACATCCCCTCCTGCCTACAACTCCTTGGCGGCTCCCCATGGACTGCAATGATCATCAGGGCTGAAGGAGAGAAACTTGTGTAAGATTCATGATTCCCAGCATATAGGAAAAGCAGAATTCTTACCAATAAACTTGATATCATCAAAGGGGGTCTGGGATTGGTCCAGGGGCCTGTGAGTTCACTGCTTGGGAGCCAGGCCTGCAAGGGCCCCTGGGGTGGGGGCAGGGATGAGGAGGCAGCTGGGATAAAATCATTTCATGCAAATGCATTGAAATGAGGCTTTGTGGCAGGTTTGACAAGCTGCCAGGAACAAAGGCTCTGTGATCATCCTGTCTCCCACCTCTAACCAGCTGGCTAGAGTGAGAGTTCCCTGGGGGCCTGGAGGAGGGGCTGTGAGGGATGGAATCTCAGGCCCTGGACATTAGGGAATTAGAGAAAAAAACACACCTCTGAGCCCCACCCTTGCCCTCCCTTACACCCTCAGTGGGTGCCCATTGCCTAAAAGATGAGATGCAAGCTCCCCTTGGGCACACCCATTACTGAGCTTCCAGCTCATAGTTGAGCAATAGTCCTTTTCTTTTCCTTTTTAAATGAACCTCAGGTACACACGATTGAGTTAATCACACCCCTAGTTAGGATATGCTCTTACTATTGGCTCATGCAGGGCCACCGTAATTAATGAATAAATGTGCTTGCAATAACACAGCAAGCACCTTTAAACTCAGAGCTCAACCCAAGATCTGGAGCCTTAACAATATTTGTACCTACCTTTGTGCCCCTCCCTTCTCATTTTCCCTGCCACCTCCTCAGAGGTCAGCACTATGCTGAATTTTGTATGTATCACTCCCTTATCTTTTTTTTTTTTTTTTTTTTTAAAGAGATGGGGTCTCTCTCTGTTGCCCAGGCTGGAGTGCAGGGGTGTGATCATAGTTCCCTGAAGCCTCAAACTCGTGATCCTCTTGCATTAGTCTCCCAAAGTGCTTAGATTACAGGTGTGAACCACTATGTCCAGGCCCTCTTGACCTTTAAACCATGAATTTATTTCTGCTTTCCCCCTTTTTTTTTTTGAGACAGAGTCTTGCTCTGTTGCCCAGGCTGGAGTGCACTGGCATGATCTCAGCTCACTGCAGCCTCCGCCTCCCAGGTTCAAGTGATCCTCCCGCCTTAGCCTTCCAGGTAGCTGGGACTACAGGCACTCACTACCATGACCAGCTAACTTTTTAAATTATTTTTTTGTATGTGTATTTTTTATAGAGATGGGGATTCACCATGTTGGCCATGCTGGTCGCAAACTCCTGAGCTCAAGTGATCTACTCACCTCAGCCTCCCAAAGTGCTAGGATTACTGGCATGAGCTACCATGCCCGGCCTAAATTTGTTTCTATATCAGTTAGGATAAACTAGGTTACACCACAACAACAACCCCCAGTCTCAGTGACTTGCCCTGAAAGAGGCTTCTGTTTCTGCCAATGCAGTTTGGCAGAGGCTCTGCTCATTGCAGGCGCTCAGGGACCCAGGCATGTGGATGGCACAGCCACTATCCAATCACACTGCCATTTCAACTCCAAGTTCTGGGGTTTGCTTTGGTTGGGAGAGGAAGAGAAGAATAAGAAACACGTACCAGCTCTTAGATGTTTCCGCTCAAAAGTGACACTGAGCACTTTTGCTGACATTTCACTGGCCAAAGCTCTTCCCAAGGCTATCTCTAATTTCAAGAGGGCATGAAGGAAAAATGCTGTCCAAAATGAAGGAAGAATCAGAAGACTCTTTGAGCATGGGTAATGCCACCACAACCACGTATCTGTGGATGTCTGAGCAATATGTTGCTGATTTGAGCTGTTTGTGATCTTTATAAAAAGGCATCCTGTTATATATGATCTTCCGAGATTTACTTTTTCACTCAACATTATGTTAAGAAGATTCACACATACTATTGTACATAGTGGTCGTTTTTTTCTATTTCATTGCAGTACAGTATTCCATGGACAGATTCTGCCCCATGTATCCATTTTCCTTTCAAAGGGCATTTGAGCTGTTCTAATTCGTTTGCTGTAATGGACACTGCTCCTGTGAATGGTCTCTTCTTGCAACTTCATTTTGATTTCATCATTCCAAGCTGCAGATTTTGAGCTACTGGCAGCTCCTGAGATTTCTGTGCAGCTCCTGCCTTGGTCTTCAGGCCCCAGGCCCCAAGCAGTCCAGCCTCTCAGGGTGGAGGCTCTTCAATTCTCTGTGGTCCCTCCCAGCCAGCTGAACAAGGAATTAGGGCACAACGCTCCCCTCTGTGCAGCAACTTCTGCTTCCTGCCACTCTCATCTTAACAATGGGAGGCAGGGCTGGGGTGCAGGTGAGGGCAGCATGTCAGATGTGAAGCTTCCTCTGAGAAACACCCATTGTGCTGGGTGCTGGAGATGCAAAGAATAACTCATTCATTTACAAAGCAGACATTTATTTCCTTTTATGTGTTGTACTCCGTTAGACTGAGACCAAAAAGATAAAGGACCTGCCCTCAGGGAGCTCATGGTCAAGTTGAGGAAACAGACATAAGTAAATGACTGTCTTTGCTGACATATAAGATATGCAATTGTCTAAGTCTCACTGCGATTTTATAAATCTAAGTATGTGTAGTCATATATGTCTCCATGTCTCTATCTACCTGTCTAGTAAACATGATTTTATTTATGTAAATTTGGCATCATCTATACTGGGACAGAATGAGAAACCAGATCTTGATTGATGGGTATTATTTTTATAGATCATAAAGTTCCTGAGCTAATACCTATGTTTTAAATTCTTCTAGTTGGGTCACTTTAAAATTTCCCTAGAGAGATGGGCTGGCTACAGCTTTCAGATGTGCTTTGATCTTCTCCAGGTTTTTATCTTCTTTTTTTTTATTCTCAGTTGCTGGTGGACCAAAATATCCCTGCATTCCCTCGGGAAGTTAATATTCAGCTTGACCCTAGTGTTATAGCAATGCTTCCACTGCTTTTGAGCCGTGGCTTACATTCACATCTGAAATGCTGGAGAAAGAACCCATATTCTACCTCTGATCAGTTGTGTGGCTTGTTGCTGCTTTAATTAAGAATACCTACGGGAAGTGATCCTGGAATCTTTTCATTTGTTTGCGACAGGGTCTGGTTATTTTGCTTAGGCTGATCTTGAACACCTGGGCTCAAGCATCCTTCCACCTCAGCTTTCCAAATAGCTGGGGTTATAGGTGTGTGCCGTGGTGCCTGGCATGCTGGAATCTTTATTGTGATGTCTTGGGCTGCCTCATCCAGCCCCACTTCAAGAGGGTGGCATCGTTGTATGTATCCACAAATTAGGGACCTTGATGTGGACAACCCAGGAGATGTGGGTCCCCAGATGAGGGTGCCTCTGACTCTGCTTGTGTAGAGAACACGTCAGTGGGGGAATTCACTGAGAAGGTGGTGCACCAGTAGAGTCTTAAAGAACCAGCTCGTGTTATCCAGGAAAAGGAGAGGAGTTGGAATTCCAGGCCAAGAGCATAGCACGTGCAGGGGCACAGCACCATGACAGGACCTGGTGCCAATAGGAGGCAGTGAGTCATTTGCAGTGGCCAGGACGGAAGCCCATTGCAGGGGATCTTGCCATGTTGCCCAGACTGGTCTCAAACTCCTGGGCTCACGCAACCCTCCTGCCTCAGCTTCCCAAAGTGCTGGGATTATAGGTGTGAGCCGCCACTCCAGGCCTTTAACCATTTTTAAATGTACAATTCAGTGGCATTAGTACATTCATAATGTTGTGCCAACATCACTACTATCCATTTCAAGAACTTTTTCATCATCTCAAACAGAAACTGTACCCACTAAACAATTACTCCCCGTCCCCCTTCCCCTAGCCTCTGGTGACCTCTATACTACTTCATGGCTCTATGAATTGGCCTATTTTAGATCCTTCATGTAAATGGAATCATGAAAATATTTGTCCTCATGTGTTTGTGTGTCTGGCTCATTTCATTTAGTGTAATAATTTCAAGTTTTGTCCATGTCACACGTATCAGAATTTCGTTTCTGGTTAGGACTGAATATTACTATTATGTGATGGAATTCTGACTTCTTCCTGGAAGCACTGGGTTGCCAGGAGAGTTTTATAGTCGGAGGACACCTGCTGTTTAGGACAGTTTCTGACCCTGGGTGCGAGAATGAGAAGGAGGTGGAGGCCTGCGGGAGACTGTGGCCAAGGTTCAGCAACAGAATTATGACACTTTGGTGAGCCCGGGTGTGGCCTGGCCTCCTCCAGGAAGCTTGTCCTCCACTCTGAAACCTCCAGGGCCCTTTCTGTCTTCTGCATTTCAGCAGATGACCCGCCGAGTCTCTGCTATTCTTTTTGACCTTTTGGTATCTGAGGACTGTGCCCCAGGCACTCTGGGACTCCCAGGCCAGGCCCCCAGCTTCTCTTCCCTCTGACCCCCACGGCACAGCCCAGTGCATAGCTGAGGCCTCAGTGAGTTGGGGCTCAGGGAGAAGGGTCGCCCCGGATAGCTCTAGCAGGCGTGCCTCTGGCAGAGCCCATTCCCGCTCCTGCCTCTCCCGCTTCTAACCTTTCCTTTGGGTTTGGGCTGCATCCCACCAGCCAGCACCCCACCCCTAGTGCCCCCGGAAGGTTTCATCTCCTGAGCTAGGTTGAAGGAGACAGAACAAGCCCCTGGGGTGTCGATAACAGGGTTATAATCCAGCGGGATGAGACTGAACTCCCTGGAGTCTCATAGCATTTTTCCAGCCCCGGCCACTTTATTACTATATCGCTGACTGATGGGGCTCCGGGGAGCTGTGGTTCCAGCAGCCGCTCTGCCGCCACACCCCATTTGCTATTGATCAAGCTGCAATTGGGCTGAGCAAATTCATGCCCCTTCTTGCCCCTTGTGCTCTGTTCTCTCCTCCTTTTCCTCTCTCTTCTGCTCCTGAGGCTTCTGCTTTGGACAGTGGAGATTCAGTACCCACTGCCACAGGCCTGGATCTTGTGAGGTGCCGGCAGCTGCTGTGACTCTGGAGGCTGCACACTCAGGTCTGCTTCCATGTTATGTGACCCTGGGTAGGGGGCTCACCCTCTCTAAGCCTCCATCTCCTGCCCGGAGCAATAAGGGGGTTGAGCCAATGTGCTCTGAGGCTTCATTTAGCCCTGACTGCTCTGTGACTTACTTTTTGAGTCTTCATTGTGAATTTGTACAATGTTTTCTTCTAAGACTGTGACAGTGTGAAGGAATTGTGTGGGACCTGCTTTCCCTCTACTCCCCAGGAGTTCCGGGCAATGGGGCATCACTCCTCCTTTCCCTTTGGGAACAGGTTACTAGCCCCAGGCCAGTTGGCTGGTGACTCTCTTCAAGGCTGCCTTAGAGTCCAACCCATTAGGTCAGAGCTTGTGGAGAGATCCGATGCCATCCTGACTCGATCAATGGGAGCCCACAAAGGGAGAGAAGTGGCAGAGCTGGCCTGGCAGAGAGCCCAGAGCTGCCTCCAGCCTCTGCTCTAATTGTACGTACAGATCGCTGGATGCCTGCACACTCTAGAAGCTCTCTGGGGAAGGACATTTCACAGATGAGGGAATTTACCAGTCTGGGGTTTTATAAGCGCAGTGCTGGGCCAAGTCACTCTCCTGAGCAGTTGTCAGTGATTTACCTTTCTTCCCAAGTAGGCGGAGATACTAACTAAAGGATGGCTGGGCCTCACTTTAAGCAGCTGCAAAGAAGAATGATGATTTTCTAACAAGAGCTTTTTTTTCTGTCCACCTTGAACGCTCTATCTCTGGTCTTGTGAGACAACCCTCCCTGCTGACTGTGAGTAAAGGTGAGCCTCAGACACCAGGTGATGGAGACAGTGCTCTGTCCACCAATGCCACAGCTCTACCTGGTTCTAAGGTCTGCCAGACTCCCCAAGGGAGAGTGAGAGGAGCCTGGACTGCTAAACAGCATCCCCTGGGGCATTGGCATTGCCTGTCTCTGGCCTGGGGAACAAGGTCTAATATACAAGATTGGTCTGAATCAGCCCCAGGAAGGAGACTTCACAATCTCCCTGCACCTTGGGGGTGGTCTGGGGAGAGGGGAAAAGCTGGGATGATGAGGGGAGGAAACCTGTGTTCCATTTCTAGCCATGCCATTAATCATCACACTACCACAGACAAGTGCCTGCGCCTCTCTGACCCTCAGCGATGGTCCTGCACTCCCCACTTCACTGGGTGTTGAGAGGATAAACATGAGGCTAGGGTCCCAAAAGTATCTGGCAAAGATTTCTCCCCTAGCCCCTTGGTCAACACATTCATGCCTCTATCTAAAGTCCATCCTCAAATCTCCAAAAAAATCAGGTATAATGGGACTACCCAAACAAGTTATAACTTTTCAAAGATAGACACAGTTACAATGAAAAGTTTTTACAGCATGTAAAATGAGACTCTGCAGCGCAGTTGTGATAGATGAAATTGTTTCACCTCTCTACCTCTCTGTTGTTTTTTGTTTTCTATTTTAAAAAGCTTTGGTTGGGTGCCGTGGCTCATGCCTATAATCTCAGCACTTTGGGAGGCCAAGGTGAGCAGATGGTTTGAGCCCAAGAAGTCGAGAGAAGTCTGGGCAACATGGTGACATTCTGTCTCTACTAAAAATACAAAAAGAATTAGCCAGGCATGGTGGTGTGCACCAATAGTCCCAGCTACTGAGGGGCTGAGGCGGGAGGATCGCTTAAGCCCGGGAGGTTGAGCGTGCAGTGAGCCAAGATTGGGCTACTGCATTCCAGCCTGGGTGAAAGAGCTCGACCCTGTCTCAATTAAAAAGAAAAAAGTTTGCTCCTTTCTTTTCTGTTTTCTTCCTTCCACTTTCTTTGGGCTTATTCTTTTGTTCTTTTTCTTCCTTTTTGAGTTAAATCACTAATGTGTGCTTTAAATCTTTACTTTCGTAAATTCATTGAAGGCTATACATTTGCTTCCAAATATTGCCTTAGCTGCACCCCACAAGCTATAAATTGTATTTATAACCTTTTGTGGTTACTGTTTTCCAATTTTTTTCATTGTGGTAAGATACGCCTAACATAAAATGTATCACCTTAACCATCTTAAAGTGCAGGGTTATTGGTATTAAATACATTCATAATGTCGTGCAACCGTCACAATGGTTCAGATCCATAACTCTTTTAAGCCCATAAAACTGAAACTCTGTACAGTTAAATAATAATTTCCCATTTCCCCTTCCTCAAGTCCCTGGCAGCCACCATTCTAACCTATCTATCTCTGTGATTTTGACTATTCTAGGTGCCTCATGTAAGTGGAAACATACAGTATCTGTCCTTTTGGCTGGTTTATTTCACTTAGCATAATGTTTTCAAGATTCCTCCAAATTGTAGCACGCATTAGAGTTTCTTTCTTTCTATTTTTTTTTTTTTTTGAAACAGAGTTTTGCTCTTGTTGCCCAGGCTGGAGATCACCCAGTGGCATGATCTCAGCTCACTGCAACCTCCGCCTTCTGGTTTCAAGTGATTCTCTTGCCTCAGCCTCCCGAGTAGCTGAGGTGACAGGTGTCTGCCACCAGGCTTGGCTAATTTTTGTCTTTTTAGTAGAGATAGGGTTTCACCATGTTGGCCAGGCTGGTCTCAAACTCCTGACCTTGTGATCTGCCCACCTTGGCCTCCCAAAATGCTGAGCTTAAAGGTGTGAGCCACCGCACCTGGCCAGTTTCCTTCTTTTTTTAAGACTGAATAATATTCTCTTGTATGGATAGGCCACATTTTGTTTATCCATTCATCTATTAATAGACACTTGGGTTCCCTCCGTGTTTTAGGGAATAATGCTGCTATGAACACGGTATACAAATGTCTCTTTGAGACTCTGCTTTCAATTCTTTTTGAATATATGCCCAAAAGGAGAATTGCTGGATTATATGGTAATTTTATTTTTAATTTTTTGAGGAACTGCTACACTGTTTTCCACGTAGCTACACATTTTACATTCTCATCAACAGCGCATAAGGTTCCAGTTTCTCCACATCCTCATTAACACTTGTTTGTTTGCTCATGCTGGTAGCAGCCATCCTAATAGGTATGAGGTGGGATGTCACTGTGGTTTTGATTTGCATTTCCCTAATGATTAGTGATGCTGAGCATCTTTTCATGTGCTTTTTTTGGTCCATTTATATATCTTCTTTGGAGAAATGTTTACTTAAGTTATTTACCCATTTTTTTATTTTTTTTTTGAGACAGAGTCTCATTTTGTCTCCCAGGTTGGAGTACAGTGGCATAAACATGGCTCACTGCATGTTGACCTCCCATGCTCAAGTGCTCCTTCTGCCTCAGCCTCCTGAGTAGCTAGAGCCACAAGCATGCACCATCTTTCCTAGCTAAATTTTGTATTTTTTATTTATTTATGTATTGATTGACTGATTGATTGATTGATTGATTTGGAGAGATGGAGTTTCACCATGTTGCCCAGGCTGTTCTCAAACTCCTGAGTTCAAATAAGCCACCCACTCCAGCCTCCCAAACTGCTGGAATTGCAGGTGTGAGCCAACTTACCCAGCCTATTCTAGCTATTAGTTGTTTTTTTTTTTGAGATGGTGTCTCACTCTGTCGCCCAGGCTGGAGTGCAATGGTCTGATCTTGGCTCACTGCAACCTCCACCTCCCGGGTTCAAGCAATTCTCCTGCCTCAGCCTCCCAAGTAGCTGGGATTACAGGCACCTGCCACCATGCCCAGCTAGTTTTTATATTTTTAATAGAGACGGGGTTTCACCATGTTGGCCAGGATGGTCTCAATCTCTTGACCTCATGATCTGCCTGCCTTGGCCTCCCAAAGTGCTGGGATTACAGGTGTGAGCCACCGTGCCTTTTTTTTTTTTTTTTTTTTTAATGTGCTTTTTTTTTTTTTTGAGACAGAGTCTCGCTCTGTCACCCAGACTGGAGTGCAGTGCCACAGTGGCTCACTGCAACCTCCACCTCCCAGATTCAAGCAATTCTTGTGCATTAGATTCAAGCAATTCTTGTGCATTAGATTCAAACAATTCTTGTGCATTAGATTCAAGCAATTCTTGTGCATTAGCCTCCCAAGCAGCTGGAACTACAGGCACGCACCACCATGCCTGACAAATTTTTGGTATTTTAGTAGAGAGGGGTTTCACTATGTTGCCCAGGCTGTTCTTGAACTCCTGAGCTCAGGCAATCCACCCACCTTAGCCTCCCAAAGTGCTAGGATTACAGGTGTGAGCCACCGCACCCAGCCCTAGCTATTAATCTTTTATCAGATGTATGGTTGGTAAATATTTGCTCCATGGGTTGCCTTTTTACTCTGTTGACAATATTTTCTGATGTAAGAAATTTTAAAATTTTGATGAAATCCAATTTACCTATTTTTTAAAATTTTGTTGCCTGTGCCTTTGGTGTCATAGCCAAGAAATCATTGCCAAAATCAATGTCATGAAGATTCACCCTATGGTTTCTTCTGAGTTTTACAGTCTTAGGTCTTATATTTAGGTGTTTGGTCCATGTTGAGTTAATTTTTGTATGTGATGTTAGATAACAGTCCAACTATATTCTTTTGCATGTGGATATCCAGTTTTCCCAGCATCATTTGTTGGAAAGACTGTCCTTTCCCCATTGAATGGTCCTGTTATCCTTGTCAGAACTCATGTTCCCATTTTTGCAAGGGTTTATTTCTGGGCTATATGTCTGTCTATTTCTATTCCATTGGTCTATATGTCTGTCTTTTTGCCAGTATCACACTGTTTTGATTACTGAAGCTTTGTAGTAAGATTTGAAACCAGGAAATATGAGTGCTACAGCTTTATTTTTCTTTTTCAAGATTGTTTTGGCTATTTAGGGTTCCTTAGGATTCGATATGGGTAGCCAGGTGTGGTGGCTCATTCCTGTAATCCCAGTGCTTTGGGAGGCTGAAGTGGGAGGTTCACTTGAGGCCAGGAGTTTGAGACCAGCCTGGGAAACATAGGGAGACCCTAGCTCTACAAAAAACTTGAAAAATTAGCCAGGTATGTGCTTGTGGTCCCAGCTACTTGGGAGGGTGAGGCTATGGTGACCTGTGGTGGTACCACTACACTCCAGCCTAGGTGACAACCTTGTCTCAAAACAATTTTTTTTTAATTAAAAAAAGGTGTTTCCAGTTTTAAAAGTTTGGGAAGGATTTGGTGTTCACTCTTATTTTAATATTTGGTAGAATTTGCCAGTAAAGCCAGAGGTCCAGGGCTTTTCTTTGTTGGGAGATGTTTGGTTATAGATTTAATTTCCTCACTAGTTATGAATCTATTCAGATTTTCTCTTTCTTCATCATTTAATCTTTGTAGTTTTTGTGTTTCTAGGAATTTGTCCATATTCCATCTTGGCTATCCAGTATTGGTGCACATTTGCTCGTGATACTCTCTTAAAATCCTTCTTATTTCTGTAGAATTGGTAGTAATATCCCCACTTTTGTTTCCGATTTTAGTAATTTGAGTCCTCTTTTTTACTTACTTCATCTAGCTAAAGTTCTGTCAATTTTGTTATCTGTTCTTTTCTTTCTTTTTTTTTTTTTTTTTTTTTTTTTGAGATGGAGTCTTGCTCTGTCACCTAGGCTGGAGTACAGTGGTACAATCTCAGCTCACTGCAACCTCTGCCTCCCAGGTTCAAGCGATTCTCATGCCTCAGCTTCCTCAGTAGCTGGAATTACAGGCACCTGGCACCACAGCCAGCTAATTTTTGTATTTTTAGTAGAGATGGGGTTTCACCATGTTGCTCAGGCTGGTCTTGAACTCCTGACCTCAGATGATCCACCTGCTTCGGCCTCCCAAAGTGCTGGGATTACCGGCATGTGCCACTACACCCAGCTGTTGTTATGTTTTCATAGAACCAACTTTTGAGTTCATTGATTTTCTCTATTGTTTTAATTCTCTGCTCTAATCTTTAGTAATTTTTTTCCTTCTGATAGCTTTGGGTTTAGTTGTAAAGTAATTTGAGTCTTGTCTCTTTTTTTTCTTACTTCATCTAACTAAAGGTCTGTCCATTTTGTTGTCTTTTCGAAGAGCCAGCTTTTGATTTCATTAATTTTCACTTCTCTATTTTATCTCTGCTCTAATATTTAGTATTTTCTTCCTTCTCATAGCTTTGGGTTTAGTTGTAAAGTTAAGTTGTTGATTTGAGATCTTTCTTGTTGTTTAATGTAAATGTTGGTAGCTATAAATGCCCCCTTTAGCACTGCCTTTGCTTTGTCCCATAAGTTTTTCTATGTGACATTTTCATTTCAATTTGTCTCTAGGTATTTTCCAGTTTCCTGTGTGATTTCTTCTTTGATCTATTGGTTGCTTAAGAGTATGTTGTTTAATTTTCACAGATGTATGAATTTTTTAGTTTTACTTCTGTTATTGATTCCTAACCTTATTCCATTGTGGTCAGAGAAGATATTTTTCATGATGTGTATCTTTTAAAATCTATTGAGGGTTTATTTGTAGCCTAGCATATGGTCTATCCCTTAAATCGTCCCCTGTGCATTTGAGAATGTGTATGTTGCTGTGGCTGGGTAGAGTGTTCTGTATGTGTCTGTTAGAACTAGTTGGTTTATTGTGGTAAGTCCTCTATTTCCTTACTTACCTTCTCTCTGGTTGTTCCAGTCATTGAGAGTATGATATTTAAGTCACTTGTATTTCAATATACATATAGTTATAAGTTCTTCTAATGAAGTCCAAGGATTCAATATTTCTATCATCCTTGTGGACAAGTAAAGAAGTTTTTTAAATGTTTTCTAGAATCTTAGTAGTATCTTTTTTTAAAACACAACTATAGCTATTATTATTATAATCGTTATTATTATTTTATTGTCAATAACTCAGTGTATATATATTTATCAATTTTGCACTCACTCCTTTTTTCATAACCTAATTTTCCCCTTAGGTTCACTTTTTTTTTCCTTTGCTGAAATCCTTAGGACTTCTTTCAGTGAATATGTCTTGGGTTTAAACTCTTCCAGTCTTTAGATGTATGAAAATGGTTTTATTTCCTTTTTAATCTTGAGTAATTATTTAGCTGCAAATGGAATTTTACCCTCCACTTTTTTACACTCAGTGCTTTGAAGTGTTTGCCCCATGGCTTTCTGGCCTCTTTTCTCCTTGGCATGGGGTCTGCATAACTTTTGTTAGTCATTTCTCTCATTGCTATAAAGATCTACCAGAGACTGGGTAATTTATAAAGAAAAGAGGTGTAATTGGCTCACAGTTCTGCATGCTCTCCTGAAAGAATGGCTGGGGAGGCTTCAGGAAACTTACAATCATGGTGAAAGGCAAAGAGGAAGTAGGCACATCTTATGTGTCCGGAGCAGGAGGAAGAGAGAGAAGGAGGAGGTGCTACACACTTTTAAACAACCAGATCTCGTGAGAACTCACTATGATGAAAACAGCAGGAGGGAAGTCTGCCCCCATGATCCAATCACCTCCCACCAGGCGCCTCCTCCAACATTGGGGATTATAATTTGACATGAGATTTGGGTGGGGACACAAATTTAAACCATATTATTCCACCCCTGGGCTCTCCCAAATCTCATGTCCTTCTCACATTGCAAAATACAATTATACCTTCTCAACAGTCCCTCAGTCTTAACTCATTTCATCATTAACTCAGAAGTCCATGGTCTAAAGTCTCTTCTGAGACAATGTAAGTCCCTTCTGCCTATGAGCCTATGAAATAAAAAAACAAGTTGTTACTTCCAAGATACAATAGGGTTATAAGCATTGGGTAAATATTCCCTTTCCAAAAGGGAGTAATTGCCCAAAACAAAGGGGCTACAGGCCCCATGCAAGTTCAAAACCCAGCAGAGCAGTCATTAAATCTTAAAATGCCAAAATAATCTCCTTTGACTCCATGTCCAGGCCACACTAACATAAGGAATGGGCTTGCAGGGCTTGGGGGCCCTTGCAGGGCCTTGGGCAGCTCTGCCCCTGTGGCTCTGCATGGTACAGCCCCCTTGCTGCTGCTTTTATGGGCTGGCATCAAGTGCCTGTGGCTTTTACAGGTGCACAGTGCAAGCTGTCAGTGGATCTATGATTCTGGAGTCTGGAGGATGGTGGCCCACTTCTCACAGCTCCAGGAGGTGGTTCCCCAGTGGGGATTCTGTGTGTGGGCTCCAACCCCATATTTCCCCTCTGCACTGCCCTAGTAGAGATTCTCCATGTGGGCTCTGCCCCTGCAGCAGACATTTTCCTGGACATCCAGGCATTTCCATGCATCCTCTGAAATCTAGGCGGAGGCTCCCAAGCCTCAACTCTTACCCTCTGCACACCTGTAGGCTTAACCACATAGAAGCTGCCAAGGCTTACAGCTTGCACCCTCTGGAGCAGCAGCCTGAAATGTATCTGGGGTCCTTTTAGCCACAGCTGGAGCAGGAGCAACTAGGACACAGGGAGCAGTGTCCTGAGGTTGCGCAGGGCAGCGGGTTCCTGGCCCTGGCCCAGAAACTATTCTTCCCTCCTAAGCCTCCAGGCCTGTGATAGGAGGGGCTGCTGCTAAGATCTCTGAAATGGCTTCAAGGCATTTTCCTCATTGTCTTGGCTATTAACATTTGGTTCCTCTTTACTTACGCAAATTTCTGCAACTAGCTTAAATTCCTCCCCAGAAAATGGGTTTTTCTTTTCTATCACATGGTCAGGCTTCAAATTTTCTAAACTTTTATGCTCTGCTTCCCTTTTAAATATAGGTTCCAGTTTCAGATCCTCTTTGCTCATGCATATGATCATATGTTGTTAGAAGGAGCCAGGCTACATCTTGAACACTTTGCTGCTTAGAAATTTTTCCACCAGATACCCTAAATCATCACTCTCAAGTTCAAAGTTCCACAGATCCCTAGAGCAGGGGCACAATGCCACCAGCCTCTTTGCTAAAGCATAGCAAGAGTGACCTTTACTCCAATTGCCAAAACGTTCCTCATCTCCCTCTGAGACCACCTCAGCCTGGGCTTCATTGTCCATATCACTATTAGTATTTTGGTCACAACAATTTAACAAGTCTCTAGGAAGTCCCAAACTTTCCCTAATCTTCTTATCTTCTTCTAAGCCCTCCAAACTGTTTTGGCCTCTGCCCATTAGCCAGTTTCAAAGTTGCTTCCACATTTTCAGGTGTCTTTATAGCAATGCTCCACTTCTTAGTCCCAATTTTCTGTATTGGTCATTTCTCACATTGCTGCAAAGAACTACTAGAGACTGGGTAATTTATAAAGAAAAGAGGTTTTATTGGCTCATGGTTCTGCAGGCTGTACAGGAAGCAGGGCCAGGAAGGCCTCAGGAAACTTACAATCAACAGACGGCAAAGAGGAAGGAGACATGTCTTACATGGCCAGAGCAGGAGGAAGAGAGAGAAGAGGAGCTGCTATACACTTTTAAACAACCAGATATCATCAAAACTCACTATCACGAGAAGAGCAAGGGGGATGTCCACCCCCATGATCCAATCACTTCCCACCAGGCCTCTTCTCCAACACTGGGGATTACAGTTTGACATGAGGCCAGGCGTGGTGGCTCACTCCTGTAATCCCAGCACTTTGGGAGGCTAAGGTGTGTGGATCACCTGAGGTCAGGAGTTTGAGACCAGTCTGACCAACATGGAGAAACCCCATTTCTAATAAAAATACAAAAATTATCTGGGCATGGTGGTACATGCCTGTGTTCCCAGTTACTCAGGAGGCTGAGGCAGGAGACTCGCTTGAACCCAGGAGGCAGAAGTTGCAGTGAGCTGAGATTGCACCATTGCACTCCAGCCCGGGCAACAAGAGTGAAACTCTGTCTCAAAAAGAAAAAAAAAAAATTGATGTGAGATTTCGGTGGGGACACAGATCCAAACCATATTACTTGTCATTCTTTGGTGAATGAAAGGTCTTTTCTGTTTGGTCGCCTTTAACTTTTTGTCTCTTTTATATTCTGCGGTGTACTACCATGTGTTCAGGTAGCGGCTTGGCTGTATTTAGGATGCATGGCCACTCAATGTTTACTTTCCTTTCAATCTGAGAACTTATCTTTCTCTTTAGTCCTGGGAAATGATCTGCTTTTATGTCTTTGACTGTTGCTTCTTTTTTCATCCCTTAGCTCTCTTCTCCTTGAACTCCTATTAGATATTTGTTCTTTTTAATGAAGTTTCCATATTTTTCATCTCTTTATCTTTTTATACTATTTTCCATGTAAATTTCTTTTTTTTTTTTTTTTTTTTTTTAGATGGAGTCTTGCTCTGTCACCCAGGTTGGAGTGTAGTGGCTCGATCTTGGCTTACTGCAAGCTCCGCCTTCAGGGTTCATGCCATTCTCCTGCCTCAGCCTCCCGAGTAGCTGGGACTACAAGCACTCGCTACCATGCTTGGCTAATTTTTCGTATTTTTAGTAGAAACGGGGTTTCACTGCATTAGCCAGGATAGTCTCGATATCCTGACCTCGTGATCCGCATACCTCGGCCTCTCAAAGTGCTAGGATTACAGGAGTGAGGCTGGGATTACAAGCGTGAGTGTAAATTTCTTAATATAAGTTTAAAATTCACTATGTTTTTCTTTGGACATGTCTGGTCTAAAATTTGTCCAATTATTGAGTGTTTTTTTAAGAGAACACAGTTTTATTATGTTGCCCAGGCTGGACTGAAACTCCTGGGCCCAAGTGATCCTCCCACCTCAGCCTCCTGACTGACTGGGATTACCAACATGCTCCACAGTGCCTGGCTTCCTTTTTTGTTTGTTCGTTTGTTTGTTTGTTTGTTTTGAGATGGCGTTTCACTCTTGTTGTCCAGGCTGGAGTGCAATGGCATGACCTCGGCTCACTGCAACCTCTGCCTCCTGGGTTCAAGTGATTCTCCTGCCTCAGCCTCCCATGTAGCTGGGATTACAGCTATGCACCACCATGCCCAGCTAATTTTTTGCATTTAGTAGAGATGGGGTTTCACCATTTTGGTCAGGCTGGTCTTGAACTCCTGGCCTCAGGTGATCCACCCGCCTCGGCCTCCCAAAGTGCTGGGATTACAGGCATGAGCCACCATGCCCAGCCTTCCTTCAGTTTTTTAAGGGGTCCAAATGGGCTTCTATTGAGTCATCTAAATATTTCCCTATTGTTTACTTTTTCTGCAATAAATAAACCTCCTAATTGTTGATTTTGCTTTGGCATCAATCTTCTTCATGTGTTTTAAAATTTCACTCTGCACAGTCATCTTGAGGGGGAGTTTCTCTTTCTCTTCTTGTCCCTGTAACTATTGGTTTTGCAGTTGTTCCCTTAGTCCTCTGAAGTCTCTAGTACAAAACCATGCCTTAAATCAGTTTTTGGATTTTTTCATTGTTACCTAAAATCTTGGTTTTACCTCTTTTAAAATATGCTACTGTCTGATTGGGCTGCTATAACAAAATTCCAGAGACTGGGTGGCTTAAACCACAGACAATTATTTCTCACAGTTCTAGAGGCTGTAAAGTCCACGATCTAGGTGCTGGCAGATTTGGTGTCTGATGAGGGCTCTCTTCCTGGCTGTAAGCAGCCACCTTCTCACCGCATGCTCCTGTGGCCATTCCTCAGAGCAACCATGTACAGGAAGAGGGAGCGATCTCTTTGTCTTCGTCTTATAAAGGCACTAATTCCATCATGAGGGTCCCACACTTATGACCTAATCTACACCTAATTACCTCCCAAATGTCCTACCTCTTAATACCATCACATTGAGAGTTAGGGCTTCAGCATAAGGATGTGTTTGTACATACGCTTTTTTAACATAGATGAGTGTATAGCTGTTCTGTATCCCATATTACATCATAAACATTTTCTCTTGTCATTACACGATCTTGACTATCATTTGAAAGGTCCTTACTAACAATTACTTAGCCTTGCCCTCAGTGTTATTTCTATTTACTCCTATTTAAGGTAACCTGATGAATCCTTTTGGTGTGAAACTTGTCCATATTGTGGATTGTGTCCTTAGGAACGACCCTAGAAAGACATGGCAGGGTAAAGATGGGAGCCCATGGCTGTTGATATCTGTTTAGAGTGGACAGTCCATCCCCATGACTTTGGAGTGTGAGCTCCCCTCACCCACAGCAGCCCTAGCCCCACCAGCAGCCCCAGCACGCGGTGAGCAGGGGAGGCACCTGGACAATCGTCAGTGCTTCAGACAGTGGGTGGCTATTTTCTCCGGTCAAGATTTCCTGCATTGCAAACTCTTTGGTTTCTTTAGGAAACTTCTGGCTGGGCCCCAGATACAGGGAGCAAAGTGTTCAAGAGAGCAGGAAAGCTTCTGGCTGATGGGGTCAAGCTCCTGAACCAGATATGAGGTTTGATACCAGGCACTGGAATGGCCCAGGTTAACAACTCGTGAATATTTTTTTTTTAAGTTTCTGCTTTACAGATTGTTAAACTGTTTTCTTGTACAACTTCATAATCTTTGCAAACTAAGCCACTTTCCAGGTGACTGAAGCTTGGATTGACCAGAGCAGTGCTTCTTGAAAGGTTCTGTGGATATGAGTCACAGGGAATCCTATTAAACACAGATTCTGATTCAGCTAATCTGGGGTGGGATCCAAATTGCATTTCTAACAGGCCCCCAGGTGATGGTGATGCTGCTGGCCTGAGGACCTCACTTGAGTAGAGAAGTGTGAGGGGACTTAGGCAAGTCACACGCATCCTCAGTGACTGAGCTGGAACCCGTGTCTGCCCGACTCCAATGCCTGTGTCTTCTGTCTGTGGTTCCCATGTAGAATCCTGCAGTCCTACCACTTACTTTGCAGGTGAGGGAGGTGAAACAGAGAGGCTTCCGCTGGAGGGGGAGGTGGCTTTGTTCAGGGAGGGGGCTGCCTTTCCCAGGCCCACCCCCCAACTCTGAGGTTTGATGAGGAAGAGAGGGATGGAGTGTATGGTCTCCTGAGTGGGGAAGTGCCACAGCTGGGCAGCCATCAGTGTTGGAAAAATTAATTTTTTAATTAAAAACATCTTTTTTCCCCCACTCTTCTTTCCCCTTTGCTTTAATGTCTCAGTCTAGAGTAATTATGAGTCGCTCTGGGGAGACTGAACCTTAGAAAAATTGTTCTTGCGACTGCTGAGGAATTTATCTGATTAACTTGGGCTCAGCCTTTGAAAAGAAGAGAGAGGGAAGTAAAAAGAAAAAGGGAGGAGGGAAAGCTCCAGCTCCCTGTCAGTCGTCTGGCACAAAACTTAATCACAGCGTCAGTGAGGCCAGGTGGGCTTTGGCAGGTTCCTTCAGGCCAGCCTGGGGGCAAGGTGGCTGGGGGCTCAGCATCCTGGCATTCCCCTCCTTGGACCCCAGTGGCCTTCTGCCCCAGCCCGGGCCCTACTTGTCCTCTGGGTCGCCTCCCAGGGCCTGGAATGTCACTGTGACTGGTCCTATATGGGAGATGGGGTCTTAGGTTGGGTTCCTGGAAGGCAGAGCCTGAAAAGGGGTCTGAGTGCTTTCAGTGACACGCATGAGGGGTGAGGGGAGCAGGGTGGGACAGGAGCAAAACCTAGGTGAGGACATGGTTCAGTCAAAGTCTGGTCTGGACCCAGTCCCCTGGGGAGCTCTGGTGCTTGCACCGCACCGTAGAGTTGTCAGGGCACGAGGGGCGGCTTTTGTTCCTGGATCTGCCTGCTGACCATGGGTTGCACCTGGGGGACAGTGTAGCCCCCCCCGCCCTGCCCCAGGCATTTCCTGATGACCAAAGTTTGGTCTCCACTGGCTGAGGGCACTGCTCCCTAGAAGGGTACAGCTGTGAATTGTTAACAGCCAACACCACCCGCAGCTGGTAGACAAATGTCCTGGCTTGAAAACGGCCTGGGTGAGGCACCAACAGCACCTACTACAGATGGACTGCAGGAGGGGCCTGGCGGGGCTGGAGAGAAATGGGTGGATTCAAGAGCAATGCCAGAGGTACAGTCGATAGCACTTGGGGAGTGGTCGAGTGGGGTGGGCATGGGGGGTGGACACAGGGGGCTCTCAGGCTACTGGTTTGGGTGACTGAGTGGCTGGGGGTGCCAGGTTGGAGCAGAGATGTAGGTACCATCTGTGTGAAGATGGGAGAAGGTGGGTGGGCTGGTGTGGGTGGGCAGGAAGGGAGAAGAGGTGGAGCACAGAGTTCTGGGCACCCTACAGGACTGGGGCTGGCAGAGGACAGGGGGCCCAAGGGCAGTTTGAGAAGGTGCAGCCAGGAGGACAGGAGGAAAACTAGAGAGGGTGGGGTCCCAAGGTCACCTCTTCCCTCCTCCATCCTCCCAGATGCGTTGGCCTCAGTCATCGCCTGTCTCCTCCATCAGTGCGTGTTTATGGATGAAGGCAGGAGACTGCTTTGAGGAGCCTGAAAAGACTGTGATCCCCTTGACAGTGGGGACTGTGCCTGTCTTGATTAGCATTGTGGCCCAGCCCCTATCATGCTCCCTGGCACACAGTAGGTGCTCAATAAGCCTTTGCTGAAAAATACAGTGGCTAACACCCATATCGCACTTACCAGACCCAGGTCCTGGATAGAAACTCATTTAAGTCTGTGAGTAAAGATTCAATGCCTTGTTTACCCGCATCCTATGAGTTTCCACAGATACCTTGGCCATTCAAGAGACCTTTGCAAATTTTCCACTTAGAAGCTATTATTATCCCCAGTGTACAGATGGGCGACTCAGAGGCATGGAGAGATTAGGTAACTCACGCAAGATCACAGATAAGTGGCAGAGTTGGGACAGGAACCTAGTCAGAGTGACTCCCAGGGTCCCTGCTCTTAGTGCCCGTGTGAGCGAGCGAAATTGATGCCGGTGCTTTTGGGACCAGGGCACATAACTGCTTCATGTGGCACATGTACACAGAGCCACATGCACATGCAGCCACATGCACACACAGCCACAAGCACATGCAGCCACATGCACACACAGCTACATGTATGCACAACCACATGTACACACTGCCACATATACATGCAACCACATTGACTGCAGTACACGGAAGACGGCTCTCGTCTGCTGCAGGAGAAGGTAGTCCACAGCCTTGAGTAGAGATCCTTTACTGTACAGTGCTCTGCTCACACTGGACTGGCCAAAGCTACTTCAGACCCAATCCATTGCTGCCTTTACAGCCCCTGAGGCCAGAGGGTGATGGGAGGTGGGGGTAGAAGGGGACAGGTGGCAAGTTCTGGTGTCAGGCAGGACACCTTTCAGTCCCAGCTCTGCCATGACACAGTGTGGCCCGAGCCTCTTTGAACCTTAGTTGTCTCATATGCAAAATGGGACTAATAACACATTTTACCCAGAATTTGTGTGAGAGTTAAGAATGATGTATGGTGTCTGGCACACAATGGCTTGGTGGTACCACTATTACGTGGAGTAACCATTTTTTGCCACATTAGCCATTTGTTTGCCTGATACTGGAAAATGTAAATATGGCCTTGCAGTAGCTGGGCATCTTTTGGTTAACCACTGCGTGGCTGCCATCAGGGGCCCGTTCAGCCAGAGGGTCACTGGCCACCTCCACCCCAGCAGGGATGAAGCCTGAGGTGGGAGGCTGAGAGCAGGGGCTGGGAAGAGACGCAGAGCTGGGAGCACCCAGGCTGTCCTGGGCAGGGGTGTCTGAGCTGGAAGTCTGTCATCAGCCCTCATCCGTGGCCACCAACAGGGATGCTGCAGAGATGAGGCTAAGGACTCCTGCTTGGGCCCACCATCAGCTCACGTGCCCTGAGCCCCCAAAGGCCACCGCATCACACAACTCTGGTGGGCTGGTGGGGGGGTGGGTTGCGTCATTCACACTGGTCTATGAAGCAGTGTTCCAGGGGTATGCTGCTCACATAGAAAATACCCCCTGGACCTGTGCAATGGGGCCTGAGAGCGCTTCAGAGCAGTGGTCTCACAGCTTTACAACAGGCTTGGAAGACATAGGGAAGCAGGCAGCCCCTCCTAGGATCTGCCTATTGCATGGGCACCCAGGCCAGGGCAAAACCAGTTTCAGCCGTGTCTAGTGCTCCCACTCCCGGCACCCAGGTCTCTGAGTAATAACCCCAAGCTCACGATGCCTGAACCCTTGACTGAACACATCTGCCCTGGTCTGGACTGGGAGCTCTTGAGGGTGGGGCTTGGGCCTCCGTTCTTCCCCTCTTTCTCTGACCAAGCACAGGGCTGGACACACAGAAAATGGGAATCATGTTGGAAGAAAACTGTGAGATTAAAAATACCAAAGTCTGTCATTCCTCTACTGAAGAGACTGTTACTTATCAGCCTTTAACTGTGCCCTGGACCTGACCGGGTTGGCAAAGACATGAGAATGGAGCAGTTGGACCCTGTCCTCGAGGTGTCACAGCCTTGTGGGGAGACAGACATGTAAACACACAGTGAGAGTCCACTGTGACCAGAGCTGTGATGGTGTGCAAGAGGCCTCGGGAGCACAAAGATGAACAAAGAGGGCACCCAAGAGGGCTTCCTAGACAAGGTGATCCTGGGGTTGAAAATTGAAGAGTGGATAGGGGCTTACCTGGTGGAGGTGGAGGGAAAGGCATCCCAGGCGCACATGCAAAGGCATGGAGGTAAACAAGAGCCAGGCCCAACATGGGATCTGCAGGCTTGAGTGGTGCAGAGGAAAGAGCCCTGGACGACCAGTAGGGTCCCAGTCCCATCTGCTTGTAAGTATCTGAGTGACCAAGGACAAATTCTCCCCTGCCTCCCTTTCTCTGGTCCACCGTTTCCTGATCTGTGTAGTAACAACTGGGCTACATCATCCCCAAAGCACCTCCAGCTTAGAAGCTCTTGTTTTCTTCCAGATGTGGCTGGATCCCTGCCTACCTTCCAGAAACACACCCTTGCCTACAGATGCTGGGGCCCTCTGGGGAACGTGCATAGGTTGGTTCTGGTTAATCTAGGCTTAACCCTTTGAGTGCGAGAACCTTTCACTTCATTGCAAATAGTTCTGCCCCGTGAGCAGACTGAGAGTTTGGGCCCACCTTCCTGGGAATACCAAGGTTGAAATCTGCTGGGAGTGTGGCTGACATGGGACCCCTCCAATGGGTAGTTCTCTGCTCTGGCCGACTGGGTGACAGGAGGAGTTCTGAGCTGGGACTGTCCTCTTTGACGACAGCCAAGCCCGACCATCTCTCTTGGCATGGGTTTGCTTCTTTGTGCCCACTGGCTTCTCACTTTTATAAGTATCACCAGCCAATCAGCTCATGCCTTCCCTCCTATGAGAGGGAAGTGATCAATCATATTTGGTCTGGTTTCTCCGTTGCTAGGTGTGGGAGGCTGCCTCCTCACTGCCGAGTGGCTTGGATTTTATAAGTCCAATCCTGGGTCTGAGCTTATCCCAAAGGTTGGGGGCTCCAGGAAGATGGATTTTTTTATTTATTTATTTATTTATTTTTTTTGAGACGGAGTCTCTCTCTGTCGCCCAGACTGGAGTGCAGTGGCGCGATCTCGGCTCACTGCAAGCTCCGCCTCCCAGGTTCACGCCATTCTCCTGCCTCAGCCTCCGGAGTAGCTGGGACTACAGGCGCCCGCCACCACGCCCGGCTAATTTCTTTTTGTATTTTTAGTAGAGACGGGGTTTCACCGTGTTAGCCAGGATGGTCTCGATCTCCTGACCTCGTGATCCGCCTGCCTCGGCCTCCCAAAGTGCTGGGATTACAGGCTTGAGCCACCGCGCCCGGCCGGAAGATGGATTTAAAATTCTGTGAGCATAGTATCCAGTGGGTTCTGCCAATAGTCAGGGCTGAGGAATTCAGGGGAAGGAGAGAGCAGCTGGCTCGTGGCAGTCCTGGAGGGCTTCCAGGAGAGGGCACTGAAGGAGGCGTTTTCAGGCCCTTCCTGGCCCAGCCTGGGCTCTTCTTTTGTCTTCACAGAGGGGCCTCATCAGACCCCTACTAGCAGGCTCAGCACTCCCATCCTGGTAGCTTCAGGATACCTCCCTGCCCCCATGTCAGTCCTGGCACTATCCTGGGCCCTGGGCTTGAACCTGCTTCAGGACCCTTCCCCCCAGCCCTCACCCCACTGACACCCAGAGGTCCTGTAGAGGGTTGAGTGTGGGTATTACACCAAGTGTGAGCCTGGGTCCAGGCACCCCTCTGTGACTCCAGAGGTTGGGGATGGAGAGGACCCAAGAAGTGACATGGGAAGATTCAGAAAGAAGGGGAGGGTATCCCAGGTGGGGACCCCTGTGTGAGCAAAGGCTTGGAGGCTTGTGAGTGTGTATGTGTATGTGTGTATATCTGCCTGTTTATGCAAGTATGTGCATGTGCTGGTGTTTCCATACATGCCTAGGCACATGTGTGCATATGTGTAAAACAAAGAGAAAGGACATCAGTGCTTCTATGTCTTAGGCTTGTGGATTTCCTCACCTCTCCAGTCTCCCATGAGGAGACGTGTTTTGGGTCCTGAGCCCCAGCTCTCTGTGAGCCTAGGCCCCTGAGCCTAGTTCCCACCCCTGCCTACCCCACCAATGGAGCAATTTCTTGATTAAAAAAATCAGTGAGACTGCACATAACAGAGCCAGCATCACCTCCAAATGGAGAAAAATCCAATCAATCCATCATCCATTCCCACTACCAAAGCCACTAGCAGCCCACCTACAGCCTAGTTTGGCCTTTTCTGGGGACTGGGGCCCTGCTCCACCACAGAATGTCAATCAAAAGGGTCCACTTCCAGCTCTGGCAACATAGTGACCCCGTCTCTATAAAAAACAAATGAATTAAGGCTGGGCGCAGTGACTCAAGCCTGTAATTCCAGCACTTTGGGAGGCTGAGGCGGGCAAACAACTTGAGGTCAGGAGTTCAAGATCAGCCTGGCCAACATGGTGAAACCCCATCTCTACTAAAAGTATAAAAGCTTGGCATGGTGGCATGCACCTGTAGTCCCAGCTACTCAGGAGCCTGAGGCAGGAGAATTGCTTGAACCTGGGAGGCAGAGGTTGCAGTGAGCCAAGATTGCACCATTGTACTCCAGACTAGATGACAGAGCAAGATGCTGTCTCAAAAAAGAAATAAATGAATTATCTGGGAGTGATGGCACACACCTGTAGTCCCAGCTACTCAGGAGGCTGAGGTGGGAGGATCGCTTGGGCCTGTGAGGTGGAGGCTGCAGTGAGCCATGGTCGCACCACTACACTCCAGCCTGGGTGACAGAATGAGACCCTGTTGCAAACAAAAAGTTTTTAAAGGGCCTACTGAGGATGGAGAGTTGAGTAAAATCAGTGCCTCCTCTGTCCCCAGGCTCCCGGTGTCTTGCTCCTCACGACAGCCTGGTGTCCTCATCTGTGCTCAGGGCAGTTCAGTCTGGTGGACCCTAGGAGGAAAGGGCTTGCCTGTGTTCCCTGGGCTGCAGGAGGGATCACCTCACTGACTTGGGGCAGCAGGAGGAGGTCTGGGCTGAAGTCACGGCCCACCCGCTTAAGAGTCTGAGCCCTTCTGAGCCTCAGTTTCTACATCTTTAGAAAGGGACCATGATGTCTGAGGCTCAGATGAGAGTGTATGGAAAGGATGTCTTATTCCATTTGTGCCACACTAACAAAATGTCTGAGACTGGGTGATTTATAAAGAACAGAAACTCGTTTCTTATAGCTTTATAGCTCTGGAGGCTGGGAAGTCCAAGATCAAGGTGCTGGCAGGTTTGTTGTCTGGTGAGAGCTGCTCTGTGCTTCCAAGGTGGCGCCTTGAAGGCTGCATCCTCTGATGGGGAGGAACGTGATGTCTTTTATGGTAGAGGAGTAAAAGAGGGTGATCCCTACCCAGAAATCCCACAAGCCCCCCTTTTTTTGTTCTTTTGAAACTGAATCTTGCTCTGTTGTCTAGGCTGGAGTGTAGTGGCGCCATGTGGGCTCACTGCAACCTCCGCCTCCCAGGTTCAGGCAATTCTCCTGCCTCAGCCTTCCAAATAGATTGGATTACAGGTGTGCGCCACCATGTCCAGCTAATTTTTTGTATTTTTAGTAGAGACAGGGTTTAACTATGTTGGCCAGGCTGGTCTCGAACTCCTGACCTCAGGTGATCCACCTGCCTCGGCCTCCCAAAGTGCTGGGATTACAGGCATGAGCCACTGTGCCCAGCCAGCCACAAGTCCTTTTATAAAGGCCCTCATCCATTCATGAGGACTCATGACTTAACCACCTCCCTAAAGGCTCCACCTTTCAATATTGTAGCACTGGGAATTAAGTTTCAACATAAATTTTGGAGGTGACAGAAATACTCAAACCACAGCAAAGGGGCTCTGGGAACTGGGAAGTGCTGGGCCTGGGTCCAGGCACCCCTCTATGGCTCTGGAGGTTGGGGATGGGGAGGACCCAATAAGTGACATGGGAAGATTCAGAAAGGAGGGGAGGGTGTCCAAGGTGGGGAGCCCTGGGTGAGCAAAGGGCTCACACTGTGCTGATATCCACTGAACCTTGGTCAATGGGAACATCTAAGGGCAGAAGCAAGATGTTTGGCCCACACGGTACTTTTAAAAAATTGAATTAGTGGCCAACCTTTAAAAAATGGGCATTTTCTGCACAAAGTCTGCATTTTGACTTCTCTTGAAAAATCGGGAGGCCTGGCAGCCTTGAGACTGTGTGCCCGGGTGTGGTGGCACTTCCCTAACCCCTTCTCCGTGGGTCCACTTCCTCTTAACTGCCTAACTCCTGGCGGATGGGTGACACTTGTGACCCCTGATCCTTTCAGAACATATTAACATTTTCGGATGAGTCTTTCTCAGTGGCCCAGTCAAGTAAGTGGCCCACGGTCAAGTGGGTGGGAAGGAGGGCACAGCTGCCTCCTGGACCCCTCAATGCACACTCCCTCTCTGTTTCCCACTCTCAGTCCTGGCAGTGTGCTGGGTGCCTGACTCCCTGCCAAGCAGGGTGCAAGGAAGAAGTTGTGCCTTGGGAGTGGCTGCTTTTCCTCTCCAGGAAAATCTAACACCTTGACCATCACCCACACAACATTTTCTTTGAAAGCCCAGGGAGCCAGATGGACAGGTTCTCCCAGAGCAGGTTAAAGCAGTGCCAGACCAGGCATTCCTTTTCCCCTTGACCCCTCAATGTGGGTTATTTTCCTCAGGCAGAGGTGCTGTGGCCACCATGTGGGGTCAACCATTTGGGGCAGGGCTGGGACAGCTGCTGTCATCAGGCTACAAAAGGGCAGACTGGAGTTTGCAGATTCACCCCTTCTCAACTGCGTGACCTTGGGAAAATGCCTTGACCTCTCTGAGTCTATTTCCTCATTTGTAAAATCTCTTCTCCTACATGCTGTCATAAAGATCAAATGGGATCAAAAGTGTGTAAGAGAATGGCCTGGTACAGGTCGGGAACACAGTAAGTGTTTCTGAAAGGAGGAGTTGAAGGTCCCCAGATCCAGTGGTGGAGCCAGCATAGTTACTGTGCAATGGAGACTGATTAATGAGGTCCCGTGTCCCAGCTGGCTGGGGCTAGATCTGATGACACCAGTGAGGGGCATTTTCCCCCGGCCTTGCTCCTTCTGAGCTGGGGTAACCGGGAGAATGTGGGGGTGAGAAAGCAAAGAGAAGTGGCACAGTTTCTCCTTCCTCCCTACCCCCACCCTTGTGGGTGCATAGCCCTTTCCCCATGAGCTGGGCCCCTTCCATAAATGCTGAGGGCCCCTGCCTTCTTCAATAGCTAGAATGTGGCTGCCTGGTTTCCAACGGGGATGGGGAGCCTGGGGGCCCAGAGAAGTGGGGTGCAGAGGAAACAGCTGGCCTCATAATCAGTTTGTCATGGAGCCACCTCATGGGGCTGCCTCTCTAGACCTTTACCTAGTTTTAGCTTGAAAGCACAAGAGGGACAAGGATATTCCAGGTCCCCCAAGGCAGGGGGCTTTAGCACAAAGGGGACCTCCGAAAGGAGTTGAAGGCCCTTGGTTCCAGTGGTGGAGCCAGCATGATTACTCTGCAATGGAGACTGATTAACGAGGTCCTGTGTCCCAGCTGGCAGCCTCTAAAGGGAGAGCTTCCTCCCCGTTTCCCAGAACACTGCCATCTGGCCACCTTTCTAAGATAGCAATGAAGAGCACTGCCTTCTTCCTGCGTGTGTTTTCTGGAACTGCAAGTTGGGGGTGCACAACAGGGTGTGGTTGCTGTCCAGAAAAGGGGACTGCCCAGGGCAGATGACAATAGTGGTAGTGATGACAATAGCTGATGACATTTACTGAGCCCCGTGCTAAACACCTCCTGCTGCACTCACCCCAGTTCTGGGGTTACAGAACAGCCCATCTCGTTAAGGCACCTCCATTACATGGAAATTCAGATGGGAATGGAGCCATCCACAGGGAAGAGAGAGAGGTGCGTTAATTTATGAACTTCGCAAAGGGACCCTTCTTGCTGGGGTTGGGAGATCTAAGAAACAGCTCCCCCTGTGTGTTTAGGGTAACAGCCCATGTCCAATATGTCAATTTTCCTGCCTGGATTTAAAGAACATGTTTAGAGAACCAGGTCAGCTTTAGGGTCTCCAGACCACTGGCCTACAGCCAGGAGAGGTATTTCAGAACCCTGGAGAGCGCCTCAGACTCCAGGAGGTGGGTGGAACCAGGAGGCTGGTTTTCTAGAACTAGCTGGTTCTGCCAGGCGAGGTGGCTCACACCTGTAATCCCAGCACTTTGGGAGGCTGAGGCGGGTGGATCACCTGAGGTCAGGAGTTTGAGACCAGCCTGACCAACATGGAGAAACCCCATCTCTACTAAAGATACAAAATTAGCTGGGCCTGGTGGCGCATGCCTGTAATCCCAGCTACTCGGGAGGCTGAGGCAGGAGAATCACTTGAACCTGGGAGGTGGAAGTTGCCACAAGCTGAGATCGCACCATTGCACTCCAGCCTAGGCAACAAGAGGGAAACTCCATCTCAAAAAAAAAAAAAAAAAAAAGAGGGGGGGGAGGGGAGGGGCTTGGGCCCTGAAGGAAGATGACTTGCCCAAGTCATTCAGTGAGTCGGCCTCACTGCCTGGAGCTATATCTCCTGGAGCAAAGGCAAGAGCAGAAGCAGCCCAGCTTGCTGCTCTGTGCCAAGTCTGCAAAGACACAGGTGTCTTATTTTCTGCATTCCAAAAATTGTGAGCACATAGTAGCTGTAAGTCAAATCTCTCCCCCAACACCATCCTGCATGGCTCTGGGCTTGAGAGCAGCCCTTGGTTGTTTTTATAGGCAGGATGTTGAATGATTATAGTCACAGCCTCTCCAACCTCACTGCCTGAAATTAAACCTGGACTCTGCCACTCAGGCTGTGAGACTTTGGGTGCATTAAGCACTGTATGCCTCAGTTTCCTTACCTACAAAATGGGAATGATAAAGTACTCACTTCCATATGTTATTGTGAGAATTAAACATATATACACACACACACACACACACACACACACACACACACACACACATATATATATAAAACTTAGAGCAGTGGTTGGCATGGACTTATTGCTGTAAAAATGTTATTTTTAACCCCAAGCATTCTGTCCCAGCTCTGATGCATGGTCATGTTTTTCCCATGGTACCCCTGGTCTTACCTCCAGGGTCAAAGGCTGGGAATAGGCAGATATTCTTTGGGCTCGTAAGCCATTGGAGTGTCTGCAAGGCTGTCTAAGGAAGTATTAGTTTGGGAGGTTGGAGGCCCCACTGCCCTGGGCCGGGGAGTCTGGGACCAACCTCCCCCTTGGCACCAACCTCCCCCTTCTTTCTTCTTTTTCATAGTGGTTCCAAGCATGGTCTTTAGAGCCAGAAAGACCCAGGCTTAAATCTTGGCCCTGAGGTTTACAGGCCATGACCTTGGCGAGTCATAATTAGCCTCTTGAAGTCTCATCTGTGTATGGGTCTAACAGTACCCTTGATGTGGTTGTTTAGAGAATTAAAATGAGAAAATGTAGTGCAGGCTGAGCACGTGTGCATGCTGTAAGTGCTTCGTAGTGGTGGCTGTCACGTGGTTGTTATCCTGATGTCTCTGTCTCACTTTGGGTCTCTGCCACTCCCCTCTCCCTCCCAGTGGGTGAGGCTCTCCTTCCTTCTCCTTGATTTCCAGGCTTGGAAGCACCAGAGGATTTGGAGGCTTTGGAGGCTTTGGATCTGGCCCGCCCAGACTCAAACCTCAGGGAGAGGGGCTTTTCGAAGACAAGATGGGGGCTAAGTCTCTTGTGGCTCATTTCTTGTGACCTCACTCCTCTCTGCCTTGTCTTAGTGTCAGTGCTCTGGATTTCTGGACAACTCCTTTGTGTCTTAGCCCTGGCCAGACACCCCTCTTTACCCTCAGCTCTGCCCCATTCCAGGAGCAAGTGGTGAAGCATTTACCTTACTAACAGCTCAGATTTGACAAGCATGAACTGAGCAGGTTGTGGGCTTTACCATGTTAGTTCATTTATAATCAGCATTTAATTAGCATCTACTTTCTGTCCAGCATTGTAGGAAGCACTTTACACACGTTTTTGTTTAATCATCCAGCAGCCTCTAGAAGCAGTTATTATTACTAATTTCATTTTTTAAAATTTTCTTAAAAATTTTTTGTGGATACCAGGTGAGTCAGTCAGATATGATTATACTTTGATCTTACAGGGGAGGGCAATGGGACCCAGAAAGGTTGGGTGATGCTTGGGCCTCACGGAGGGAAACCTTGGAGCTACGGGGGGAAGAATTGAGCTAAAGCTTACACAGCACTTGGCATAGTACCCAGCAGACAGAAGGTGCTCAGTAAAGGGGACTAAGCCCTGTAATCCTGGATGCCCTGTGGGACCCTTAGCCTGGCTGACTCCTCTTCATGCCCTTGTCTCACCCTTGTACCAGCTCTTCCATTGGTCAAAGAATGTATTAATTTGCATTTGGGCCAGATGCAGTGGTGGAATTTCAGGTACTGTGAGAGTTGGGTAGCGGGGACACAGAGGATGGCCACTGGCTCCATGGTTGAGGCCTCTCCTCACTTGCTCCTGCAGCCACATTCAAGCAGGACTCCCAGGAGCCAGGCTGTGGAATCACCCATGATGATGTGGTTCTGGATACTGTGATGTCTGGATTCATGAACTCTCACTGGTGGATCATTCATTCTGCCCAGGAACTTGAGCACAACCCCACTCCCCTGCTCCTCCCCTGCAAACTCTCTGGGCCTAGGGTGTAAGGGGAAGTGGGCCAGGGCTTCAGGAAATCTGGTCTCTTTCTGCCACTGTCACAGGGCCTGGCCTTGACCAAGATGCCCACCTGGGTTGCACAGGAGACCTGGCTTCTCAGTCCAGCTCTGCTATGAACAACTCACCTCAGACCCAGGGCAGTTATTGATGCTCTTTGAGCCTCAGTGTCCTCATCTATAAAATGGGAGGGGAGAAATGGCTGTTCTCTGAGTGTTCTGCCATGCAAGGCAGTAAAGAGAGAATCCCCATTCTCCCCTCTGCCTGCCCCATCAGGGGGTATGTAGCCAAGAACAGGGACAGAATAGGATGCAGGGAATGAGGCAGGGGAGAAGGAGAGTCTCAGAGGGCTCCTAAAACTCTGGCTTGAGAAACTGGGAAACTCGGGTGCTGTTTACTGAGATGGAAAAGGGGCAAGGGTAGACTTGGGGAGGGATGATAAGTTCAGTTTTGAATCCATTGCATTTGAGGTGCTCAAGGGATGGGCCTAGGCAGCCAGCATGGAGTGGAGCTGTGATTTGAACCAGGGATGTCTGCTTCAAAGGCCGTGCTGTCTCTGGCACACACCCCATGCACAGAGTGAGGTGCACAAAGTCAAACTACTGAGGGGCAAGGAGGGGCCAGAGAGAGTTCATGTTCAGAGCTGGGAATAGTAGAGGTGGAGAAAAAAGAAGGCTTCATCATGGAGGGCTTCCTGGAGGAGGTCATCCAACCTCGGGTTTTGAAGATACCAAGAGAAGGTGAGTCCTGAAGGAGAACAGTTGGAAGGGTCCCTGAAGGCTATGCCCAACAAGAATATGTGACTTCCCCAAGGTCACACAGCTAATAAGTGGCATGGCCACGGTTCCAGCCAGGCCTGCCTCATTCCAGGGCCTCTGCTGTCAGCCTCATAGGACACTGCTCTCAGAGATTGGGTCCTAGCAGGGGGAGAGGAGCCACGGTTGAGGGGGAGACAGTCTCTCCCAGTTCAGGCCATCTCTCCCTAGCCCATGCATGGTCAAGTTCCAAATAAACAAAGAGAGAGCAGAGTTTGGACTCTCAAAGTGGCAGGACACAGAGCTAGGATTGTTCCAGTTTTAAGACAGACCTGACTCTAAGTATAGGGCCATCCATGAATGTAGGTAGGCTGGGCAACTTACTCAGTACCTGCGGGACGAGGTGCGCTTAGAGTCTCCCCTGCCCCTTAAACTGGTCTGCCACCATGTCTGAGAGTCCATTCACACACCCTGACTTTGGAATAGACATTGTCCAATGGGGCTCTTCCCCAGGGAGCACATTTTTGGCCCTACTCATCTCACACAAAGGGAACTTAGTAGACACTTTTCTCCTAGGCAGAAGGGGTGGAGGACCCTGCAAGGGGACCCTTTCTCCCAGCTTTGCAGAAGGCCAATCTTCCATATGGGGGATAGGCTCGCCTGACAGAAGGGCAGGGAGCCACTGGGCACATGAGGCTGCAGTGGTAGCAGCAATGGTGAATGCCAGCAGCTCACAGCGAGTGTGCAGTGTCAAATGGGGTGCATTACTCTCCCTGCAAATTAAAAATTAAAATTAATCAAACACTCAAATTGATTTCCTTCCCGTCTGTTTGCTCTGCTGTGCCAGTCAGATGCCTGCTTGCCCACCCAGCCCAGTACATCCCATCCTCATGCCAGAGCTGGACAGCTCAGGCAGCTGCAGAGGTCTCTGTGAAGGGCCTGGGGGAACCTCAGGCACCTCATTCCAGCCATGGGAAATTGGTTAAGTACCAGTCCAGCCAGACTTGTGACCCTGAGACCCAGCAGGGTTTGGAAACAGGGGAAGGCAGGAAATGAACATCGCTCTGGTCCCAAGGTAACACCTATGCTGGGGTGGAAGGCAGAAATCTAGAGAATATTCCTGGAGCCATCATTAACTGATGTCACGAGCCTAGGCAAGTCTTGTTCTCTCTCTGACTTGTTTCTCCGTCTGTGGAATGGGGAGAGGGGGCAGATGGAAGAGGTTCCTGTGGGTTCCAGCGCTGGCCTGTGGGCTGGGCCAGCCTTACCTAGGGACTGACCTCTCCACCCACCTCCAGCCAGCCTGGGGCCCTGGTCTCCTCCTTCCCCAGCCGGGACCTGACCTGCCACTTATCAGCTGGGCAACCTTGGGCACAATGGGCACGTCACTTAACACCTCTGTGCCTCAGTTCCCTCATGGGTAAACGGGGATGATAACGCCAGTGTGGGCAGACTGGTTCCCTGGAAAGCAGACTGAGGGAGATCGGCGTGGAGGCAGGCAGGATGGGGCTGGGGGAGTTGGCCCATGATGCCTTTACAAGGCAGACTCTGTGAGGAGCTCTGGATCCGAGCTGTCTCCACAGGGGTGTCCTGAGATGGGGTAAGAGGGGCGGCCTTTATCCCATGCTTGGAGCAGTCATTGGACGCAACTGTCCCTAGAAGAGTAAGGCCTTGGGCAAGGAGGCTCTCTCTTCAGCCTCCTCGCCAGGGGGAGGGTACTCGCCTAAGGCTGTCAGCTCTGGCACCCCAGCAGCAGGGGAAGAAGGGCACTGCCCAGAAGCCCCTTCAGGCTGCAGCACTCCTGCCCTTCCAGGAGCAGCAGCATCCAATGACTGCTCACAGCAAGTGTCTGGGTGAGGGTTCCCTGGAACAAGGTTGTGAAGCCTGGCAGAGGTCAGCTCACAGAAAACAGCTGCTCTGCTGAAAAGGCCTGGGGGTCCCCTCCGGCCCCATCCTGCTCACCAGCCTACTCCTTCCCCAGCAATGGAGGTACTTTCATAGGTTTCTTCCTGAGCTCATGCAGAAGGTCCCTCCTCCCTCCCTCTCTCCCCTCTTCTTTCTTGCATTCTTGCATTCGAACACATCCATGTGGCCAGCACATACTCCTTGAACCCCTGCAGTGGGCCAGGCCTGGGCTGGTGGGAGTTGAGGACTCAGAAGGGACATGGACCTAGTTGTGCTTCCTCCCCCAGGGTATTCCCCATGCCCCAGGCCCTTTTTCCCATCCCAGTGAACCATCATGTCTCACCTCTCCAGGAGAGCCAGATTCCACTGATGCCTGCATAGATGCGTCGCCAGGCCCTCACTTCCTCAGGTCCAGGCTCCATAGACTCCTGACTCTCAGTTCTGTGACACTGCTGGCCTCCAGCCCCCACCCTAACATAGTGCCCACTCCAGAACTTGGAACCTTGGCCTTCCTCTGTGTGCATGGCTATCCATGTGCCTGTCTGCCCACAGCCTGTGTGTTCCCTGAGGATAAACCCCGTGGGCCTGACACAGGGCCCACCATGGTGAGTGGGAACTGCATGGCCGGTCAGTTCCCCAAACTGTGCATACTCCCAGGTCCCCAAAATCTCACCACCCACCCCCGCCCTACTCCTTGGCTTCCCAAAGTGCAAATCCAGTCCTCTCTCTCAGTAACAGGCAAAGTCCACTCTGCCCAGAACCCCGACACCCACAGCTCCTACTGCCCTGCTGCCTCCAGCACCACCCTTTCCTGAGGCCCTGTTGTGTGACTGTGCTGGACTGCAGGGATCCAGCGTCCAGATGGCCATAACCCTGCGCCTTGGTTTCTTTATCTGTACAATGCAGATAATCCCTGCGCCTGCTTCCCTGGGCTGTAGGGCACCTTCCCTGAAGAGACACGTGCAATTAGACTTGTGGATAGCAAAGCACTCCCCACGTTTCAGGTAGGTGTGATTAGTATAGAAAAAGCTGATGTGGCAGACTGTGGATTGACCTGGGCCCTCAACGAGCTGGCCTGGCCCCTGCTCCATGAGCTCAAGGCCCTGCACTGACCTGGGAACAGCTCCTACAGGGCCATCCCCACCTCTTTAGGCAGGGCCCTTAACAAGGTAAGGCAGCCTCCCAAGCAGAAACTGCAACTCACACAAGAGAAGAAGCCCCTCACACAGATGGCAGGGTGCAGTGTCACCTGGGAGGGAGCAGCTGCTTTCTGAACCCGCCAGGGAACACTGGGGATTGGGAGATGGCACCCCATACAGTCCTGCTTCCCTGGACCCACCGAGGCAGTCTAGGATGGGGTGAGGCAGGAGGGCTTGCTGTGGTGGCCTGGGCCAGCCCCTTCTGTCTAGAGCCTCAGTTTTCCAGCTATTAATGGGCTCTATAATCTTGTCTCTTCTCACTGGTGCCCATGACGGCGATACAGTCCTACTCAGGGGATGCAACTTTCCAGGGAAGGTTTTATGGGGTCAGCTGGTGTGTCTGTGGTCCACAGTGCCACTGACTTCAGGGTCGCAGGAGGATGCTTGACAGGAAGGAGCACTCCGGACAGAGTAGCTGATGCTTATGACAAGAATTCCAGTTACCACTGTCCTCTCCTGTCCAGGGAGACAGGAAGAGTAGAGAATGACACCCTTCCACAGCTGGAAAGCCAGAGGCTCAAGGCCCAAAACCAGAGGCCCAATGGTCCAGCTGAGCACTGACAGGCCAACAGGGACTCCCAGGCATCTGATGCAGTTGCCAGGCTGATGGTGGAGACATGGGTGAGGGTGCAGGTGAGGTCTGGGGTGGGGAGAGGAAGAAAGCTTCCTGGAGTGCCCTCCTTGGGAAGGGCCAGGGGAGTCAGGCTCGGGGGCAGAGGAGGGATGGGAAAGCATAGGTCAGAAGCAGGCCTCAGGCAGCCCCTCTGCCCACTGCAGGGCCAAGGCCCTGGAATCTGGCCTGGGTGGAGTCATGCTGTATCTTCTCCATTCCCTCGTTATAAGCTATGGTCCAGGATCAACCAGAGATAGCAAAAGATGATCAGTCCATTCTTCACAGTTCTGGGGGACATGGAGGGGCAGGTGCTGCCCAGAGACATCCAGCTAGCATCTGACGAGAGGCAGGGCCAAGGCCTCCTGCTCCCTCACGAGGCTGCCCACTCAGCTGCCCAGTCTGAGTCCCCAGGATGTCCCGCCTTGTACCAGGGCCTGGGCATCAGAGAAGAGGGTGGAAGTGGTCCCTGGGTGCAGAGTGGTGGGCTGGAAAGTGACAGCTGGAGGAACAGTGGCAGCACTGTCCTCTGCTTTGAACCTCCAGGGCCAGCCCAGAACCTCCAGGCTAAAACCCCAACTCCTTGCTGGTTCCACTAGAACCTATTGTCCTGACTCATGCCACCTGCACCCTCATCTCTAATCCTCTCTCCTCATGCTCTGGCCACATGGACTTCTCTCTTTCCTCTCACCATGGGGACTTTGCACATGCTATTCCCTCTCTCTGGAGTCCCCACTTCTCTGGGTCATTGTCTACTCCACCTTCTGGTGCTATGTTGAATGTCGCATCCTGCAAGAAGCCTCTCCTGACTCCCTAGTCCAGACCAGACCGGGTCCCCACAGACCTTGTC
Organism: Macaca thibetana thibetana; assembly: GCF_024542745.1. Classification (NCBI taxonomy): domain Eukaryota; kingdom Metazoa; phylum Chordata; class Mammalia; order Primates; family Cercopithecidae; genus Macaca; species Macaca thibetana. The sequence continues at coordinate 162,699,293 of NC_065584.1, read as the reverse complement.
ACAGCACTTGTCCCAGTTGTCATTTTACATTTGTTTGCATGGTGGTTTGGTTTCTTCCTGTCTCCTCTGGACTCTGAGGTCTCCACCATGTATTTCCCATGTCTGGCACATTGTGTGGCATGAAGTAGGCCAACAATGCATGTTCATGGAAAGAATAAAGAATGTTGGCTCTCAGTTCAAATCCTGGAACCTCTCCCTGAGCCTTGATTTCTTCTTCTCAGAAATGGGAATGATAACATCAAGATTAGCGTGAAGGTGAGCCAATGAACAAAAATCTCCCAGCCACACTCTGCCAAGAGTAAAGAGAAGGAGGGAGAAGGAGGGAGATTGGGGTGGGGAGGGGGTGGTTGATGCTGGCTGCTTAGGGATGGAAGGACTTGAGACGTGTGGAAACCAAAAGGTGGTGGGGACAGGTGGGGAAAGACGTGGAGGTGGGGAGATTGGATATGTTTAGAGACAGCAAGGAAGACAGCCCAGCTGGGTGGGGCATTTCTCTGAACCCTTGGTGACCCACTTTTCAGCCTGGCTTAGGAAACCGGAGTTTCAGAGGAAGTGGGTGGGAAATGCCCACTGCCGCCTCGAATTCCATGTGGGCCACTCTCAGTCTCGGCTGGACCTGGTGTGATGATTAGATCTGGGACACTGCCAAAGTTCTCCATGACTGGCCCGTGGAGATGGCTGGAAACAGCAGAGCAGCCCTGGGCAGGCATTTGTGGGGGCACTGACCCAGACTCTGTGGTGGGAAGCAGCTGCCAGCTCCTAGTAGAGGAGCTCCCTCCTGGAGTTGCCCAACTGGTCTGGTTCCCGGTCCCTGCCCCAGGCCCCCAGCTACTACTGCTCTGGCCATGGAGTGGGCCCGGTCATTATTCATGCCATGCCTCTCTGTAAAGCCTACTGAAAGGAAGGGGTGGCAACAGCCTCTGGCTACCAGCACAAGGGCAGGACACAAGGGGATCCCAGAGAGGCCTCTGCACATGACTGCCTTTGTGCAGAACTCCTGGGTAGAGGGCCTAGGCTTGGACTTGCTGGGGACAATAAATGACATAGACTTAGGCTCATCATCCCTGTGGTGCCTACCAGCTTGCTCCCATACTTCGGGAGGGAGCTAAGGCTCAGAGAAAGTATGCCACCTATTTGAGTTTGCATAGCTGGGCATAAACTCCCAAGCACGGACACAAAGGCTGTGTGGCTCCCAAGACAGCAGAAGTAAGCGGGAGAACTGGATGGTGGGGAATGGATGGGGATGCAGGCTGAAATCGCTGCTCTGCATGGATGTCAGAGACTCTGGGGAAAGGCTGTTTGTCTGTGTATGGCTTCCCTAGGGCTCACCTGGAAGCCCTGGGAAGACTCCTCAGGAGGCGTGCTGAGCCAGAGCAGGCAACAGCCATGAGCTCATCTCCCTTGAGACCCCCAGGAAGTCTGGTAGGGAGGCAAAAGGAAAATGGCCAGGGAAGGAGGGAGAGGGGAGACAATTGGGACTTTGGGATGGGCCACAAAGCCAAGCTCAGGCACAGGGAAGAAAAGGCCATTTGCCACATGCCCGCTGTGTGCTGAGCCATTTCTGAGCATCGTCCCTCGTGGATTCTTTGCCAGTCACGTTACTGGCAACATATTTTTTCCCCATTGTACCGAGGAGGACACTGGGGCTGGAACTGACACTGGATCTGCCTGATACCAAAGTCTGGGGTCTTCACAGGGCACCTTCTTGATGGGTGGGTACAGGAGCCTGGCCCCTCCTGGACTCACATCACAGCCACAGTGCAGCCTGGGCTTCTCCTACTTCCAGCTCCGGTCAGCAGGGGGAGGCTGTGCTGCATCTGGCTGTGGATAAGGGTGCAGAGGTTGGGTCTGGGCTTAGAGGGGATAAACAGAAGAGGAGGTGGCCCTCTGGCAAAAGCTGCTGAGTTTGGGAAGCCCTTAGCCACACCTCTGTGATGGCTGAAAGGTGGGGGTGGGGGCTGCTGCCTAGATTTGCCAAGCGGCCGCTCTGCTGCTGCCCCAGAACAAAGTCGAAACTCCTCAAATCAAGGATTTATAGCTTCTCTTCCCTCCGAAACACCCATCACTCCTTTTCCCACTTCCAGGTCTTTGCACGTGCTCTTCTCTTGGCATGGGATCCCCTTTCTGTTCCTTTCTGCCTGGCCAATTCTTACTCATCCTTCACTACCTGGCTTCAATGTCACCTCCTCCAGGACCTCCTCCACCCCCCACGGCTCTATCACACTTTCCTTATTCTTGTTTTCTGAAGGTAGGAATGTGTCTAAATCATCTGTGTGTCTCCAGGACCTAGCACAGGATGGGACACACGGAACTTCCTGAACAATGGGCAAAATGCATCCCTCTGCAGGGTTGGGGAGCAAGGGACAGTCTGGGGTAGGAGTAAGGGTGGGGAGGGGGCCCTGAAGACGAAATGCTCATGTGCCAGACTTGTCCAGGATCAGGCTGACCAGCAGCCTAGGGGTGCACTTTACTTCCCAGGGGTGTCATGAGGGTCCAAGGAGATCTTGGATGTGAGAGAGCTCTACAAACGGTAGGTCCCAGTACCAATTCAACTTTGCCTCGTTCCCTGGTTCCTCTGATGAGGCAGATCGAAGGAGGAGGCCGACCCGGCCTGGTGAGTGTCCGGGGAGGCAAGGATTGCAGTCTCAGCGGTGGCCTCAGCTCTCACGGGCAAGAAGGCGGTGGGACTCTGGGGGCTGGGGGCCTACCTTGGGACTCCCCCTCCTATGGGATCTAATACCATATCAGAGATGGGCATGGGCTCAGAGATGATGGAAGTCATGCCCTTCCAAAGGGGGTAAATTGAGATGCAAAGAGGGGTCGGCATTTGCCCAAGGTGACACAGCAGGAGCAGGACGCCAACCCTTGAGCCCTGTCCTCCCAGTATGACAGGTGCCTTCCCCTGGAGTTCAGACTAGGACGGCAGCTTCCCTGATCCCCCTCCCCAGCCCCGCAGTCCAGGGCGCTCAGCCTAAACCGCCGCACACCCACTGTCGGCCCAGAGGCTTGGCCGCTGAGCGCCCCCTGGATAGCGTGGTCCCGGCAGCTCCCGACCGTCCTTCTCCTTGACTCACCTCCAGCCCCGAGGGCCGGGCTCCACGGCGGCGGACAGGGCGTCGCCCGCACGGCCCCTGCTGCGCCACCGCCCCGGACTGTTCCCGCGCGGCGATGCCCCCTCCCCGGCGCCCCCGGGTGGGGCCGGTCGAGCCGAGTGCGCTATCCCTTTAAGTCCGGGCGAGATGAGAGCTGTCAGCGGCAGCCGAGGCTAGCGCGGGACGTCGCCACCCTAGCGCCAGGCCAGAGCTAGCAGCCGCGGAGCCGCAGAGAGCGGAGGGGGCGGCGGGGCCGGGCGCGGCGGGTCCCCTCGCCACCCACTGCGCGCTCGAACCCTGGGCCCCACGAGCGGCGGGCGGCACCCACTGTAATGCGGAGAATGTGAGAGGCAGCACAGGGCGGTGGGGAGGAGGGGGTGCGGGAGAGGGCGGCGGCTAGACAGACGGAGAGCAGCGGGGAGAACGAGGACCGGGCTGGGCCGGTGGGAGAAGGCAGGGAGGCGCCGGAGAGGCCGGGCTGGAAGAGGGGGAGAGAAGGACGGCGGCGCAGTGGAGGGGGCCGGCGCTTAGTGCGGGGAGCCCGAGTCGGCACCTGGGCCCGGGTTCGGGCTGGGAGCGCGGCCGCGGCCCGGCTAGGCAGGGTGCGGGAGCCGGGCCGCCCGCCGGGTCCCCACGGGGAGCAGCGTGGCACCTGAGGCCGGCGGGTCCAGGAGGGGCCCAGGGTGGCGCTCCGAAAGCTCCGGCCGGCGTGGCAGGGGATCTTTGTGAGCGCCCCAGGAGGGCGAGTCGGGAGTGCGGAGCCGGGTGTGTGCGCCCGGGTGTGCGCGTGTGTGAGCGCTGGGCAGTGGGGGCGCGCGGTAGGGATTCTGCGGGCATCGCGGCGTGGCGAGGAGGCAGGAGCGGGGCGCGCAGGGGAGCCGGGACCCTCCCGTGCACACGCACAAGCACACGCTGCGCGTTCTCACGCGCACATACACGCCCTCCCTGCCGCGCTCGCCGCCGCGGCCACCATCTCGGAGCCTAGCCCTGCGGAGCGGGAACCGGAGCCGGAGCGGGGACCGGAGGCAGACGAGCAGGGGGATGCCGACCCGGAGCGGAGCCACGCGCGGACTGCGCGCCCAAGACGGTGAGTGTGGCCGGGCCGGGACGCTGCGGCGGGGCCAGGGCCGCAGGGGCGCAGGCGAGGGAGCCGGTGTGTCTGCCCGCAGGCGGCGCGGTGTGCGCGGCCTCTGATTGGGCGGGAGCCTCGGGGGCAGCGGCGGGGGTGGGGTGCTGGGTGCGCGTCCGTGGGGGGCGTGCACGCTCGGGGCTGGGAAGGGGCGCGCTCGGCACCCCAGGCCGTGACCGCGCTCCCACCCGCCGCGCGGCCTCTTCTCACCCTCACCTGCAGCTGCAGCCTCGGCGACTTGCAGCAACTTTGTGGAGCCCCTGGGGCGCGGCGGGCCGGGGGGGGTGGGGACGGAGGCGCTTTCAGGGTGCAACTCCGGCCTTTCTTTCCAGAGAAGAGAACGCTAGGGGAGCAGGGCGGGGGCGCGGGCCGGGCCGCCTGGCGGGCGGAGGGGTGCGTCTCTACCTCCCCAGTCGCGCAGCCGCCTGCTCTCTGGGGCACCCACCCAGCCCGGCGGCGCCGTGCTGGAGCCGCTCGGGGCGCCGGTCTCAGATGACCCCACCAGGGTCAGGCGGGACCGCTCGGCTACAGCTCCCAGGCCCGGGGCCCCGGAGGTTGTCTTTGCAGGCAGGCGGAAGACACCGAGGTTGAGTTGGGGGAATGTGGAGACGTGCCCGGGCGTGTATGTGTGTGTCCCCGCGCCTTCTGCTCCTCAGGACCAAGGCTGGAAGAAGGGAACTCGCCGCAAGGCGCGCCCCACCAGACCTGGACCCTTAGGAGCTCCCAAAAGGCTAGGGATGGGAGGGGGCATCTCCAGGTCTGCCGGCCTGGTGCCCCATCCCTGCTTGGAGCCATGCCCCCGCGTGCCTCACTCTACATTGAGGTTGTGGCTGTGCTTTGTACCCTCTCCCCTTGTGAGTCTCCTCCCACACTCTGGACCTGTGCTGGCTGCCTGAGGGAACCTTCCCACACCCCTAACTGCCAACCCAGTTGGTCCCTGGAAGATGGGATGGAAAGCTGTGGTCCAAGATGGTGCCCCTCTGGAGTGAGAGGCCCAAGGAAGGGTCTGGGGTCAGGACTCCTATAGGCTCCTCATCCTCCTTGTTTCCAGGGCACGTTTTTCCTCCTCCAGGAAGCCTTCTCTGGTTGCTCCTGAGTCCTTCCATCTTGGACTTCCCTGGGGTTGTAACTGCCGGGATCCCAAGCAGCCCCCATCCATATGCCTTATTTCCTGCCACTCACCATGTGAACCTGTGTGGTTAGAAGTCTTGATCTCAGCCAGGATGCTGCGTGGAGGGGTGTGGTGACTGGACCAGTCAGTATCTACCTGGGTCTCTGGAGTATGGTAATGTCTATGGTAATATCAGCTTTCAGGCTTAAACCTTACTTCCGCCTCCATTATCCTTCTGGAATCTCTCAGCTACTTTGTGGAATGCAGGACTGCTGGGCAAGGTTCTTATCCATTTCACAGAGGAGGATTTTGTGGCAGAGATAGAGGTAGTCTTCTAAGTCTCAGGACAGCCCTTTTCCACTGCAAGGGTATCCACTGACCATGGTCTTTGGTGAGGCATGGAGGGCACCCAGGCCTTCTTTATTGACCTGGCAGCCAGGCTCCTGCTGCGTGTGACATGTTTACCTGGCCAGTGGCTGTTCTCAGCCGGAGGCAGTTGAGCAAAAGCTCCTGACCTGTGGGAGCTTTTGACCCTAGCCTGGTTAAATATGTGCTTCCTGGATTTGGGGCCAGATGCTGTCTGAGCTTCAGCTCCTGTCATCCTCTGCACAGCTCTGGGAGTTCACTGCCATCCTGGGGATCCGAATCACTCCCCACCCAGCCTGGCACTCTATGCTGGGTCCTGGCATTGTCCTTCTGTTTCGGCCCCAGAAGCCTTTCTACCCTCTCCATCCTAGAGCCCCTTTGTGGGCCAAAGATGCCCCGTGGAGATCTAAATGTGCACTGGGGGAATTGGAGGGGATTCTGGTGGCTATTGTGGCCACTTCCTCCCCAGGTGGCCCACCTGAAGAACAGGAAGTCAGAGCTGTCAGCCCCGGACAGGCTTCTGTGACTTGCCTCAGTGCTGCTGGCAGCCTGGAGTCATCCCCAGGGCCTTCAGGGTAAGAGCTGTTGCCTGGGAGTTACCACTGGGGGTGGGGCTCAGCCTGCTGGATCCTGGCGGTGACCTCCTCAGCCCCTGCTGGCTTCTCCCTGCCGGGAAGACTCTCTGCCTCTCCCCACTCCTCCCTTGCTGGGTCTGGCTGATAATGGCCTTTTTTGCCATTGTTTTTTTCTTCTCTCTTTCTCTGTCAGCTCCTCTTCTTCTTCCCCTGTGGCTCCCTAAGCGCCAGACTTTTGCCTCCCGAGTGTTGACCAAAGCTCTGGTTGACATCCAGATGGCTGGAGCATGGCAAGACGCCTAGCTTTGTTCCACCCCTATCATCCGTGCCTGCTTGAACCCCTTCCCCGATTCTTCTGGTATCTCCACCCCAACCCCAACCAACTCCAGCTAAATGAACCCTTCATTTGGGGTCCCACGCCATGGTGAGGGGGAGACCAGGGGCAGTTCTTTGGTCCCTGGTCTGTTCTACCAGGGGTGAAAATTCCAGCCAGGGGCTCCCAGCCCCTACTGGCTGCCCCCTTTAGGAAAACAGCCACTTCCCCACCCCAACCTCCTGACTGGGAGGGAGCAGTGCCCAGTGTGACCCCCTTAATTTCCCTCCCTAGGCAAGACCTGACCCTGCCATATTTGGGTTTTAAATTGTAAAAGTATTCTAACAATTCCAGGGATAAGAATGTATTGAGTGGGCTGGGCCGTGGGGTGACTCAAGGGGGGAAGACTGCCCCTGACCTCTCAGGCATACCTTTGTGGTCCTGAGAGCCACCCTGACCAGTCTCAGAGTTTTCTCCGTGGGCTTCTGGGGCCCACATCCCTGTTGCCAAGAACCACACCTTGGCTCTTATTCTCCATGGCCTGGAATCCTACCCTTGAGCCTCACTTCACCTTTGGAGGCATCTTCTGGCTTGAGACCTGGACTGAGTGCTGGGGAAACCAGTGAGGAGCCTAGGCCCCTCCCCGGATGGGCTCAAAGGGGAAACCGATTTGAACCCATACCTCTGAGTATGAGTGAAGCCAGCTGGGTGACCGAGAGGCTCAGTGTGGGAGTGGCGAGGGGCTGTTTCAGAAGGAGGGGACTGGCGGGGCCTTGACCTGCTGAGATTTTCCAGCACTTTGTTGATGCTTAGTAAATATTTGTTGACTAAATGAGTGAATGGCTAATGTGAACGTGAGTGGGGGCTTGCTAGGAAGATGGCACAGCACTGGCAAAGGCATGGAGGTAGGAAGCGCTGGGCAAGGGTAGAACGTGTTTGCAGTGGAGTACTCATGGGAACATGGAGAAAGTTGGCACCTGACAGAAGAGGATCCTCAGTGCCCATCTGAGGAGTGTGGGCTGATTCTGAATTCAGGGCTTGCAGGGTTGAAGTTCTGGAGGGACACAATTAGATTTGCAATATAAACCACTTCTCTGGTGGTCGTGGGAGGGGTTGTCCGGGAGCTAGGAAGACCTGGGTGGGGTGATCTAGGTTGTCAGAGTTGGGCGAGGGCTCAGGATTCACCAGTCCCACCACCTGGGCATACAGAGGTGGCAAGTGTCTTAAAGTCATAGATGCAGCCTCCAGTACTGGCCCTGCCACTGTGTGCACTTCAGTAAGCCCCTGAGGCCCATGGGTCTGCCTCAGTTTCTGCGTCTGTAAAGTGGACATGTTTGTTTGTCTCCATGGATAACTGGTGTGAGTTTGAGTGGGAGTTTGTAACCTCGGAGGAGGGCTACAAAGGAAAAGGGGTGGAGGGCTGTTCGGCATTGCTATTTGATAGAGGAAGAGCTTGAGACCTAGAGCGGGGCAGTGACCAGCACAAGGTCACTAAGCAAGTTGGGAGCGGGCACTGCAGTCTCGGGTTTTTCTGGCTGTGCCTGTGCTTGCTGGGCAGGGGTGGGTGGGGCGGCCGGGGCCTCGGGGCCTCTGCAGAGGACGTCCTTAGGCAGTTGTTTCAGCACTCCAGCTGTCAGAGAGCATATGGGGCCATATGGCCACATCAGGGGAGGTGCCAGCCGCTGGAGGAGGGATAGCAGCTGCCACCATGGCCGTCTGGATCTATGTGGGCACTGCCAGCCACCAGGGTCAGGGCAAGAGGGGCCAAAATGGAACTTCGGTGTCCAGGATGGTTTGGACATGGAGGCTGGGCCTTGGCAGGTGGCCCAGTTCCAGCACCCATCCGCCAGGGCAGCCAGATAGGCAGCTCCATGCCCAGGACTGATCCAGTTAGCTCAAGGCCAGCTGTGCCAGCCACCCTCCTCATGTGCCCCTCCCAGCTCTCATGGCCTTACCATGGGGTGGCACCGTGCCTCTGGTGTTAGTGTCACTAGCCTCAGTGGAGTGTGTGTGTATGTGACATGTCCCCACATCCTGAGCTCTGATTCTGAAGCTCTGAGACTTTGGGGTGTGGAGTGGCTCCTCAAATCAGCCTGGTGGATCCAGAGGGCCTGGGCTTGGATGCCAGATGAAAGTGGGTTGGAATCTTGGCTCACCTGCTTCAGGCTGGGTGAGCTTGGACAAGTCACTTGACTTTACTGAGCCTCACTTTCCTCATGGGTGTCATGTGGGGATGATGTCTACCATAGCCCACTTGGAAGTGACGCATGTAAAGCAGCCCCTGCCAACGGCATTGTAGGATCTCAGTAAATATTGGCTGATGTTTTGCCTTCTGCAGGAAAGGGAAGTGAGTCAGGTTGGAGTTTCAATGTTCAGGTAGAAGTAAAGAGGAGCCCTATTATTATTATTTTCCAAGGTAAAATCTGCCTTGTAGTTTTGTGTTTTTATACTCCTTCTTTTGTTTAGTCCTCATGGTAGTTCTAATAAAGTAGGCGGACAGCATTGTTCCATTTCACAGATGAGAAAACTGAGGCCATGGTGGGAAGTGAGTCTCCAGAAGCCACATAGTGAGTGAGGCTTGACCCAGTCTCTAGACTCCTGGTCCAGTGTTCTTGCTCCACAGTGAGGCTTCCCAAACTTCTGGGGTGGAGGCTGGGGGAGGAGTGGCTTTGTCTTCTGTCTAGACCAGCTTGAGGGTTCTAGAGACTCCCTTCTTGGCTCTGTTTCCATTATAGGTGCAAGGACAGGCTGTCATGATGACTGTTAGCCAGTCTCAGCTGGGGCTGGAATGAGGGATGCTCAATGAGGCAGCATCTGCTGTATTTCTCCTTCTGCCCCAGCACAGGGAGGGGCTGAGATTAGGGGGCTTCCTAGGGGGAGGCAGGAGAGCCCAGGGACAAGTGAGGGGTAGCCCTTCACCTCCCAGGCAACCCTGGCCATGCCAAGGCCTGAGCCTTATGGGGCAGGGTGGGGAGGGCGCTGGGCCTTGGTCCTTTCTGGTGTATCACCTTGGACAGATCACTGTCCCTCTTTGAGCTTTGGCTTTCCCCTTTGGACACTGGACAGAATGATCTCCCTGCCTGCCTTACAAGGCTATTTTTGAGGCTCTAATATGTATTTTTCTACATGGCAGGGCATTATAAAAACATGCTATTTCACGGCTGTAATTCCAGGACTCACCTGTCCTACAATTTGATGATCTATGATCATTCAATGAATCACTATTTGGGCACCTCCTCTGGGCCTGGCTGTGCTGGGTACTATGGGGACAGAGATGAGTAAGACCAGCTTCTGCCCTCTTGGGGCATGTAACCTGGTGGAAACCATAGACAGACCTTCCCAAGCCCAGGCTGGCTGTCACACTCTTACCCAACACCCTTCCAGTACTCTCTGTTACCTCCAGGCTAGTGTCCCGACTCCTCGGCACCTTGTACAACCTTATGTCCCAGCCCAGCCCTCTCCCTCACACCTCTCTGTGTCCCCAGGCTCCAGCCAATTAGGCCTGCTGTCGCTTTCCTCCTCCGTGGTCCTTCCACCTGAGAGTTCTCCCCCATCTCTGTCCATGGAGATCCCACCCACTTTTTAAGGCTCAGCCCAAATGCCACATTAAAAAACCAAAAAACAAAACAAAAAAACCCTTCTATTGGTCACCCCTCCTGGAAGCAGCCCATCCTTCCCCAGAACTCTGAGAGCAGTGTATCAGCTTTACATTTAGGAAACATTTATGATTTGCTGTGTACCCACTGCGTGCAAGGCCTGGGTGGCAGTTTGTTTCTTTTGACTTGGGAGCACCTTGGTGGCAGGGACTGGGCTTATCCATCTTGGGTTCCTTGGGCATGCCTGGGGGCCAACTAGGCTGATCGGGGGCCTGCAGTGCCTCCCTTGGGGCCTCTGTGGCCACTGCCACTTCCTCCCTGGGTGGTCCCTTGGGCCTGGGGATGTGGGCTGGGCCCAAAACATCTGTTTGAGAAGCTCCTGAGTTATGGGCTGCTTTGCTGCTGAGACGCTCACCGTAGATACAGCCCTCCCTGTCCCTGATGGCTGTGCCAGGCTGGGGCGGGGCCACCCAGTCACTGGCCATACATAACTCTCCCCGATGAATTGCACGGCACTCAGCAATTAGCTATTGATCATTTGGGGTACTGATAACTCTCCATTATCGATCCACAGAGGCAAGCCTGGCCAGTGTTGGCGAGGGTCAGCTGGGCCTGGCTGGGAGACTGCAATCATGGCCATTTATTTCTGACCAGGAAGCTCGATAAACAGGAGCCCGAGAAAGAGACACCAGCCCCCCTGTCTCCAACCCACGCCACCAGGGTAGGGATAGGGGGCTGGGGAGGAGGGGGAGTTGGAACAGCTGGGGAGCTTTGCGCACCTCCTCCACCCTCTGTTCTCCTTCCTTATTTTGCTTCCAGTCTCTTCTGGCCCTGGGCCTCAGCTTTCCCATCTGTTAAGTGGAGATTTCAGTCTCTTTGTCCAGTGACACTTTGCCTTTGAATGAGATGCCCGGGCAGTTACTGACTTGTCGTCATTTCTGCTCCACAGGTAGGGACATTCTGAGGCTCCGGGAGGGTGGTGGCCACATGAGGATGGAATCAGTATCAGGACCCCCAGCCCCTGGCTGCTCTGCAGAGGACATGGGGAGCCTGGTGGGTGGGGGAGGTGTGGTCACAAGACAGCAGTCACCTCAATAAAGGGCAGCGTCTGGCTTCTGAATGTGTTAAGGCTTTTAAATGTGCAGCTAGGGCTCAGTGGAATTTGTGAAAAGCGATTTCTAGGGAAACAACATAAAGGAGATGGCGGGGGGAGGTTTAACCTACTTCAGAGACCCAGTTGCCTTTCAGGCTTACCAGGAGCACTAGGCATTGTGTGTGGGGCTTCTGCCTGGCTCACGTGACTGTGCTTTTTTTAAAAAATTATTTTATTAGGAACATTTTCAAACATACGAAAAAGTAGAGAGAATAGTAGAGGGAACTCCCGTATACCCCTCATCTAGATTTAACAATTGTTGACATTTTCCCACATTTTGCTTTACCTATTTTTTCCAGAGTACTTTAAATTATAGACATCAAGCCCTTTTACCCCTAAATATTTCAGCATCCATCTCTAAAAAATAAGATAAAATATTTCTGCCTAATCTTAAGTGGTCTCAATTTTTTTTTCATTTTATCCTTGGGAGATAAAGAATCTGATGGATGAGCAGACTGAGGCCTCTGAAGTGACTTGGCCTGTCCAAGGTCACATAGCAGAGAAGGGGAGGGTCCTCTGCAAAGGCCCTGAGGCCTCGGCCACCCTACCCACCCCTGTCCAGCAAGCCGCAGGCACAGCCAGGAAAACCCCAGGCTGGAGTGCCTGCTCCCAACTTGCTTAGGTGGGATCTAGGAGGCAGGCTGAGGGTGTAGCCCGGGATTGGGCAGACACAGGAGAGGCAGGGGAGGGGAGAGGTGGTCTGGAGCTGGACCCCTCTGAACAGGTTCCCCTGGCTCACGCTGGAGATTCCACCTGGAAACAGGAAGTGACCCTCTTTTAGGTTAATTATCTCTCTTTCTTTTGTTTGCTGTGAGGATTAATCAGGAACTGCAGCGTCAGGAAAATCTAAAACAACTTCTTGTTTACTGTTTAATTTAGGAGAATGTTATCAGGCTCCGGCCATGCAGGGCCAGGGGAGCCTCTATTGGCACAAGCAGCTGGGCTGCCCCCACCGGCCTCCCTGTGGGAGCAACTGGGAAGGTGGTGGGAAGGCTGGCCTGGCAAGAGGAGTTGGGATCGGGTCTGGACAACTGTGGGAATTGGGGGTGTGTGTTGGGGGCTTGGGGCTGTGCCTGAGATCTGGGCTAGACCAAAGACTCTGTAACCTCGGAACAGAAATGGGAAGTGAAACTCGAGGGGGTGAGCTTCTGGGGTACCTGTGGACATCGGGGAGGGCCTCGGGCTGCCTGAGGCCATGTCGAGGAGCTCTCCTCTGTCCTCTGGCCTCCTGCCCGAGCCTGGACTCCTCCCTGGGAGGCTGCAGCAGGATGAGTGCCCCCTGCCAGCCCAGGGTAGCTACAGGTCTCCCTGGGCTTCCCCGCCTCCTTGGAGTTAGGGTGATCCCTCCCCCAGCACTCTCCGATGCTTGAGACTTCCTGAGGGGTCCCAGAGGTCACAGGTATGGATCACAGAATGCTGGAACTAGAAGGCGTGCTTAGAGATGATCTCATGCCTCCTCTAGGTTCCAGATAGGAAACTGAGGCACAGGGAGTGGCCAGTTCTGTTTCGGGTCTCACGGTGAAGCACTGCAGAGCCTTGGCAATAAGTCAGGTGTCTGGCTTCCCAGTACCAGGATCCTCTGCTTCCAGGCCACATGGGCTTGTCGTTCAGGACCCACTAGTGCTCCCCTGGGTACAGAGCCAGGAGGCTGGATCAGCTGTGGAAGGGCTGCCAGTCATCCCAGGGGGTGGGCCTAGGGTCTGCCCCCCTCTCTCTACCTCTCCCTCTCCTCCCTAGATTCCTGTGTGTTAGTGTGCACGTGTCTGAGTGTGTGCGTGTGTGTGTGAGCCTAATTACCCATGTATGTGCATGTGTTTGTGTGTGTGTGCATGTGTATGCATGTGTGTGTATGTTTGTGTGTGTGCCTAGTTACTTACCCGAGAGGAGAAGAGCTTCGCAGGTTGGGGAGGAGGCCTCAGTGGAGTGTCCTGAGGCTCAGCCATCTGGGACTGAGACTGGTCTCCTGTCCCCTTCCCTGCCCCCACAGCAAGGAGGAGCGCCCCGATTAGTGCCAGGCTTACTGTTGGGCTTATTCTTGAGGTCAGTGGGGGAGGAGGGTGGGAGAGGCCCCTGGGAGAAAGGCAGCCAGAGCAGGAGTGAAAGGCAGAGACATCAGAATATCTCCTGATCCCAGCTCTCCAGCCCTGCAGCGCCACCGGACCCACAGCAAGCCCGTGTGTTCTCTGCAGTTGGGGAAGGAGAGGAAACGACCTCACGTCGGACGAGTGACTCAGTGGGAGCTGTGAGACAGAGGCACGCCGCCACCTCTCCTGGGCAGCTGTTTCTTCCCTGGCAAAATGAGGCAGGGGCTGGGTCTCTTCTGCTCTGAGAGCGAGGTGGGGAGGACGGGTCATGGCTGGCTGTAGGTTGGTCTTTCACCTCCCTGCCGGGCAGGAAGTAGACTGGAAGGGTCACAGGAGATAGCACAGGTCCTTGGTGTTCCCTCAGCACACCAGGCCTTCCCTCTGCTCTCCCAGTGCTGTGGGGGTGGGGGGAGGGCACCATACTTACAGTCCAGGAATCCAGTCAGGGCGGGGGCATAGCCTCTGTGTGTTCCCGCAGTGACTATGCTAGATCCCGGAGGGACCTGGAACAACGTTACCCTCATTTGTGTGTACAGCTGTTCTGCAAGGTGGGCATTATCGACTCCATTTTACAAATGAGGAAAGTGAGGCTTAGGGTGGTCACCCGCCTGGTTAGGAGTTGGGGTGAGATTTGAGCTCCGGACTGCCTGGCTTCCCCGGATCCTGCTGCCTTTGAGGCCTGGTTTCTGCTCCCAGCCTCATCACTGCCTGCTGCTCTGTGGGTCTTGGTGCTTGCCTTTGTCCAGTGGGGCTGGGAGGATGGCTGAGGGCTGACTTGCAGGCCTCAGGCTGGAGGGGATTCATGCTTTTTGTCCCTCTGGGAGGCTGACCCTCCATTCACCTCCTCCACCTGGCCTGGCAGATTCTAAGGGCTCTGGCTGAGGCTTACCAGTGTTCTTGGAGGAATCCTTCCTAAGCCAAGCAAAATGGGAGGATCCTGGCCCTGTGCTCAGGGATTGGGCCTCCATGCATGTGCAAAGCTCATTAGAGCTTCCAGTGCCTTTTGCTCCCAGCCGGCACATGTCTTCCAAGTGAGCATTTGTTAGGTGACTGCATGTGGAGTGGGAGCTTGAGTGCGCATATATGGGCCATCTGAGGCCTAGGGAGTCACACCTGAGGATTGAGCGTGAAACAGGGCAGGGGAGAGTTCACTGAACACCTGTTAAGTGTTGGGCACAGTGCTAAATGCTTTACTTATATTACCTCATTTAATCCTAACAATAACCCCATGAGATGTGCACTATTACTATCCCCGTTTAACAGATGAGGAAACTGAGGCTCAGAGAGATTGAGGGACTTGGTGGATATCACGCAGCTAATGAATGGAGGACCTGGCATTTGAACATAGGAGCATTGCTTCTACAGGAGGCTGTGTCTGTGTGCCAGACAGAGGGGAGTCTGTGCTGCAGCTGGGACGAAGGCAGTGCGGTTTCAGGAAGAGGTGTCTGCTCTGTATTTGGAGGGCGGAGGTCAAGGGTCCAGCAAAAGTCCAGGTGAAGGAGGGGTTCAGCGGCAGAGGCCTGGGTGGCAGGCCAGCATTCGGGTCTAGGGCTGTGTGATCCTGGCTCAGCTTCCCTGCTCTGGGTCCATATCCGGAAACCTGCCTCACCTCCCTCTCAAGGCCTTTGTCCTGATACAGGAGTGCATCCTTACGCTCTTATATCTGGGCAAAGGCCTTGCGGCGAGACTGAGTGTTGCTGCTCAGAAGACAGTCGGGGCAGTGTGCCACATTGGGGAGCATCTGCGGATGAGGCTGGAGAGGGGCCCAGGCTGTGCAGGCCTCCAGTGCCAGCCTGCAGTGGTGGATGTTCTCTGGATTTTGAGCAGGGGAGAATTGTGTCCAGGTCTGAGGTTTACAGGGATGGATCTCTGGTGGCTGGGGCGGTGGGTGGTGGGGAAGGGGTGAGCGAGCAGCGGGCAGCTGGGGGCTTCTCTCCTTCCCTGAGCCTGCATGGGTAAGGCTCATCTCCTTATCTTCAATTCTTTCCCTCCCATTCCCTGCCTCCTAGAATGTGGAGCTGGGTGGGAAGCAGGGGAGGTCCCTGGCCTCTTCCAGGCCCCTCCCTCAGAGACTGTAAATATTTTGTCTTTACCGTCTCTGCTGCTGGAAATTGCTGCTTTTAACGCCTTTTTTTCTTTTGCTTGATACAAACGAATGCTGGAAAAATTCCGTGCCGGGCGCTCACTCTGTTGCTTCTGCTCGTGCCCAGAGTCCCCTCCAAAAACTCTAATTGCTTTTAAGCTGCGATAGTTGGCAAAAGCAATTTTCTTTACATTATGGAGGAAAGGGGAAAATCCACCAGATTTTCTTCTTCCTTTTTTCCCCCCGTTTGGACTCTAACCTTTCGTTTTGAGTTCTCTGCATTGCTGCTGTGATCCTGGGAGAGAAATGGAGTAGAAGAGATGTGGGCAGGGAGTCAGGAACACCCATGAACAGGGAATTTTGCCTCTTTGGGCCTCAGTTTCCCCATTTACAAAGTGATTATATTTCCATTCATTCGTTCACTAGAGGTTCCCTGAGCACATCCTTTTGAAGCAACTCGAGGGCCAGGACTGGCTGCTGCACCCGGGACAGAGCCTGGCACATAGTGGGTGCTCCATTGAGGCTGGCCAACTGGATAAACAGCTCCACTGGCAGCCAGGCACTTTGCCAGGCACCAGGAATGCACAGGATGGATCCAAAGCAGCCCCTGCCCAGGAGAGTTCACTGATTAGAGGGGGCACCACCACACAAACATAATAACTACATTAATGGGTTGCACTACAGGTGGGTCCTGGGTATGAGGAGCACAGAGCAGGGCATGCTGGGGGACTCAGGGAAAGCTGCAGGAAAGAGAAGCATTTGAAGGAGGGGTAGGAGATGGGATGAACTGGGCCAAGGAGGAGAGAATTCCAGACAGGAAACAGCATGCGAAGACAGGGAAGGGTGACCTCTGAGAAGCTGGGTGTGGCTGGAGCCGAGGCTGCCCAGATGGGCCTGAGCTCCTAGGGAGAGCTTTGCATGGCAGGTGGGGAGTTTGGACTTGATCTCAAGGTAATGGGGAGCCCTGGAAGGGTTCCAAGCAGGAGACTCAGGCAGGGAAGATCCCTCTGGCTGCACAGTGTGGATAATGGGGGAGGAGAAATGCTGGCTGGGAGGCTGGTCACCACGAGCCTGGGGGGAGATGGGAGGATGGTGGTGTGAGTGTGAGACAAGCCTGGAGACCCAGATTCTGGCGCTCACCTCCTCTGCCTGTGCTGTGGGGAGAGGCACTCCAGGTCTTCCCTGGACCGGGGGGTCGGGATCCCCTAGGGTATCTGGGGAAGCAGGCGTCCAGTTCATAGGCCTCTGCCACTGTGGTCAGGTTTGCTTCATTCTCTGTTCCTCAAGTGTACAGCCCTTTACAGTTTATAAAGCCCACTCACCTCTGACCCCTAGGTAGATCTGAAAACGGTCTCCTGGGGTGGGCAGAGCAGGATGCCCATCCCCTGTGGACAGATGTAGCTCAAGCTCACCCCAGGGCCCTGAAGACAAGTGGAGCTGGGGAGGGGATTTGAACCCAGACTACTGCCTGCCCCACTTCTGCCGAGTACCCCTTTATCCCCGACCCTCTCCTCGCCTCTCCTCCTGAGCCCTGTGCTTCTTCCCTGTTTGCAGAGCATGTGGGGCTTTTCAAAAGCATTAATGATAGAAAATAAATTGGAATCGGAGAGGAATCATCGCTGGGCATTCTCAGAGGGCCGCCTCTGCCCTCGCGTCTCTCAGCCATATTGAAGCCGGCAGCCAGACCAGAATATGAATGAGTCTGGGGCCAGCATTGCTCTTAATCTGCCGGGAAGCCCAACATGGTCAGATGGCACTCACCAGCAGCAACGCTGTTTGCAGTGAGGCCTCGGTGGCCGCTGGGCATCACCAACCAGGACTGATTTCTCCGGGATGGACTCACAGTCCATGGCTGCCAAGGAAAGGTAGAGGGAACCTCAAGCTTAGGTCCCCATTCCCGCCAAAGCCCTCTGCCGGGATCACAGCTCTGAGGTCAGCCCCGGGTGGGGTCAGGCATCCCTGCCTGAGGACAGAGGTACATGGAAGACCATCAGTGGCACTGGGTGTCTGTGTGATCTGGGTATTCAAGGCCTCCTGTGTGCCCTTGACCCTCTTGTCCTGTCTCCTTCAACAAACCTTCCTTGATCACTGCCCAGCTCACACTTTTTTCCATTTATAAGCTTCTTGTGGCCCTTGGGGCCTACAGGGACCTGGCAGGAAATGCGTGGAGCTGGCTGGGTGTGATGCAATACGGGGTGGTAGACACTGTGGCAGCACAGAGGCACTGGGACCACCGGTTTGGAAGCCCTGCCATGGGCACTTCCACATGGTTTTGCTAAGTAGACAATGTCCTTGCTCCACAGCCACGGCCCTCATCTGCCAACTAGCAGAGAGCCCCCTAGGGCAGGCCCCGGTCTCTGCCCTGCAGCTTGTCCTTCCACGGCAGGCCCAGCTAGTCATGGGCTGGGCACCTGGGCAGGCCTCCCACAAAGCATCAGAGACTCTGAGGACCTGGGGAATCACTCAGAGTAACCCTCCTGCTTAGAGATGGGGAAACTGAGGCCCAGAGATGGAGGGTGGGTGGAAGGTCTCTGTTCTGCTCTCGTCAGATGTTGCACCTCTGCCCTTATTAATCTTCCCAGCAGGAGTAGGAGGGCAGTTTTTATACCTCTGTTTTAGAGAGGAGGAAACTGAGGCTCAGGTGGCTGGATCCAGGGAACACTGCAGGCCTGCATTTGAGTTAGTCTGTTGGAACCCCAGTGCCGGCCATCTCTTTCTGGCAGGATTAGGGGGTGCTGGGGCATGTACAGAGTCCAAGAGAGACAAGGTGCATTTGTGCCCAGAGTAAGCCCAGACAAGGGTGGGAGGCCTGGGATCCTGGCTCAAATATACCACCAACTCCCTGTGTGACCCAGGCCAGGCTGAGGGAGGCCCTTGGAGAAGTCAGGGGCAGTTGGGGGGCCCACTGAGGCCATGTGGCCTGGGCTTGGCTGCCAGCCCTGCTCAGCCCTCCCATCCAGTCCCTGGCCTCCCTTGGCCCCAGGCTCATAATGAACCCTTTCACTCCTGTCATCTCTGTGGTCACTATAACGTGAGAGGTGGTAGCTGCAGTACCCAGGAGGGACCTGGGACTCTGCAGGCTCACTTAGCAGTGTGGGACAGCCCAGGCAGCCATTAGCCTGATGCAGCTGGGAAGCAGGAGGACGAGAGAAGGGGGCCTCAGGCCGCTGCTGGGTGGGTGGACTGCACAGACCCCTCAGCCCTCCAGCCTGGAGCCAGGCCCAGGCCAGCTGCACCCCTGCACATCCTTGCACAGACTCAGATAGACTCACATGAACCAGCTTGTCTAGCACCGGGGGTAAAATGGAGAAACTGAGACCGAGAGTCTGAGAATGAGACTCAGGGTTGCCGCTCGCTCACTCTGACCTCTGCCCATCCAGCCTGTGCTCTTGCTCTTCTTGATGGGGAGCTCACCCCTTACCCAGACAGCTTGCCTGCCTTGGACAGCTCCCTTCCCTCTCTGGCCATCAACTGCTAGTGACTCACCCAGGGATCCTGGCTTGGGGCCCGGGGCCACAGGACTTGCCCTAGTCCCTGCCCCCAGCACCCCGTCCTGATGTGTGGCACATATTGTGCCCCGAGTCTGCGTTCCTATGGGGGTGAGCCTTGCCCTGTTCCTGCCTGGTGCTTCTGGATCTTTGGGCTGGGGGCCCCTGGAGGAATCTGATGAAAGCCATGGCACTGTGTTAGAGACGGGGGCCCAGCCGCTCCTGCATGCATATTGTCATAGCCAGTTTTGTGCAGTTTTGGGGCTCACAGACCTCTGTAGTCCTCCCTTCCTGGGAACCCTGGTTGGGAACTCCTGCTTTACTCATTCCCCAGGTGACATGATTCATATCACCTGTTGTGCTACCTAGGATGAGATGCTAGGTGTCCCAGCACCCAGGCCACACCCTTTCTGCTCTATCCTGCTGCCTTAAGAAGGTCCCACTGTGTGTGGCTTAGGGGCTGAGAGCTGTGTGTATTAGGCTGTTCTTGTGTTGCTATAAAGAAATTCCTGAGACTGGGTAATTTATAAGGAAAAGAGGTTTAATTGGCTCATGGATCTGCAGGCTGTACTGGAAGCATGGTGGCAACATCTGCTCGGCTTCTGGGGAGGCCTCGGGAGCTTTTACTCATGGCAGAAGGTGAAGTGGGAGCAGGCACTTCACATGGTGAAAGTAGGAGTGAGAGAGATGGGGAGTGCCACACATTCTCAAACGGCCACATCTCAGATCTATTGAGAACTCACTATCACGAGGACAGCACCAAGTCATGAGGGATCCACCCCTATGACCCAGCCACCTCCCTCTAGGCCCCACCTCCAACACTGGGGGTTACCTTTCACCATGAGATTTGGAGGGGCCATCCAAACTATATCACTGTGAGAACCCATTCATTCATTCTAGAAACGTGGTTTTTTTCTCCAGGTTTTTTGTTTGTTTGTTTTGTTTGGAGGTGGGGTCTTGCTCTGGCCCAGGCTGGAGTGCAGCAGTGTGGTCTTAGCTCACTGCCGCTTCAAACTCCTGGGCTCAAGCGATCCTGCCACCTCAGCTTCCTGAGTAGCTGGGACTAGAGGTGTGTGCCACCACTCCTGGCTCAGTCTGTAACATTTGTGCCTGATGCCTCCTCTGTGCTAGGCCTAGGCTGGATTCTAGGGTACAGAGAAGAACAAGACCCATCCCCTACCCCTGGGGAAGCCAGACCTGTCAGTAGTCACAGCTTAGGGGATGAGGGTGGGACAGAGGTGAGCACAGGGTGGGTGTACCAGAGGGGCTTCACCCCAGCCCTGTAGGGAGAAGCTTGTTAGAGGACAGTGGGAACTGGTCAGGGAAGGCAGGCATCCCCCGGGGGAACAGAAGGTGCAAAGGTTTGCAGGCTCAGTTCTGTTGAGGAAGACAGGAGGCCCAATCTGATTGGAGGATAGTATTGGGAGGCACCGGGGTCAGGTGTGAAGCTGAAGGCCACTTGGGGATGGGTCCCAGGGGGCCTGACGGGCCCAGTAAGGAGTGTGGGCAGGGAGCAGTAGGGAGCCATAGAAGGGTGTGGAGCAGGCAGCCATGTGGTTGGATCTGCATTTTGGAGTGCTCCCCTGGCAGCTGCAGATGGAACATGGGTGAGTGTGGAGGTGAGAACAGGAGACCACCAGGAAGCTGTGTTGTTTGCAGCTCGGACCCAGGTAGAGAGTGTCATTCACCACTCATCAGGAGGAGTTTGCTTGTCCCTGTAGCCCCTGCCTCCTGGAGGCAGGTGGAACACGAGCTGTGCAAACAAACGTTCAAGGGAAGGGGGCCTTCTGGAACTGGAGGGGGCCTTGTACTCCTTCTGGGCAGTTTTCTCTGCATTTTTGATTGACTCACAAGTGGGAGGGGTATTTCCAGAATGGCCTGATCTCTGCAGTTTGCCACCTGCTCCTGGCCCCTCTGCAGGCCTGCTGGCTGCCTATACCTCCTAACATACACACAAACATACACGCGCACCTTGGGGAACACCCGGGGGCACAGGACACACCACACACACACTATGCACACTTATACATGGGTCTGCTGTGTTCCTCTCCCTCCAAACACACACATGCTTTCCCTTTGCTGTCATCTCCGAGAGTGACAACACACATACACATAGACTGATTCTAGATTACAGACATGCCTCTATACCACTTGGAGCCCACACACCCTCCAGAGTTCACCTCCGCAGACCCACATGTGCCCTCTGTCTGTGAGCACCGCATACCTGCATGCCCCAGCCACCTCCACGCGCCCCATTGGCTCATCTCCCCACTCTCTGTACATAGAGGGAGAAACACACCCCAGCTTCTCCCTCTTTCCCTCCCTCTCTCTCTCCCTCCCTGCAGCACTGGAGCCTTGAAGCCCACCCTTTCCTGGTGGGCTGCAAAGGCCCACCCAGGCCTGCAAAGGCCCTGTCTATGTTCCCTTTACCCCAAGGGCTCTCCTCAGCCCCAGTTCTGGATTCCCCAGGACTGTGATCATCTCAGGGTTTTCTGAACACCTAGAGAAACCCCTGACCCTCGCCTGGGACTGTGTGGGTCTATTAGGTGTGGGTCCACAGCCTAATACACACCCTCCTCAGCACGGAGCCATGCAGAGGAGCTACAGGCCCTGGCTGCCGGTGTACCTTGAGCAACCTTCTGCCCCTTTGGACCTTGGCCTGGGGGAGCATAGGCATGGGTTCCACAGTCTCCAGCTGAGGTTCTCAAACTGGTCCTAGAGCCCTAGTGTTTCCAGAAGGGGCCTCGGGGATACGAGGGTGGGGCTGGGGCTGGATGGGGCTGAGTGGATGGGTGTTGGTCCCCTCCCACTTCAACCAGCCCTGCTTAGATCTGCATTTCCTATTGGGGTCTGAGAAGGATTAAAAAAACCCATTAACTCTTTATTGATTTTGTTTGTCTGATTACAATAGAAGACCCAACAATACATTTGTGGAAAACAGAGGCCATGAAAGCCCCCTTGTCCTACCGCTGGGAGGTGATTGCTGTAAATCCTGGCGTATTGTCCTCCAGCCTTTTGGGGCATATAGCAACAAATCATTAATTACAGAAATGGGCTTATGCTGAAATAGCATTTTACAGCTTGATTTTTTCTGTATTGTTATACATAGACGTGCCTCATTCTGTCAGATGGCTGCAGCGTGTTCCATAGCGTGGACATGCCATATTTTATTTGAACTTTCCCTTATTGATAAACGTTTAGGCCATTTCGAATTTCTTTTTCAGTCTTAGCAGCAGTGTTTCCATGAGCATCCTTGAGCATGTATATGTGAGTGCTTGTGCTATTATTTTATGGGAGAGGCTCCTGGAAGTGGAATTACTAGGTTGTGGATTGTGTGGGTTAAAATGTTAACCAATATTGCCAAATTACTCTTCCAAATGTTGGGCCAACTCCCCCTCCCTCCAATGGTCTGGGAGTGCTCATTTTCCCACATCCTTGCCAGCACTGCTTGTTATCAATCATTTAAATTTTTCCCAATCTGATAGGCAAGAAATGGTAGCATGTCGCTTTCATTTGCATTTCCCTGGTTGCTAGTGAGATAGAACATCTTTTCATGCATTTATTGGCCAATTTAGTTCCTCCTCTGCAGATTTCTAATTCACTGCCAATTTTTCTCTTCTTTTGTCTTTTTTCTTATTGATTTGTAGGGGCTTTTTGCATATTAGTGATATTTTCTTCCATTGTCTCATTTGCCTTTTAACTTTGTTTATGTGTCTTTTGCCGTACGGATGTTTTACACATTTATGTACAGTGGTTGGATTTGTTGAAATTTCACTTTATGGCTTCTGGATTTAATGTCTGGCATAGAAATGCTTCCCCCACTGCATCAGATTTCATTTCAAATAAGAATTTTATTGCTGAAATATCTTTGCAAAGCCCTGGTTTGTAGGCTCCTTCCCAGCTGTGTGTCTGTTCCTCTCGGCAGCTGCAGGCCTGGCTCTTGGGGAGGGGAGGGTGGCCCTATCCGTCCATCCATCTTCAGCTCTGTACTCTCCCTTTGTCCGGCTGGCTTTGGGGTCACTGCTGCTCTGTCTCTCTCAGAGCCTCTGTCTCTCGCATGCTCTGCCCCCATTCCTCTGTCTCTGCTGTTTTCCCTTCCCCAGTTGGTTTCCTATCAGGCAGCAGTAACTAGGGATGTGAGGTGGCAGTGGTGGCAGCCCTTAGTGGGTTGGGGACAGGATGGCAGCTGTCATGGAATGTGCCCCCCTTGCCCTCCACCTGCCAGCCTAGCCCCAAGTCATGTGGGCTGGCAGGGGAAGCCCTGGCCTGGTTCTCTCTCTGGAAGAGACTCTTCCTGCCAGAGCCCAAGGGAGGGCCCTGAGCCAATCCTAATCCCTCCTCCATCAGGAAGCCTTCCAAGACAGCTTCTTCTCCCTTCCCACAGCTGTGGACCTGGCCCTCCCGTCTTTCCTTGCTGGTCTTTCCCCGTCCTGCGTTCTCAGTGCTGAGCTCCCCGGAGTCCACCTGGCCACCTCTTAGGGCCTTGGTTTCCACCTGTGTAACATAGGTCCTGGGCGGCTGTCGCAGCCACTGGGAGACATGGCACACACAGAACTGGTGGGTCTTCCAAGCCAAACTCTGAAAGGTATTCCGTCTTACTCTCTCCATACAGCCCCATCCCCCCACCAAAAAAAAAAAAAAAAAAAAAAAAAAAAAAACCCAGCAAAAATCACAGGAGAGAGCTTGCATGCTGCTGACAAAGAGACAAGGACTTGTACTCCTTCCGTCAGGATGGTGGCCAGCGGGGCCACCCCAGGTGCAGTGTCATACCTGGCTCATGGGAGGTGCCCAGGAAAGAGAGAGAGAAAGGGCAAGGACCTAATGAACAATGTGGGAGCTGCTGAGGCTGGGGAGAAGGAGGGAAGTCTGGGGCCCACATTCTTTGAGTTACTTCTGGCTAGCAAGGCACTTTCCTCATAGTCCCTCATTCCTGGGGCCTGGGGTGCTAATGAGAAATACCCGCCCTTTACCTCCTGGAGGTGTGGGCCCCAGGTGGACTGTAGGGGGGCCTTGGGCTAGGGGAGCAGCTGGGAGAAAAGTTGGGGAAACTCAGAGGTCTCTTAGAAGCATGGCTCAGAAGTGCATAACCTAAAACTCTGAGGGACCCTTCCCCGGGCTCCTGCAGTCCCTGGCCTTCTGGCCTGGCACCCATCCTCTGATCATGATGGTCTGTCTCCTCTGAGCAGGAGCAGCATCCTTTATATCTCCCTGTTCCACTGACCAAGCGCATGGTACATACTTAACAGAAGTAGAATGAATTAATGAGGGAATAGCTAGGGGTATTGATCAGAGGGCTCAGGTCTGGTCAAGAGGAGACCTGGGCTCTGGGCTTGGCTTTTTGGTTGACTTTCTGTGTGACCCTGACCCTGGTTGGACCTCAGTCTCCCCATCTGTACAGTGGGCATGGGCCTCTCAAGCTCTGTGATTGTGCTCCATGTTGTCCAGAGCAGGCACAGGCCTACATGACATACACACTCAGCACACATGCCTGGGCCCTGCTTTCTGATCAGTGTTTGCTGAGTGTGTGCTGGGTGTCAGCCCCGCTCAGTGCTGAACCCTTTGTCAGAGTCCTTGGATAGCTGTTTCTGTGGAGGTCTCACATTCTCCAGGGCATTTGTTCATTCTGCTGAACACACAGGCTACACAGGCTGAGAGCTCCCTGGGCTCCACTGAGGTGGCAAGGAGCCAAGAGGGCGGGTAGGAGGCCCCCAACCTTGGCTGCAGCCCCCTCCACCCTCCTTGGCTGTGAGGCCTGCAGCTGGGCTTTCATGTCTTTCTTGGGACCTGGCACTCCAGCAGACCTCGTGTCCAGGAGAGTGCCCGGCTCCCACTGCATCTCCTCCCCTGCCCCAAATCATTGTCATGCTCTGCCTGTGGTCCCATTTCCATAGCAACTCCTTGTGATGCCACAGAGGAGAGTGGGAGCTTTAGGAAGGTTTGGAAGATTTGGGGGGAAGGGAGCGGGAGGCCCATTCATTGTCTTGGAGTGTGGCAGCTGGGGGCCCGGAATGGCACTGTGGGGATGGCTTACCCTGCCAGCTCAGGTGGAGCTGGGCTCAGGGCTGCCAGCCAGGTGGTCTGGAGGCCTTCCAGGGACAGGGCTGCCCGGGTTGGCCTGGGCCTGGTTGGCTCGTGCCAGTCTATCGGGATCCAGCTCGGGAGGCTGCTGACAGCGCCCCTGTCTGGCTAGACCTGGCTTGGGGTACGTGGGCCTGAGGAGCTGCCCAGGCTCTGCTACCCCTCTGTCCCAGGCTGGCACCGCTATGTTCTGTCCTGTCCTCCAGAATCAGCAACCAGTGGGAGGTGCACGCAGGGCTGGCTGGCAACAGGGGCCTAGTTTGGGGCTGGTGAACCGTGGGGCTGGGCAGGCCTCTCTTCCCTGGTCTGGGCTGCTTCATGGCTCTGTTGTCAGGATTGGAAAGCCAAAGTGGGCCCTGGAGCCTGCTCAGCACCCATTTCTCTGCCTCCTTGGAGAAGTCTGCAGCCCATAATATAGGAAGACCCTAGCCTCAAAGCATCTCCTACATCTTCACCTACCACGCAGCTAGAAATTCCAGCATTTGCATCTTAGATTTGATAGAATGTTAATTCTGGGAGGGACCCTGAGGGCTTTTCCATCTTCTGCCCACATTATAGCAGTCATTTGGAGCCCCATCTGCCCATCCTTCCATCAGTCCCATCCAGAAGGCCTTGTAAATGACCCTGGGGACCTAGGCCAGTGCTGGATGGCACCCAACAGGGAATGGAGCAGAAAGGAGGGGCTGGCCTGGCCCTCCAGGGCAGGTGGAAGCTGCTTGCCCTCTCAAGGGCTGCCGGGAGCCAGGTGCTGGGTTCGATGCCAGCTTCCTGAGCTTCCCTTTCACCATCACGGTTGAAGCCACCCCTGGGCACCACCTGCACTCGTGTTTTCTTAATCCTTGTCTTCGTATTGACTTATGTTTGAAAGTGGATTACCATGATGCTCCCCAAGCACACATCCAGGAAATCACACCTGTGATGTGCCTGTCATTTTTTTTTTCCAATACACAGAAAGAGAAACACGTAACTATGAAAATGAAAACATTTGTCTGCACACCACGAAATCCCCTTGTGCACTCCCAGAAGCATGTGTCTCCTACTTTGGGAAACACAGATCTGACTGAAACCTCTCTGCAGCAGCTCAGAAAGAGATTTGGGACTTCATCTGAGAGGTTGAGGAAACTGAGGTACAGAGGAAGAAGCTTTGCCCAGAGCCACCTGGCCAGGTAGAGGGAGAGCTAAGAGTTAACCCGCCTCCTTGGACTTTGAGCTGAGGTTATGTCCTGCACTATAGAGGCCTCAGAGCCTTGCCAAGGAGCCAGAACTTCCTAGCACCCTCCCTTACTCACAGAGGACGGAGCGTCTGGTCTAGAGGAACCCTTGGAGAATACATGATGAAGAAATAAAGCAGGGTGGCTGGGCATGATTGGCTCTGCCGATAATCCCAGCACTGTGGGAGGTCGAGGTGGAAGGACTGCTTGAGGCCAGGAGTTTGAGACCAGCTTGGGCAACATAGTTTACAAAAAAATTTAAAAATTAGCTGGGCGTGGTGATACACACACCTGTAGTCCCAGCTCCTTGGTAGGCTGAGGTGGGAGGATCGCTTGAGCCCAGGAGTTTGGGCTACAGTGTACTATGATGGCACCACTGCACTCCAGCCTGGGTGGCAGAGCAAGACTCTGCCTCTTAAAAAAAAAAAAAAAAAAAAAGGCAGGAAAGGCTGGGGAATGGGAGGGTGAGTAGGTGGGGGTTGGGAAGTTGAGGCTCAGGCCCAGGGAGAGGCACCCCGGTGCTGCTGCCCATCATCCCCTCTCAGGGGTCAGACTGCGGCCTGCCTCCTGTGGCCTAGTTGGGGAGGAAGGCAGGCAGTGGCATTGGCTGGACACCTACTGTGAGCCAGGCCATGTGTCCCTTCTCTCTTTCTATCTTCCCAGCAGTCCTGGCAGGAGAGATGGTATCTCCCTTTTATGGATAAGAGAAGTGGCTTTCCCAGGGCCACAGGGCCGTTTGGTGGGAGAGGCGTAGTCAGACTCTAGCCTGCCTGGGGCCACAAACCCTGCCCTTCCCAGAGCCCTGCCTGCCCCCGGCTAGTGTCATGAGTGTGTGTATGTGTGCACGCACACATGCACGCATGTGCATGCACAATTGACAACACATCTATGTGTGTAAGCATGAGTTTGCCAGTGAATGAGAGTACATGTGTGAGTGTGTGCAAGTGTGTGTGTGTCAGAGAGAGTGTGTGGGGGATGTATGAGTTTTTAATGGCTCAGCCAGGCGGGATCAGACCCCATTTGCAGGCGTGGCCCCCACTGCACCATGACCACCTGCTGCCCTGCTCTAGCTGACAGCCACCTCTTCTTTCTCCGCACAGCCTCTGGCAGCCACAGGCCCTGAGGCTCCAGTGCCCAGAGGCAGAGAGGGCAACTGAGTCCAGCCCAGGCTGAGCCCCGCCCAACTGTGCTCCCCAGACACCCACCCAACCCGAGGTAAGACGCCACTCTGGGCAGCGGGGCATGGAGGGTGTGGGGTCTGTAGGGGAGGCTGTCATGGGGCCCTCTTTCTGGGGCTTTCCCCATCTCTCCCCCACCACATGCAGCCATGCTCAGGAGGTTGCTGTGGCGGTGCCACTTGCCGCCAGCCCTTGCTGTAGCAGGGCTCCGGCAGGCAGCTTGGAAGCCTGGGGCGTTCTTCCCAGCAACTGGGTTTCATGGACAGTTCCGGCTAATGGGTTCCCACGTGGCATGGGAGGTCTCTGAGGGCAGGCTGCAGGGCTCTGTCCTTGGTCCTGTCACATTGTTGACCAAATGTGTGCCTGACTTCAGGTCGGGAGGGAGCCAGAAGACGTGGACTGAGACAATCAGGGTCCAAGGAACTGTCAAGAGGCCGACATTGGCTTTAATGTGTGGAGTTTAACAGGGTTCCACACCAGAGACAGCCTGCGGGTCCAGACACCTTCAGGGCAGGATGAGGCTTAGACCCCAAGTGTGTTGGTGCGACAAGCACTGGCAGCCAGGTGACCTTGGTTCTCTGTGAACAGAGCAGATGGGTTCTTGAACTGTATCACGAGGAGTAGGATCCCCAGAATGTGGGAGGTAACAGGTCCTTTCACTTCATGGTCCATGTGAGGGGTTGTGGAGAAATGACAGCGTGTCCCAGAGAAGTGGGAGATGGGGAAGGAGGGGGACCTGGGTTACTGCCTGGCTTGACCCCTGACTTGCTCATGACCTTGGACAAGTCACCTCTACTCCATATCTGGGCCAGTCCCCTGTTCTTGACAGGCCTCTGTCACCTATGAGAGGGCTGCAGAGGGACTTTGCTAAACAGAGGGAACAGTAGGGTGGGCTTGGGGCAGCAGGCTGGGCTGGCGTATTGTCCTTATTTTTCAGAGGAAGAAGCCTGGCGGCAGGCCTGGACTCCCTTCTCCTGAGGGATCGGGTGACGGTTGTGTGTGGCTGAGGCTCAGCCAGCCCTGTCCTCACACTGGGAAGCTGGTGGGAGCAGAGGCCTGGATTTCCTTCCCAGGCACTAGACCTTGCTTGGAAGCCCAATTAGCACCATCAAAATATTTCTGCTTTGGGAAGCTGAGGCGGGCAGATCACAAGGTCAGGAGACTGAGACCATCCTGGCTCACATGGTGAAACCCCATCTCTACTAAAAAAAAATACAAAAAATTAGCGAGGCATGGTGGCGGGCACCTGTAGTCCCAGCTACTCGGGAGGCTGAAGCAGGAGAATGGCGTGAACCCGGGAGGCAGAGCTGGCAGTGAGCCAAGATCACACTCCAGCCTGAGCAACAGAGCAAGACTCAAAAAAAAAAAAAAAAATATATATATATATTTCTGCTAATTAGTTGGCTCTGGGTAGAATGAGCAACTAATTAGCCCCTCCAGTTTAACCTGTAATTGCTGCTGGGAGATGGGTGAGAGGGTAGGGTCAGAGCTGTCTGTGCAGCAACCGGCGTGACAGGGGCAGGGGGCAGGGGCGTGAGCAGCCTCCCCACTGCTCAGGCAGACGGCAGCACCCACAGGCACCACAGCCCGGGGGCATGGGGAGTTCAGTGGGCAGGGAGATGCAGGTGGGAACTGATGCAGGGCAGGAAGGCCACAGTCAGCTGGGGGTCTGGCAGGGATTGTTGGAACAGGTGACACCTGGGCTAAGCCTTGAAGTCTGTAAGGTGCTTTTCAAGCATTTTATTTTTCTGGTTATAAAAAAAGTAATGTGTGTTCTCTATAGAAAAGTGTGAGCGATGGGTGTTTAGCCCGTCAGTCTTCTACAAAACATGTATTTATGACATAATTGGGATCAAGCTGTACTTACTATTTTCTAACTTGCCTTTTGCACTTAATCCCATACCAAGATCATTTTCCTATCATTCAATACTCTTCTATAATGTGATTTTTAATGGCAGTGTAATGTTTCAGCCTGCGTGTACCATAGTGTGTTTAGCCAATTCTCTGTTGTGTATTTTGGTGGTTTCTGATGTTCTGTCATTATAAATAATGCCTGAATGAAGGAAGTCATGGATGTAGGGTTGTGATGGGCAGGGAAGGTTTAGGGTGGCCGGGCAGGTCCAGCCTGAGCAAAGGTGCAGTGGCAGGGGAGTTTGGAATGTGTCTGGGGAGTGGCGGGGCCAGAAGGGGCCAGGGCTGGCATGGAGCACTGGAGGCTTGCACCGGAGGCTGAGGAATTGGAGCTTCACTCAGCAAAGCTCTAAGTTCTTGGAGAAAGCTCAGGTTTGTCCTTGCTGCCCTGCTTCCATTGCTGTCTCCCTCGGTGCTCCAGTGATTGGAGGGGAGGAAGCAGGGTGCTGTGTGTTTGGGAGGAAAGGGCAGGCAAAGCTGGGATCCCAGATGACCTCTCCCTCACTGGTGGGATCCGTGGTGTTTAAACCAGGCCCCTCTGCTCTGTGGGGAGCCTTGCCCAGGTCTCCTCCTGCCAGGCAGGAGGGATGCAGGCACCAGCTCTGAACACTTACAGACTCCTGGGTCAGCACAGCTGGTCAGACCAGCCTCTCCTTCATCCCCTCACTGGGCGGAGGCTTATGACAGGGACCCTAGAGGGCCAGGGAGGAGGCTGGAGGTGGTTTGTCGTCTCTTCCAGGAAGCTTCCCTGATCTCTGCATGGAGCTGTGGGCCCCTCCCTAGTGCCGCCCTCCCTGTGCACATCTGTTGGCCCCGGCACTTCTGTCATGCTGGGTTGGGATCACCCATGGGTGTGGGCCTATTTCTCCCAAGGATGAATGTGCAGTGGTTTGTTCATCCTTCCTTCAGCCCATACTCAGTGCCTGCTACACATGAGGCATTGTTCTATGTGCCCAGCACGGCATCCATGGGTGAATAGGTTAGACCATGGCATTGCCCTCATAAAGCCTAAATTGTAACAGAGTAGACAGAAGAAACCAGATAAATCAATCCATAATATAAGATTAGGGAGTAATAAATGCCACAGAGAAAAATAAGGTTGGAAAAGGGGGCAGGCATGAAATGGGAGCCCTTCTGTGGAGCATGGTCAGGAAAGGCCTCTCGGATGAGGGGCCATTTCAGCAGAGGCCTGAGGAGAGGGAGCAGGCCCTATGGAGCTCTGGATGGGCTTTGAGCTGGGACCAGCATAGAGGCCCTCACAGCTGGGCAGCCCTTGAGGAAGAGGGGCTGAGCAGGGCCCGGAGTTACAGAGTGATGCCTACTGCAGAAAGGACTGTAGGGTGGGTGGGCAAGAGTAGAAGCTGGTAAGCCAGTGGGAGACCCCGGCATCAGTCCAGACTAGAGATGGTGGGGCTGGGCCTGGGCGGGAGGAGGGCTTGTGTTTGGAGACTTTGAAGGGGTTGCTGAAGGATGAGCTGTGGACTGGGAGAGGGCCAGCCTGGGAACGGGGTGGGCACTGGAGCCTTGGCCTGAGCCGAGGAACAGGGGTTGAGGGTGGGTTTGGAGGGAAAAGCAAGATCCTGCTTGCAAGTGTTTGAGGTGCCGGCATCGTGTGGGGAGGCTACACAGACAGTAAAGCCTGCAGCTGTGGGAAGAGCTGGGCTGGAGAGGCAGTTGTGGGGGGAGTCAGTATCTGGGTGGTTTCTGAAGCCTCTGAGCCTGGACAAGATGATGTAGAGGAGAAATCTGGGCCTCATTGCTTGGGGTGAATCCAGCCCTGGGGAGCTCCCTGCTTATGGGTGGGCTGTTACTCTAGCTTTGCAGAAAAGGTCCCCAGATTTACCAGCCTGGAGAAACTGCTACCAGCTCACCCTCCCAGCTGCTCCTCCCAAGTGGCCTAATGGCTGGCACCATCATTCTGTAATGCTTGTCAGGGCTGCTGTCGGCAGGAAGTGTGGTGCTGATACTAGGCCTAATCCTCTCACCCTTTTCTCTTGCAAGGGACTCTTAACTGGTGAGTCTGGAGCAGCCCAGGCCCTTCTGAGCCCTACTAGTGGTCACTACTACAGGCCTTCCTCCAGGTCATGTTCCCCCTCAAGAACCTTCAGGGGCTCCCTGTTGTTTAAGGTTGACATGCAGACTCCTTCTCCTGCTTGTAGAAGGCCTTTCATTGTCTCCCTCAAGCCCATACTTTCTTCCCCGCCCTTCTTTCCAACAGGCTACTCTCCTCCATCCCCCACACACCACGCTCAGCCTCACCTTCCATGTAGAATGCTTTCTTAACCACCAGCAAATCCCACATTTTCCAGAATGTCTTCCCTGACCCCCCGCTTCCCTCGGCCTCTTTGCATGTCCACATGTGCCTTTTACCTGTTTCCCCAGGCCTCATGGCTTGTGGTGAGCTATCCTGTCAGGTCACCCAACTCATCAATGTCATGATCCTCAGCTTGTCTTCCTCTTTGCCGTCCTCATCCTCTTGTCCCTCATGTCTGCCATCTACATGCTGCCCTGCCCTCAAGTACTGTTGTCAAAGCTCTTCCCAAACAGAATCCCATTCAAACCACGGTGCTTTGTGGGCCAGGGCGCCCAAGCCTGGCTCTGCATCAGGACCACCCAGGGACATTATTAGAGACAGGAATCATTTGGGGTCCACCCAGACCGTCTGATCCAGGGTTGCTGGGAGAACCCAGGAATCTGCCTGGTTCACAAGCCCCACAGCCACCTTTTGATGGTCAGCCAGGTTGGGACCCATTGGCCCAACCCAAGCTCATGATGAGGGAGTATAGGTATCCCTGAGACCATGGTCCTCTGACCTTTACTTGCACACCTTCAGGGACAGGGACCTCACTCTCTCCAGGGCAGCTCAGGCCCTGGAGGCAGCTCTTATATGGCTCCTCTTTATACTGGCTGAGCTGAATCTGCCTCCCTGAAGTCTCCATGGCTGGCTCTAGGGTCCACATGGGACAGGAGCTATGTTTGGCATCTAGAAGCTCTCCTTTTCTACCCCGCCAAACCCAGCGGGGGGCCCAGCATGTGGTGGGGATTTGGGCAATGTCTGTGGCTTGGTGGATGGATAGAGGACCTGCCTCCCTCCACACCTGCCTTCCTGGGGCCTCCCCAGGGCATTGTTCTCTTCTGTTCCTCCTTAGTCTTCTCTTAAAGAAGCGAACTCACAGAGCAGTGCAGGACTCAGAAGACCCTCTTCCCCTACCCTCAGGCCCTGGCTGGGGCCACACCACCCAGACTTCCAGCTTCTAGAAATGTGAGACGATCCATTTCTGTTTAAGCCACCCAGTTTATGGTACTTAGCTATAGCAGCCTGGCAAAGGTGTTTCAGGGGCCAGGCACTGTGGCTCACGCCTGTAATCCTAGCACTTTAGGAGGTTGAGACGGGAGGATCACTTGAGCCCAGAAGTTTGAGACCAGCCTGGGCAACATGGCGAGACATGGTCTCTACAAAAGATACAAAAAATAGCTGGGCATGGTGGCACACACCTGTGGTCCCAGCTACTCGGGAGGCTGAGGCGGAAGGATTGCTTGAGCCTGAGAGACTGAGGCTGCAATGAGCTATGATTGAGCCACTGTACTCCAGCCTGGGTGACAGAGCAATATCCTGTCTCAAAAAAACCCCAAAGCCCCAAATCCCCAAACCCCAAGGTGTCAGCAGGGCTGGTTGCCTCCGAAGGCTGTGAAGGATGATCTGTTTCAGGCCTCTCTCCTTGGCTTGTAGATGGCTACCCCATGTCTCTTTACATGGCCATATTGCCAAATTGTTCTCCATACAATATTTAACTATTTAGCCATTTGTTTATTTTTTGAGATGGAGTCTCACTCTGTCACCCAGGCTGGAGTCCAGTGGCTCTATCTCAGCTCACTGCAGCCTCTGCCTCCCGGGTTCAAGTGATTCTCATGCCTCAGCCTCCGAGTAGCTGGGGCTACAGGCATGCACCACCATACCCGGCTCAGTTTTGTATTTTTAGTAGAGATGGAGTTTCACCATATTGGCCAGGCTGGTCTTGAACTCCTGACTGCAGATGATCCACTTGCCTCAGCCTTCCAAAGTGCTGGGATTACAGGTATGAGCCACCGCGCCTGGCCAGTATTTAACAATTTAGACTGTATCTCCAAATCCCTCTTTCTTATGGGGACAATAGTCATATTGAATTAAGGGGCCACCCTACTCCAGTATGACCTCATCCTAATTAGCTAATTACATCTCAAATGACCCAATTTCCAAATAAGATCACATTCTGAGGTATTGGGGGTTAGAATTTAAGCACATCATTTTTGGAGGCACACAATTCAACCCGTAACAGCAGGCGACTAGAGCTATGATTTTCACAGCAGTGAACTGTCCCCGGCAGCCTTGGCGGTGGTAAGCATCTCATGCCATGGGTTGCACAGGAGGAGTATCGAGGCTGCCCCAAGCTGTCAGGAACATGGAGAGGAGATTCCTACCTCATGGCTAGGACCAGGGCTTCCCTGACACCAGTTTCAGCCTGGGATGTTAATCAGGGCCCAGGAACATGGTACATGGTGTGTACTGGTCGTGATCCAATCCCTGTATCCTTTGGGTGAAAGGCAGGTTCCCATCACTGGGGTAGGAGGAAGAGCCCCCTGAGCTCTGCTGCCTCTTAGCAGGGTGCCCTCGGGTAGTGGCTTTGACTTCTGGGCCTCCATCTACCGAACTGAACTGGGGACCAGTCTGCCTGCCTGTTTTTGTCACAAGCCTATGGTTAGGCTCATAGGAGAGAATGAATAAGAAGGTACTTTGTTTTTGTTTTTTTTTCATGTATTCACTTTGCAAACAGTTATTAAGCTCAGCTGCATGCTAGGCCCTGTGCTGTCCCAGGGACACAGAGATGGTCCTGGTCCTGGCCCTCAAGGAGTGCAGAGGCCATGGGTGGGGCAGCAGGCGTAGGTGGTAGTTGAAGTTATGACCACTCTGGAGCCAGACTCCCGGGACTCAGTCGCAGCTCTGCCATGCGTCAGTGGTGTGAATTTAGACAATTTCCCTAGGGCCTCTTGGTCTCAGTCTCTTTATCAGTCGACTGAGAATAATGAGAACGTCTACCTTGCTTGGATAAAGTAGGCTGAGGCATGTAAAGGGCTTAGAGCCGTGTCTGGCACATAGTAAATGCTTGATCAATATGAGTGGCCAGTCCAGGGGAGTATGATAGAGGGCCACAGGGGGGTTATGGGGGCAATCATTGAATCATTGAATTTGGGCTCTGAGAACCTGGCAGTCATGGTGACCCAGGCAGGGCAGGGCGGGGCTGGCATTGCCTTCGTCTTTGAGCCACTTGCCGCCCTCCGCTCCAAGTGTCCCGCTGTGGGTTGGAGTGGTAAGGAGTATGGAGCAGGCATGCCCATGGGGAGAGGCAGGAGCCTCCTCATGGTGGTGCGCCGGGGGTCTGTGTGGCTCCAGGGTTCTATGCGGTGGCAAGAGGCTGCCTGTCCTGTCTCTGCCCCTGGACAGCTCCACGTCTGGGGAGGTTGGCAGCTGGTGCCTGGTGCTTGACTTTGTTAGCCTTTGCATTTAGTCTGCAGGTTCTGGGGAGAGGAGATGGTGAGGAAACAAAATTAAAATTCCTCTTTGAGAAGTTAACAACTTCCCAATTAAAGGATTCTTATTTGTGAGATGCCTTAGAGGCCTTTTCAATCAAGAGGCTCTTCTGAATAATAAAAAGGCTGAGCTGGGGTTGGAGTGGAGCCTAAGCTGCCGGCAAGGAGGTGGGGACGCTGAAGATGGGCATGCCGGCCTCGTGTGGGATGGGGTGGCAACAGAGTGGAATGCTTTTCCGCTCAGCGGTTGGCAGGGGGTTGGCATGGGGAGGGCCAAGAGGAGAGGACTATTCCCACCCCTACCCCGCACAGCCCTGAAGCCCCCTCCAGCCCCCAGCCGGAGCTGCATGCATGGGAGTCCTCCACCGGGACCCCTGTGTCCTTCTGGCCCACGCCCTGTGCTTAGCATCTGCGCACTTCCCGGAGGCTCCCTGCAGCTGTTTCTTGTCCTGCTTGGCTCTCAGTTTCATCAGTGCCTGACCACTTCCTGACACTCAGCTATCCCGGGAGCACCCTGCCAGGCTCCTCTGGCTCTTCCCCTCAAGCCAGGGTGGAGGAGGGAGCAGGTGGGAGAGGCAAATTGGGATTTGCTAAGGATGGTATGCAGCGGTGGATGCAGGCCCGACCGTGCGCTCTGGATGGGGGCAGTGTCCTCTTGGCTTCTGAGAGCCCAGCTCCCTGGTGCCCATGCCACACCTGCTGTGCTGCCCCAGCTCTCACAGGGGTGGTTTTGTTGGGTGTGTCTACCAGCCTTTCAGCCAGGCACCCCCACCCGATGTGACCTAGCTTGTTTCCTGGGAGACTCTTGGGTCTGTCCCACTTGAAGCTGAGTGTCTGCAGATGTCCCTCAAGAGGCTCAGCCTCAGGTCCTGCGGGGCTGACCAGTGTGCAGAGTGCCAGGCCCAGCTGGGTGCTTCCCATCTTCCCAGCACCTGAGAGGCAGCTGCCACTGCCATCCTTACAGAGGAGGAAGGGGAGGCTCTGTGAAGTGAGGATACCCTTTATGCAGAGAAGGGTTCTTACTGAAAGGACTTGTCATCCTGTGTCCTCCAGGGCCCTGCAGGTCACTAAGCAAAGAGGAATTGGAGACACTGGCCAAGCCCCTCCCCTCAGTGGGCAGCCCAGGCTTTGACTCTGCCCCAATAGGGGCTGCCCTATCAGTTGCCAAGGTCATTTGAGGAGATGGTGCCAAGGGTGGCTCCTCTGTCCAGGCAGCGTGGAGGGCGGCGGGAGTGTTTGTAGCCCACACCTGCCATCCCCTCCCTCCTCTGCATGGCCTACTTTCCAGGCGCCATCGCAACCGAGGCTGTCTGTGTAAATACCCAGAACTGTGGGAGCCCAGTCCCTCTGAAAGGTCAAGTAGGCACTCCTCAGAGGCCTGGGGTTGGGGACAGGGATGGGGCCATCCAGCAGTCTGGGCCACCAGAGAGGGGAGAATGGGTCCTGCAGACCCCAGGGGTGGTGGGTGAGATGAGGCGACGTGTCCTGATTGGCTGCCCTGACCAAGTGAGAGCTGAAATAATCTGGATTCAAGTCCCAGCCCTGCCACTTACTGGGTGGCCTTGAACAAGTGACTCAGCCTCTCTAGACCTCTTTTTCCTCCCGAGTGGCACAGTAACCTCCCTGAGGGGCGGTGAGGATCAGATGGGATGGCACAGGTGAACCTGCTGGGCCCAGGGCTGGTGGGTCTTGCACGTGGAACCTGGATTTGTGGGCTTTGTCTTAATGGCACTGTTTAGTGTTCCTGTCCCAGCCACTTCTTGGGCAAGTGGTTCCTTTCTCCTAGCCTCAGTTTCCCATATGCAGAGTGGACATAATGATATCTACCTCACAGAGGTGTTGTACTCCCTCAGTGGGATCCTCTGTACCCTTCCCCCACATCACGGAATGAGTCTGTCCTCCCTAAGTACACAGTGGGATTTGCCCGGGGTTGGCCACCACATCATGAGTAGGTGACGTGGTCCTTGCCTCTGGGTAGCAATGTGAAGTTAGAGGGATCAAGGAGAAATGCTGTGAGCCTCAGGAAAAGGAAGGAGATAAAAGCTGGGGAAGTCAGGGAGGGCTTCCTGAAGGTGTCTGGTCCTTAGAGTTCGGGAAGATTTGGGGAAGCTGGGGGTAGAAGAGAGTGACAGAGAGCGTGTGTGGTTGGGAATAATGTGAGCAAAGACCAGGCAGGAGGAGCAAGCCCGGGACAGGGTGTGAGCTATCCGAGAGCTGCTGCTGACTGGGGGTCAGAGCCCTGAGAGGTCCCAGCCCTGGAGCCCTGGTGGGGGTGGAGGACCAGGAGTTGGGGGTGGGACCACTGTCTGCTGACTAAGGGCAGGGAGACGTCAAACAGCCGGGATCCTGGCACACAGCCCTACCTGGGGGCTGCAGGGAGGGGCGGGATTTAGCATAGGGTCTGTGGACAGGACTCCCCACACTCCAGGGCCTCAGGTGGCACTGTCAAGGATCTGTGTAAAGCCTGGGAAGAGGCTGGTGGCTGCTGCCCAAACTGGCAGGACCCCACCTGTGGAGATCAGCCTGTGGGCCGCCTTTGGCCAAAATGTAGGAACCAGGGACTCTGGCTGCTTGAGGGCCAAGAGAGGGAGATATGGGAGGGATCCGCAGTGAGCTGAGAGGGCTGGGAGACTCACCCTTGTGGAGCACCCACTGTGTGCCAGGCCCTGAGTCAGACTCCTCCCAACTTGGGTTTGTGTAATTTGCACGACAGCCTGGAGAGGGTGCCAGCTCTTAAACTCATTCTAAGGAGCTGGAAACCTGACTGGGAGAGGCGAACGACTGGCCTGCCCTGGCAGTGTTTCAAATCAGAACTCTACACATCATGCTTTTTCAGTGGCCCCATGCTACTCCCCAGGGCTGTGGTTTTTAGAAGTGATGACCCCAGACTTCCCTGGGCAGGCTTGGAAGAGCTATACCCAAGTACGGAGTCTTCCTTGGCTTTGCCTCTCTTAGGGAAGCTCGGAGAGGTTGAGGGTGTGACCCAATGCCACACAGCGCTGGGGTCTGCAGTCCCTGGCTCCCTGACGGGCGTGTGCCATGATCCCTTCTCCCTGGGGTCTGGTGGCCCCAGCCAAGCCCTACCAGGTCTAGGAACCCAGGGGGCCTTCCCAAATATAAGACTACTCATGCCTCTGAGCCACTGAGAGAGGCTTTAAAATCTCAGCCCCAAATTAAAGCCTATGAGCTCCTCAAAACAATGAAAAATTTCCCTAATAAAAGGAGAGGCACACTCAGGCATGTCCTAAATGAATGGAGTGACTTCAGGGATTAATTCAGGATGTATGGGAGGGCGCCCAGCCGGGAAAAGTGCGCAGTGGATATTGTAACAAATTGTTTGCTCACAAGAGGAATAATTCTTAATGTGCACTGGCTGCAAGGGGAAGCTACCTTGGCTGCCTACAGCACGATCCCTCATCAGCCGGGAGCTGGGCAGGGTCTCTGCTAAGGCAGCCTTACCTCTAAGCCTCTGGGCCTTCAGTGACAGCCTTCCAACCTCACAAACTGGCCTGAGTGGGCCCTGAATGTGTCCTTAGAGCCCCACAGCCTCCTGAGTTCTGCTCTCTCCTGCTGGCTCTGTGCCTTT
Source organism: Macaca thibetana thibetana (assembly GCF_024542745.1). Lineage (NCBI taxonomy): Eukaryota > Metazoa > Chordata > Mammalia > Primates > Cercopithecidae > Macaca > Macaca thibetana. Next base: position 162,660,774 of record NC_065584.1, on the reverse strand, counting down.
GGCTAGGGCGGGGAAGGTGCTGGCTGGAGGGCAATTCCTCCTCCTTTGCTATGCAAACCAACTCTTCCTGTTGGGACCTCCTGGAGACCCCGGCCTGCCAGTCCCCCCAACCTCAGACCACCCAAAGGAGGCTCCTAACAGATTGTCTCTCAGCATGCCTCAGTGTACCTGTCCCAGGCCTGGGCAGCTGCCTCCTTCCCAGTTCCCTTGCCTCGGGGATGAGTGGGGTGGGGGCAGCACCATCCTCCCTGGCCAGCCCTCCCAGCTTCCTAGTGTCTGTGTGCCAAACCTGGGGGAAAGGCGAGGCAAAGTCAGGCTGTGCTCAGGAACATAAATGAACACCACTGAGGTGCAAACGGAGAAAGGCTTCCTGTATCCCACCTCCCACTCCCGGCTGGAGTGGGTCCAGCACAGAGAGAAAAAAGCACTGGCTCCTGAGTCAGGCGAGCCTGGATTTGGGTCTAGCTTCCCTGCTTTCTGACTCTGGGACTCCAGGCAACTCCCACAATCTCTCCAGCTTCTTCCTCTGTAAGAGATGGGATTAGTTTTAGCAGCAGCAGCAGCAGCACCTCACAGTTTTGAGATACAGTCTCATCCATCTACACAGCAGTCCTAGAAGTTGGGACCTGGGATTATCCCCATTAAACGGACGAAGAGACCGGTCTCAGAGAGGTGAAGCTCTCTGCTTCCTTGTAGCTGCTTCATGAAGTTGTTTAGAGAAAAGGGCCCTGCTTATCGATGCTCCTCCATGAACGTCGGTCCCACCTGCTCCCTTTCCTGAGCGGAAGAGGTACTGAGGCCCTACCAAGGTAGGGGCAGGAGACTTTGGGCACGGGGACCCTGATCCTTCTCACCTCTCTCGTCTGGCTTGGAGCCAGCTTGCCCTTTCATTCACTCCTTCATTCACCCGATCATCAAGTGCTGATGAAACACGTACGAAGCGCGGTATCCCCAGCAGCTGGAACGTTATGCACTGTTCCTCCCCCGAGGTAGCCTCCCGTCTTGAGGGAGCAACAGCACGGCAAACAAGTAATTTGGGTAATCTCAGACTGTGCTGAGTCCAGGAGGGAAATGACAGGGCTGTGGAATAGGGAGTGGCTGGGGCAGGGTGAGCTGCTCCGATGGGCATCCAGACAGGCCTCTCTGAAGAGGTGACTTTGAGGCTGAAGGGGCTGAATGTCAAGGCAAAGGCTGGGAGGTGGGAAGTAGCTGGCTGTGTCTGGAGACCAGGAGGAAGATAGTGTGGCTGGTGGGTGGGGAGTGAGGGAGAGAGCGGGGACAGGGGTGGGAAACAGAGCCTTAGCCACCCTGCTGAGGAGCAGGGGTGTGCTCTGGAGGGGGTTAAGCCAGTGAGTGACGGGACCTGATTTGTGCTTTCCAAATTCCGTTCTGGCCTCTGGGTGGAGAGAATGGATTAGAGGCTGTGGCAGGAAGAGCAGGGAGCCTTGAGGGGAGGTGGGTGCAGGGACCTAGGAGAGAGGTGGGGTCATGGCTGCAGGGTGGTGGTGCAGATGGCGAGGAGTCGGGGTGGCTAGGAGAGGGGTTGGAGAGTGACCATGGGATGGGAAGGCTGAGAGTCCTGGTTGGGGCGGAGTCGGTTTGGCCCAAGCGGCACCATTTTCTGAGATGGGGAATCTGGCGCAGGTGGAGGTGCAGGCATTCTGGTTTGGACTTGCAGGGTTTGAGGAGCCAGTGAGCTATGCAAGTAGAGCATCAGGCCTTCAGTCAGCATCGGGGACCTTCTCACTTCTGGTCCAAGGTCAAAGGCTTTGCCCTAATATGCAGCTCGTCTCATTGCCAGACCATTTTTCAGATGAGGACACTGAGGGGCTCACCTCAGTCCTTAGACTGCACGTGGCTTTCTTGCAGACCCCTGGCCTGGAGCGGAGAAAGCACGACCCTGAGTGGTGCCTGACAGGAAGGTAGCAGGAAAACTTGGGGAGTGGGAGCGTGGAGCCACCTCCTGCTGACGCACATGTGTACGCAGGCACGTGTGTGTGTGTGTGTGTGTGTACGCGTGCGCACACTTGAGCATCGTGTGGAGCCCATTAACAAACAGAGAAATAAATTAACAAGTATTCAACCCACCAAATGTTCCTTCTGTTCTGTATAATAGAGCACGGGAACATAATTTTCCCCTGGAGCAAATTGCTACAGCTGAACCTGCTCCTCGTTTTCCTCCAAAAACTGCTTAAAATTCTGGAACGCTTGTTGATTTCGGGTCCTTTCCCTTTCTGGCTCCTGTCCCCAACCCCCAGGCTGCTTCCCTCCGCCTTCCCGTGCGGGGCCTCTGAGGAGCCAGATTGTCACAGCTCCAGGGCTACCATTTTGCAGATGGGAGGAACCTGGGAGGTGGCAGCTCCGGCCAGGGGCCCTGAGGGTGAGAGGCTTTCGCTGTGTGGAGCATGAATGAAATGTCCAGCACTGGCAGAAAACACCGGCAGCTCCCCACTGGGCCTGCCACAGACCACTGTGTGACCTTGGGCAAGTCACTACCCCCTCTGAGCTTCAGTTTCCGCCTGGCAAACACGGGGCTGATCACGCCTGCCATCTCCATGTGAACACGCCTGGTGGTGTACGGAGTGCGGAGTGTGATGTAGATGTGAGCTGCCTCCTTCTGAGGCACCACGTGCAGTGACTGGGGGGCCTCCCACCCCCAAGCCTTCTAAGGAGCCTTTAGATTCAGGGACTCTTGGCCTGCTTCTGAAATCCTCTAGGGCACTTCTAATTTTCTTAAAGCAAATTAATTTTAATCCACTTTAATTAAACATGTCTTATGAAAATGTATATTTATTTATAGAGCTTCTCACTGCATTCCTGATCACTGCTGCCATTCAGAGCCCAGCTCAGATCCCCGCTTCCAAGCAGCCTCCTTAGGCGTGGGAGCTGGGTGAGAGGGAGGCTTTTGCACATTGATTCCTGGCTGGCTCCAGCCTGGCTGAGTTACCTTTGCTGGAGGCAGAAGGGGAAAACTGGAATCCAGTGCTCAGGAGCCAGAAATTCCAGCCCCCTACCCATGCCTTCAGGGAACCGCCTGGACTTGATGCAACATGCAAAGTTCCATCAATCTGGGGACTGCCCCTGTGCTCCTCAACAGAGAAATTAAATCCCAAAGAAATCACTGAGGGTTTGTGGGCTGGTTGAAGGATGGGCCTTGGCCTCAGGTCTGCGGTGTCCGAGGTACATTCAGCCCAGGCTTGTCTTCTCTGCTATGACAGCCCAAAACCTTATCTCCTCCAGAAAGCTCTCCTTGACTTCTTCATCTATCTTAGTCCACTTGGGCTGCAACAACAGCATACCATAGACTTGGGGGCTTGAACCAGAAAGCATGTTTTCCCACAGTTCTGGAGGCTGGGAGTCTGAGATCAGGGTGCTGGCATGGTCAGATCAGAGGGAGAGCTCTCTTCCTGGCTTGCCTCACGTGTGTCCTTTTTGCTGTGTCCTCACATGGTAGGGGTAGGGGGAAGAGAGCAAGTGTTATGTGGTGCCTCTTCTTATAAGGACACTAATCTTCTCAGACTGGGGCTCCATCCTCATGACCTCATTTAACCTTAATTACTTACTTACTCCAAATACAGTCTCATTGGGGGTTAGGACCTGGACGTATAAATTTGCCAGGACAGAGTTTAGTCCATAGTGCCACCCCTGCACTCCTGTCCCCTGGCTATATTGTATCCACACAGGCTGGCATTGTGTTGCAAACTATTTGGTTTAATATTCCCCAAGGTCTCCTCCCAGCACAGGCCTGGGCATACTAGACACTCCATAATGACACTGTAGCTTTAACTGCTTCCCAGGTGAGGCTGCACTTGGGGGCATTTCCAACCCCTTACCTTGGCGCATGATAGGTGGGCCCCGTACCCCACCTCTCCCCATGCCTAGGCTGCTGCGTGTTGGCCATCTGAGTGGGGAGCCTCCAGACCCACACGCCTGCCATGTTCTTCCTTTCAGTGGCCCACCATTGCCCATGGGGAGAAGCTCAACCCCCCTGGCCTGCTCTCCAAGGCCCTCAAATACTTCCTGCCCAGCCCACTGGCCTCACTTCTTGTACCCTCCCCTGTGTCAAGAACACATCCTACTCTTGTTCCTGGTGTTCATACCAGCCGTTCCACCTGCCAGCTGCGAAGCTGTCTTTTCCAGCCAGTGAACTCCTACTTATCCTGTAAAGCCCTCCTCAGCATGGCTGTCCCCAGCCCCGTGGGCTGAGTTGATCTCTCCCTCCTCTGAGCTCCTGTGGCACTCTGGGCTTCCCCATCACTGTGTGTAATACCCTGGATGGTCCTTGTCAGGGGCAGTGTCTGGCTCACCACTGGGTTCCAGTATCCCCCTGGTGCTGGCTCCATGCTAGCCTACAGGGTGAATGGATGGGTGAATAGTTATTGAACACCTACTAGTCCAGGCACCGTTTTAGGATCTGGGAGGCTGTCCTCATGGAGCTTGCTTTCCAGTAGGGCGGGGTCCGCAACCCCTGGGGACCGGCCCTGTTAGGAACTGGGCCGCACAGCAGGAGATGAGCAGTGGTGAGCGAATGAAGCTTCATCTGTCCTTACAGCCACTCCCCATCGCTTGCATTACGGCCTGAGCCCTGCCCCCATCAGATCAGTGGAGGCTTTAGATTTTCATAGGAGCAAGAACCCTATTGTGAACTGCGCATGCAAGGGATCTAGGTTGCACTCTCCTTATGAGAATCTAATGCCTGATGATCTGTGACTATCTCCCGTCACCCCCAGATGGGACCGTCTAGTTGCAGGAAAACAAGCTCAGGACTCCCGCTGAGTCTACATTATGGTGAGTTGTATAATTATTTCATTATATATGACAATGTAATAATAATAGAAATCAAGTGCACAGTAAATGTAATGCACTTGAATCATCCCAAAACCATCTCCCCAACCCTGGGCTGTGGAAAAATTGTCTTCCACGAAACTGGTCCCTGGTGCCAAAAAGGTTGGGGACTGCTGTAGTAGGGGAGACATATTAAACAACATAAATAAGCAAATAAGGGTGTTGAGCAGGTAGCTGGGGCAGGCAAAGCGGTGGCTTTCAATGATATCCAGGCCCACATCCCTGGAACCTGTGAAATCTACCTTACATGGAAAATGACTTTGCAGATGTGATGGTCAAGTATCTTCAGCTGGGGAGATGATTCTGGATCGTCTGGGTGGGCCCTGAATGCACTCACTAGTGTCCACATAAGAGGGAGGCAGAGGGAGATTTGACTGCAGGGGAGGAGAAGGCCATGCGACCACAGAGGCAGATTGGAGCGATGCAGCTACAAGCCAAGTGATGCCCGTGGTCACCAGAAGCTGGAAGAGGCCAGGAACGGATACGCCCCTGGAGTCTATGGCAGGAGCCAGTCCGCCCAACACTTTGGTTTGGCCGTGAAACAGATTTTGGACTTCTAGCCTCTAGAATTGTGAAACTTCCTTCCGAAGTGCTATGTCAACAATGAAGGTTGTCTCTGCAGTGTGGGCCCTGGGAAGGGGCTGAGATTTGCCTAGATGGTGGGAATGCCCCACCTGGCCAGGCTGGTAGTGGCTCTAAGCAAAGTCTTTAGAACCAGGCTCTGGGTCCAGCCTGCCTGGCTTTGAATCCTGCTTCTCCACCTAGAAGTTGGGTGACCTTGGCTGTGCCTCATTGTCGTGTCTGTAAAACGAGTGTATTAGCAGTGCTGACCTCATGGGGTCTAGTGAGGCTTACATTAGTGAAAATATGTACAACGCTTAGAATGTGTCAGCTCTTAACCCTCTGGCCTTGAGGGCCGAGGCTGTGGTACAAGGAGCTTTGCAGTCCAAAGATCTGGGTTCAAATCCCAGATTGCCTCAAGCCGGGTATGGGACCTTGGACAAGAGGCTTGTTTTCTTCTGCATAACACCAGCCCCCTGCACAGCCATGGAGGACATGGTGGCTGATATGCAAAGGGCCTGTCATATTGGGCCCCCAAAGTTGAGGGCTCAGCCAGAGTCAGCTCCCTTCCTTCCTGCTAAAGCCCCAAGACAGGTGACCTGGCCCCCAGACCACCTCCACCGTGAGCAGATTCTGTCTTAAGGCTTGCAGGGCATGAGGGAATCCATGGTGGAGGGGGTGCTGGGAGGGCCCTGGGCATGGCAGGGAGGGTGGCCAGGGCAGTCAGAGTGATGCCTTAATGCGCCCAAACAGCTGTGGCTGTGCGTTCGTGGTTGCGGTGACCTCAGGAACAGCAATGTACTCAGGCCCCATTAGAATCTGCAGGGAAGACGTGGTAATATTTACAGCCCAAATCTCCGTCCCCATAAAGGTAGGCAGGGGGAGGAGCTGGGAGGGGGAGGGAGGGGCTGGGCTTTTGGATAATGTCATAAACAGAGACTGTCTCCCTGGAAACAGCCGTGGTGGTGGCGGCCACAGGCTGACAGATGTGCACGCTGTAATATGGGTCCATGGAGGCGGTGACGAGGACATTGAGAGGGATGGATGGGCTGTAACTCACCAGGCCTGGGGCTCAGAGACATTAGGTTGTGCTAATGAGGGCATGGGGGGATGCTGACGGAGGGACGAAGGCCCGGAGCTGGGTGTGTGTGGGGCAGTGGGATGGCCACTGCTGTGTGGAGTTTGGGGAGACCCTCCAGCCTCTGGCTTATGGCCCAGGGCCAACCTCAGACAGGCCACACTGGCTGGGAGATATTTTCAGTTAGGAAACTAACTCTTCAGCCGTGTTGGACTGGGTCTAGAAAGGCACAGACAGACAGAGGAGGGCTGAAGAGCCTCGGCTCAGGCATGGGAGGCTGTATGACAAGGAGCAATGAGTGTGATATGAAGCAGGGGATGGCCCAGTCACGCCTGCTGTGCACAACCCTGTCAAGAGCTGGGTGTGGTGAGCCCACACTACCAGAGCTGCTGGGGCCAAGGCTTTCCCTAAGTTGTCTCATTTCAGAGAGAGGGAGGAGCTGGCTGGCCTTCAGCCACCCAGCCAGTTGATGCTCCACTCTGGGTCCCACTTAGGCCCACAGGGACACTAACAGGAGGTGGCAGGCAGGAGGGACTGGCACCTGCAAACTAGGTAATGGTAGACTCAGGGGCTGCACTTGCTGTCTAGGAATGTCTAAGGGCCTGGAACCCTTGCCCCAAACTTGGGTCTGCAGTGGGCACCCACTGCTGCAGGGCAGAGCCAGGTCCAGGGTGGAACTCAGTCAGAGCTGCAGATGGACGGGCTGCCTTGGGTGGAGGTGAGCTTGCTGTCATCAAGTGGGGGCTTGAAGGCCATGGCCAAGGAGACTGGAGAGGGAGTTCTTGGTGGAGAAAGGGACGGATTGGAGGCCTGTCCCTCTGCCCCGAGGTGCTGCCATCCCCAGTTCCCTGCAATAGGATGAGCCATGTCTGAGCATCAGGCCTGTGGCTCTGCCGCCCTCACAACATGCCCCGGCTCCAGGCGATGGGAGGCGTGGGTTCCAATCCCAGCCGGGTTCCGACTTGCTGTGTGAATTTAGCTGGACCTCTTGGCCTCTCCGGGGCAGGATGCAGGAGCACTGAGGCTGTGAAGGTGCAGGCCTTTGGAGGGGGAACACTGGGCACTGAGGCTGGGTGCCAAGTCCAGCTCCTTTTGGGCACTCTTCTCTGTAGGTGGATAGAAATCCAGGAGTATCCACTGATGACCTCGTGACAAGGGTCAGGACCCAGTATGGGGTCAGGAGGCTTCTTTTCATCTCCTTCTGCTGCATGGCCATCAACCCTGTTAGCCTGCCACTCTCATTACTGACATCACCACCCTGGACCCCAAACTGGGTGGGCTGATGGGCTCTGTGTGGTGGGTGGGCTGAGCCGCTGGGCTCATGCCCTGCTGGGGATCAGGCACCCGGGATTGTGTGTGTGTGTTCACTGAGTGTGGGCAGCCTTGCTTGATCCTACGGGGCAGCCCGTGGAGTTCCTGTGGGGTTCCCGGTGGGGTTGGAGAGGGCTCCTGTAGGATGCCCCGCTGCCTGTGGTGTCTAGGGGCTGGGAGTGGAATTGGTGGGGGCTGCTCCTCAATTCTGAGGTGGAATCTGATTGAAAGGTGTTTGAGGAGAGATGGGCCCTGGAAGAGGTGGGCGGAGGGCTGAGGGCTGTTGGCAGAGTCTGGCCGGGGACCAAGTGGGCATCTGGCAGTCAGGCGAGGCCGGTGCCAGCTGTTTCATGTGAATGAAGACCCCCATTCCCCTGCTCACCTGTGGATCTGAGTTAGCTTCCTCCCTGCACACTCACCACCCTCTAGGCTGTGCCCCCACATCCGAGAGAGGTGTAGAGCTCACCCATTCTCCCTGTGGAGGGCATCGACAGTCCCACGGCATCCCCAGAGCCTCCCCAGAGCCTCCGTCCTCAGGGGCTGTGCAGCCAAGGAGGGCAGCAGGTGGGTAGGGGTTCCCCATGTGGGGTCTTGCAACTGCTGCTCCCCTCCAGGAACTCCTGACCCATGTCCCCTTTGGAACCATGGAGGTGTAGGGCTGAGGAGAGATGTTGTTTGTGAGGACCAGCAGGAGCCTGAGGGGGTGTTCTCAGGACTTAAGGGAGAGAGTGGGGGGCCAGAGACCCCTGAGTAGGTAGGACAGACAGAGAAGGCCGCTGCTCCTTGGGAAGGTCCCCAGGCTGAGGGCTTTGGAGGAGAAGCTTTGCCCTAGGCAGGGCCTCTGGGAGCTGGCTGGCCCCAGAGTGAGTTTCCAGGGCTGTTAAGTCAGAAAGAGGTTGTATGCTTAAAATCTTCGCTGCCCAGGCCGTGTGACCCCAGGCAAGTGCCTTTGAGGCTGTGTATCAGTGCCAGGCAACCTTGGTCAGCTTCTGTCTCCAGGGTCGCTTGTGCTGAGAGGTGCCTGGGCTGGAGTCATGCCTGCCTTACTGTGTGGAGAGGAAGCTGGGGCTGGACTCCCGGGCTGGGAGGGATGGGCTTCCAGGGTGGTGGAGGGGCACAGGCAGCCAGGCATGATTTGGCCTGCATTGGTTCCAATCTCACCTACTAGCTGTCACCTAACTTCACTGCGACCAGCCTCATCATCTGTAAAGTCGAGATTCTGCCAACATCAGGGGCTGCTGTGTCAAGGTCAAGTGAGTCATTTCACTCAAGCCTGGCACACAGTGGGTGTTCATTCATGCTGGCCACATTGTTATAACGCTGGAATTGAAATTGCTCAGATCTCCTGGCAACTCCTTTCCCCCATAGCCTGCTGCAACATGCCAAAGCCTCCCAGGAGTCCCATGGATCTTCAGCAGTCACATGGTCCAGACTCCCATTGCTCAGATGTGGAGACTGAGGCCTTATAGGATAGGGCTATGGCAGGGACCTGGGCTCTGGGGCATCCATTTTGGCAGCCTCTTCTCTGGCCTTTCCACAGCCACCTTCTCTTCCCTTCATGAGCCTATTCTCTGTTGCCATGGGGGCACCCGCCTTGGCCTTGGCTGTTGACCATGTGTCACCCAAGAGCAGATGCCCATAGACCAGGTGAACCTGAGTGGGTAGTAGGCTGAGGGATGGTAGGAGGGGAGGGAGAGACTGAAGCCCACTCCCCTGCCCCCTAGTCCCCAGAGCTGAAGCTGGTTTCTGCTCATTAGCACCTTAACGAACCATGCTAAGGCGCTCCCCCTGAGCCTGCTCCCAGACAGATAATTATGGTGATGTTTTTGGCTGCTGGGGGCAGGCAGCTGGAGGTGGGGGGAAGGAGGGCTTTTCTGGCTTTATTACTGTCCACAGGGATTTTCAAACTTACCCACTCTCGCCTCATTTGGAGAAGGAAAAAAATGTGTTAATGGACCTTTTCCTACAGCTGAGAAGGACAATTTATGATAGAGGTGACAAATGTCATTTTAATGAGAGGCAGATTCCGCTTTATTTTAAACCATAGACCCCCACCCCAGCCCCCAGCTGAGTCTGTGGATTTGGGGCGTTGACAGCGGAAGCCAAGGTGTCAGGTTGGCAGGGCCTGGCCGACTGCTCAGGGAGCAGTCAGAATTCCCACCCTCAGAGCCGCAGCATCTGCCTGCTCACACGCTGCACTCCTGCACACTCGGGATGACAGTGCTTGCGCCCTCCACCTACAGATGAGGAAACCGAGGTTACGGGAAGTTAAAAGACTTGCCCCAAATTGCCCTGGAATTTTAAGGGTTGGTGGGTGAGATTGGAACCCAGGCTGTTTGACACCAAACTCCATACTCAGCATTTCATCTCACTGCCTGACCCTGGTGGGGGACTGTCCACCCAGGTCACTCTCAGGGACAGGGAGAGGGAGGTCAGGTTAGATAAGCCAGGTAGAGTCTACCAGCCCTGACTAGCCCTGGCCCTGGAGCACCTGTGGCTGCACTGGCCCAGGAGGAGGCCCAAGGTTCCTCTTTCTGTATGGAGAGTGCTGCTTGAATGGCGTTTGCTGCGGGCCTGGAGGTGGGGTGCACAGTGGAGATGGGTGTCCCATCTTCCCTGCAGCCTCTAAATCAGAGGTGGTCCCTCCAAGGAGTCTACCAGACGTGGGAGCTGGGCTGGAGAGGGGATGGCCCAACTTCTGAATGAGGAAAAACTCAGGGCCATTGAGGGCGGGCGACCTCGGGGCCTGCCAGGACCAGAGTCAGGAAGGGGAGCAGGTATCCTGTACACAGGCATGCAGAGCTGAGCCCAGGCCTGCCCCTTCCCTAGTTGCTGCCCCTGTGGAGTCGCCCACAACACCCCGTCGACATGCAGGCAGCAGGTGACCATGGCTTCTGGAGTTCCCGGAGTCCCATTCCTTCCTGGGCCCCACCCCAGCCTCCTGGCCTAGCGTCCAGGGGTCTGCTCCTCCTCAGGTGTCCCCATGAGCACTGACTTATCTACAGAACTTGGTGGGGGTCTTGGAGGCCAGGACAAGGTTGGAGGCTTCCTTTCCATGATCTGAGAACTTGCCGTGGAGAATCGTAGGACTGGGGATTCAGTGGCTCTCAGACCCTTGGTTTTCTTGGTCGGAGGAGTCTATTGCAGACTCTTGCCCTGACCTGGGATAGTGTGAAGCATGGGGACACTAGACTGTGGGGTCAGTGTCCGGCAGCTCCACGTCAGTGTGCTGGAGTCAGAGCCCAGCCCTGGCCCTCATCACTGGGGACCTTGGGCAAGTCTCGTTCCCTCATCAGGAAAATGGGTTAATAATGCCATGTCCTACTAGAGTTGGGAAAGGTGTGGATGTGATGCTGTAATGATATTGCATGTGTAGTCAGTGCTCAAAAGTGGTTGCAGATATAAAATTCCCAGGATCATGATATCTTAGAATCCCAGATGTTTGGAGGTCCAGGGGGAGGTCGGGAGGGAACTTACGAGTTCAACTCTCCCCGGAAAAGGGCTTCTCCTCCCCCAGGTCTGTGATGCTGTCATCCCATCTCTGTTTGACCCCTCCTCTCTCTGACCCTGCCTCACTTTGAGGTGCTGGTGCGTGGAGAGGTGCTGTGTCAGAGGTGGGGTTCAGCTTTCTGAGTGATTTGAGCCCCGAGAAGGGTCCCAGTCACTACTTAGGGTCCTGAAGATGGGGACTAGCTCACTGCTTCCGCGCCCACTTCCCTGACTGGCCTAGGCAGGAGGCCGGGTAGGCTGTGGGTATCTGGGTGCTCTCTCTGGTCCTGGATAGCAGCCTGCCAGGCCAGGCTGGGAGTTCCCTTCTCCTTGTCCCCGGCCCTGGCCAGTCTAGGGCTTAGGAGGGGCCCGTTGATCCCTGCTGAAGTGAGGAGGACACATTATGTCCTGAAGGGTCCCTGGATCTGGAGTTGGGCTTGGATTTAAGCCCTCCCTTCCTGGAGTGAGGCTTGGGTGACTTTCTTAAGATGTCAGAGCCTCAGTCTCCACATCTTTTTTTTTTTTTTTTTGAGACAGAGTCTTGCTTTGTCACCCAGGCTGGAGTGCAATGGCATGATCTCTGCTCACTGCAACCTCCACCTCCCAGGTTCAAGCGATTCTCCTGTCTCAGCCTCCCTAGTAGCTAGGATTACAGGCATGTGCCACCATGCCTGACTGATTTTGTATTTTTAATAGAGACGGGATTTCTCCATGTTGACCAGGCTAGTCTCAAACTCCTGATCTCAGGTGTTCCGCCTGCCTCAGCCTCCCAAAGTGTTGGGATTACAGGCTTGAGCCACCGCGCCCAGCCAGTTGCCACATCTTTAAGTGGTAGCAACAATCCACTCCTCTGGGCAGTGGTGAGGATTCAACTAGATCCAGTCAGTAGAGCCCCACCCAGTGCCTAGTACTTAGTAGGGTCTCTCCTGGGAAAGAAGGCATTGTGTTCAGAGCCTGCTGCTCTGGAGTGAGCCTGGGAACACCACAGGGTCCCCTGCTCTAGCCGAGGGCACTAAGGCTTGTTTGCTTCCTGGGACTCAGGCCCCAAGTTATGTCTTTCCATCCCAGGGACCCCCATCTCAGGTGGGCCCGGGAAGAAGAGTTCCCCAGGACAGCATATTTGGCCCCAGGTCCTGGCCCACCATTTACTGCAGTGTTTCTGTGGACAAGTCACGGAACCACTCTGAGTCTCAGTTTCTTCACCTGAAAATGGGGCAGATCAGGTCTCAGAATTGCACAGGCGCATGTGTGCTGCACACGTAGGACACGGCAGGTCTTTGTGAGACCAGGAGGGCTTGCTGATGGCTGCTCTTTCAGGTCCTGCCTCCCCGGCTCCTCTTCCAGGGAATGTGTCTGCCCATGGGGGGGGGGTGGGGGCACGAGGCGAGTAGATAAACAGCCATCCAGCACTGTTGGGTGGGGACCCTGTCACCCAGGGGTGGGTGGGGGCTGAGGTGCTTGGCGGTCTTCCCCCAGCCTCTCTCCATGGCAATCCCCCTGCCTCCATCCTTGCCTCCAGTTGGCTTTGACATTGCCCAACCCAACCTGGGGTATGGCTGGATATGGGGAAAGCCAGACCCTGATAGCTCCTCCCATGGGAACGTGCCTTCTCACCCGCTGGCTGACCCTGGCCACTCCATCAGCCATCAGATCTCCCAGGGCACGTCCAAGGTGTGTGAGTGAGAGGCAAGAAAGGGCCCAGTCACAGGGGAGGCTGGCAGGGGACTTTGGTGGGACTTGAAGAGAATTAATGTGGGTAGATAAAAGAAGGCAGGTGGCCCTGCCAGAGGTAGGGATGGGACGAGTGGGGTTTTCTTCCTCTCTTTGAGCTCCTGGCAAATTTCTGCTCATCCAAGCCTCAGCCTTGGCACAGCTCCGCTGGAGGCCTTTGCTGCCTTGAGGCAGTCAATGGGGGCTTCCCACCCTGGGCCCCACCCTGTCATGGGTAGCCTCTTTTGTGGCTCTGTGGCCCTGAGCCTGGCCTGGTGCTGGCTGCGGCCAGGGTCTGGAGCAGGGAGGCCAGAGACTCAGGTAAGGGTTGCACACCAGGGCCCATAAATTGTCCCTGACAGCAGGGGGAGCCATTGAAGGGTCCTGGGCAGTGGAGGCTGGGATGACAGCAGGGTTCTATGGAGGGGACAGGGCAGAAGGCCCTGCAGTGACGGGGCTGCAGTGGGCTGAGAGAAACCCCAGGCAGGGGGACCTGTGGCCACACCCCTGCCGCCCCGCAAGGCTGCAGTGCCTCATCTGCTCTGAATGGGGGATGAATTCAGGGTGTAGATTACCCTGGCGAGTGGGCATCGATTTCCATTAAAAGGCTGGGTTGTGAATTTTTCTCTCCTGCCATCCTCTGACAGGCCTAGGGCTTGGCTGCGGAGAAGGGTGGGGAGCAAAGGAGGGGAAGAGACACAGAGCCGGGGTGGGGGTAGGGACACGCATGAGCCTCTCTCCCCCGTATATTCCTTTCCTCCCTCCTCCAAGTCCAGACACACGGGTCCCTGTCACTGTCCCAGCCTGCACCCCAGTGTCCCTGTGAGTAAACCAGGGCTCCCCTCTCACAGACCTGGTTCTCTTCCTTCGTGGCTGTCTTCACAATTTGTATTTATTGCTTTATTTGCTTAATGTGGGGACAGAGGCTGTGGCCACCTTATTCGTAGTCTTGTCCCCAGTGCCTGGGATGGAGGAGGCACTCAAAAAATATTTGTTACATGCAAGACAGAAAGAAAAGTTCAGCAGGCTTCTGACTGGGGCAGACTCCCACCTTCAGGAGACACCAACCAGGAAGCAGAGGACGAGGAAGCTGAGGGCCTCCTGTCTGCCCAGGGGACCCTGCATCTGGCCCTTTTATGGGAAGGGAGGGGAGGGGCCTAGATGTTCCCTGGGAACCCTGCAGGGGTGGAGGCAGGGGCTGCTGGGAGCTGGGGTCCTGGTGGATGGGTGTACACAGGACACCGAACATTTGCAGGTTAGGGCAGGAAAGTAGGAGCCAGGGGTGGCCCCACAGAGGGGAGGGGAGCCGCTGTGTTGTTTTGTCACAAACCCACCGTCCTCTGTCCTTCCCTGGGCCGTTTGCTACTCCTCTGGAGCAACCTCTTCCAACAATTTTCATGGATTGTTTGAGTGTTTACTTCCCTACTTCTAAATAACTGGCTTATTTGCTGCTTTTTGGTTTTCCTTTTTCAGGCATTAACTATTGACTTTTACTATATAAGCTGAGGATTTAGCTTCCACCCCACTCACTCACATTTTTGATTGGCTGAGCTATGTAATGTACTCTGATTACTTTTCGTTTCTTGACAACTCGGTTTTCCCCAGAGTTAATGACTGTCTTTTTAGGGCGGTGGAGGGAGGCTTTTTGAAAATCGCTACTTCAGTTCCCAACTTTCCCCAGTTGAGTACAACTCTTCTCAACTTAATACATGAAAGCCTCTACCAATGTTATCTTCTTGAAGAAATTCTCATCCTGAGCCTCTGAACTGCTCTGATTTGGCTTATTTTGTGCAGCAGACATGCGGGATCCACATCTCCATGACTCTGGGGATTCCTCTCACCACTCTTGAACTGACCCTCTTGCTCCCTGGACTCCACGTCTTCCTCTTGGTTTACACTCTGATTTTGTGAAGCACACCCTCTAATAGCTTCCAGAAAAGTTCCTGGGAGGTACATTTTTGAGACCTTGCATATCTGAAAACTTCTTCATTCTTTCCTGAATCCTGATGTCTAACTGGGTGTAAAATTCCGGATGGAGATCTTTTTTTCACCCAGAGTTTTAAAGGGGCCCCTCTCTTTAAAGTCATTGTTTACAGTGCTGGTGTTAAGAAATCACGGTTGCTCTGACATTTGATTCTTTGCATGCTACTGGGAATTTTTCTTTCTGGAAGCTTCTAGAAACTTGTTCCCCATGTTCTGATAATTCACTATGTGCTCTGTCTTGATGAGGGTCTGCGTTTTCAAATTGGAAATTCATGTTTTTCGCTCTGGAAACATTTTTGAATTGCTCCTTTCATGTTTCCTAACCTCTGTGTTTTTCTCTTATTTTCTGGAACCCCAGTTAACCAGACATTGTGCTTCCTGGAGGAAACTCTGGCTTCCTTATCTTTTCCCTCCTTCATCACTTTAAAAAAAAATCTTTCTGCTCCTGTTTCTAGGAGATCTCAATTTTATCAGTCTGTCCTTCCAATGGATTTTTAAAAATTCTGCTTTATCAATATTACATTTCAAAGTTTCTCTTTTATTTGGTAAATATTCTTGTGTTAGTCCATTCTCACATTGCTTTGAAGAATATCTGAGACTGGGTAATTTATAAAGGAAAGAGGTTTAATCGACTGGCAGTTCTGCATTGCTGGGAAGGCCTCAGGAAACTTACAATCATGGTGGAAGGCAACCTTCTTCACAAGGCGGCAGGACAGAGTGAGTTCATGCAGGGGAAATGCCAGATGCTTATAAAAACATCAGATCTCATGAAGACTCACTCACTTCATGAAGGGGGAACCATCCTCATGATCCAATTACCTCTACCTGATCCTGCCTTTGACACGTGGAGATTATGGGGATTACAATTCGAGATGAGATTTTGATGGGGACACAGAGCCAAATCATATCAATTCTCTTTAAAATATATTGCTCTCAGTTCTTATTCATGGATATCATATTTTGGTTTTTTTGTGGAAAATAAGGATAGTTTTTTTTTAAGTTTCCTTCTGTCTGCATTGCCCGTTTCTTTTCTTTTCTCTCTCTCTCTGTTTTTTTTTTTGAGATAAAGTCTCCTTCTGTCACCCAGGCTGGAGTGCAGTGGTGCAGTCATAGCTCATTGCAGCCTCTGTCTCCCAAGCTGAGGTGATCCTCCTGCCTTAGCCTCTGGAGTAGCTGGGACTACAGGCGCACGCCAGCATGCATGGCCACTTGTTTTTTTCACATTGCACTTTTGTTTCTGTTGATGCTCAGTGGGTTGTTCCTTTTTAGGAGTGGGGTGCTAAAGGCTGGTATCCCTTGTGCAGGGGTGGGCCTGTCAACCATGGCTGCCCCGTGGCTGATCTTCCTGGGCCAGTTCACAGGGAAGGCCTGATGGCAGCGTCTCCTAGAAGGACTCTGATTCTCCTGGAGTGAGTGGAAGAGGAAGGCTGGGATCTGGACCTCAAATTCAGCATACAAACTCAACTACTCCTTTGGTTTTCAGTATGGGTCCCCACTTTCCACCCAGGCTGGTGCCTTCCAGGCCAGAGACCTTCAGTTTGATCCTCTCCACTGGAAAAAACTCACTACCAGTCTTCCCTGGGCAGAGGTAGAGAGGGAGCTCCTTGGGGTCTGTCTGCTTCTTATACAGACTTCCAAGCAGTCCTTCATTCCTGTGTCCAGGGGTGCCTGGTGCCACCAGCTCCTGAGCCTGGATTCTACCAGTTTATAGGAGAGGGGCTTAGGACTCTGCTTTCACAGTTCTGGTTTTTCTTTTCTTTCTTTTTTTTTTTTTTTTTTTGAGACACAGCTGGAATGCAGTGGCACGGTCTCGGCTCATTGCAGCCCCGACCTCCTGGGTTCAAGCGATTCTCATGCCTCAGCCTCCAGAGTAACTAGGATTACAAGTGTGCACCGCCACGGCTGGCTAATTTTTGTATTTTTAGTAGAGGCGGGGTTTCGCCATGTTGGCTAGGCTGGTCTCCAACTCCTGACCTCAAGTGATCTGCATGCCTCGGCCTCCAAAAGTGCTGGGATTACAGTTGTGAGCCACCACTCCAGGCCTGCCTTCCCAGTTGTGCCAAACACACCACCATTCATCCATCTGCTCTCTAACTTTCAAAACCATGTTGCTGTTTCCTCTTCTTTCATTCTTGGTCCTTGTGGATTTATGCACAGAAAGGATTCTTCACTGTTGTGATGGGGTTTTGGAAGGAAGTGGAGGTAAATGCAATGCATGCCTTCAATCTGCCGTGGTTCCTCTGCACATCCACATGGATGTCCTTTCCTGCTGGTGGATATCTACAGCATTCCCCCTTTTCATTCTTACAAACATGGCTGCCGTGAGCATTGTGGACATCCCCCTTGTGCATGTGGGAGACTCTTGGAGTGGGACTGCTCTGTGGTTAGGATACATGCATCTTCAGGTTCACCAGATAAAGTCAAATTGTTCCTTCCAATGCTTGCAGCACCTTCCATGGCCAACAGCAACATATGAGAAGCTGGTGTTGCTCCAGCTATGCTTGGCACTCTCTGGCTTTTTAGCTGTCCACCAACTTAATGAGCGAAGGATTGTGGCATTTCTCGGAACTCTGCTGAGCTTCGGCAAGCCTTGTCATGTGTTTATTGGCCCTTCATCGTTCCTCTTCTGCCAGTTGCCTGTTCCTATTCTTTGCCTTTTAAAAAAAAGTGGGTGATTTGTCTTTTTCTTATTGATTTGCAGAATTCTTTATATAGCCTGGAAACAGTTTTTTGTCAGCTATCTATGCTGCAGGTATATTCTTCTGGTCCGTCTGTGGCTTGTCTTTTCCCGTTGTAATGTCTTTTGTTGAATGGATGATTTAAATGGTAACAAAGTCAAATTTCTCACCTTTATGGCTTATGCTTTTTATTACTTTTTGGGGATGAGTATTTTTAAGGCTCTTGATGTATATTGCTAAATTATCACTGAGAAAAGTTGTCCTAATTTGCCCTTGGAAGGGGCAGAGAGATGTCGGGCATCCCAGGTGCACATATGGTGGGTACGAACGCAGATGGAGTGGGGATCAGGAGTGGGATAATTAATGAACAACTCAAATGCATACAGTGCACAAGGCTTCAAAGTGCTGTCGAGGAAAATGCGTTACTTGATCTTTGACACCCTCCTGAAAGGCCCTTTTCTTTGTTCTCCTTTGGAGAACTGAGGCCTCCCGCCACGGTCACAGGTGACTTTGATTCAAGCTCAGTTCCAGCCGAGGTGGCTGGGCTGGGAGTTGAGGAGGCTCGGGGGAGGGTGGTTAATTAATGTCCAGCGGCCACCTTTTCCCATGGTAGGAGTTCCGTGTTTTTGCTGGCAATGGAGTGTTTGTGCCTCCTGGGGAAGTGGGAGGGGCTTTGGGGTCACAGACCCCTGGGTGCTGCCTCTTACCAGCTCCGGGCCCTCAGGCAGGCTCCGGACCTCCCTGAGCCTATCTTCTCCTGGATAGAAAGGGAATGACGCAGATGCAGCCCTTGGGGAGCTGGAGGGCTGAGTTAGATAATGCAGGTAAGAGTTCCTGAAGCCAGAAAGGTGCTCTCAGGTGGAAGAGCTGTTCCCCTAGGAGAGCTATGGGGGAAGGGTGGGCACCCGGGAGAACGGCAGAGGAGTGGGCTGCATGGGAACACATTCGAGGGTCAGTCAGTGGGGGGCGGGCAAAGCCTGCAGTGGTGGGGGCGGGGGGTGTCCAGTGCTCTTCATTTCCTTGTAAAAGGTCCTTTTGGAGAAACTGACCTTGGTCCAGTGACTGGGGAGAGGGGGATGGGTGAGGGCTGGGGGAGGTGCTGAGTCTGCGGAGTCGGGGGGCGGGGGACCATCCCCATCCCCGGCCTCTTCTTCCTTGTATCCCTGTCCCTCCTCCTCTCCAGGCCCCAGGCTGGCCTTCTACCTCCTGGCACACCCAGGCCTGAGGGGTTAATTTTGAGGTGCCTGAGCGAGCCTGCCTTGGCAGTATGTAAATCCATACACTTTCATAAACTGCTTAATTAGGCGAATGTTAATGAGACGTTAATTACTGTTGTGCCCGCCGATCCCACAGAAACGGGGATTATGTTTCTCTTCAAACATCCCGTCTTAATTATAACTTGTGCTTAATTCTGCATCTTCCACCAGCCGGGCGAGGGTGGGGTGGGCACCTCCCTTTCTCAGCAGTTCTCTGATGGCTTCTCATTTTTGGTCTTCCATTCGTTCCTCAGACATCTAGTAAGCACCTACTATGTGCCAGGCACAGTCCAGGAGCTGGTGCTGGGGTGACAGAGGGCAATCAGCCCCAGTCCCTTAGGGAGCTCCCTGCCCTGTAGGGAGGTGGATTTGTAAGTATATATTGCAGCGAAGGCCCAGGGAAGAGGTGTGAGGGGCTGCTTGGCAGGCATGGGTGGTCCCAAAGAGGAAGTGGTTTGTCTCTTCAGGTGATGGGTCAGGGAAGGCTTCATGGAGGAGGTGACCTGTGGACTGAGTGTTGAAAGTGGAAGAGTATTCACCAGATACGTAGGAGGTTGAGAGTTCGGGTGGAGGGTGGTCCTGCTTGGCCAAAGACCTGGTGTTCAAAGCCTCAACCCCCATGTGCTTTCCCTCTCTAATCCAGATCTCTTAGCCTTGAAGCCCAGGAGTTTAGGGGGCTCCTCAGAGAGCCTTGGCTCTGCCCAGGGCCACCAAGTGGCCTTGGGCAGGTATCTGCTCCTCTCAGGGCCTCACTCCATCTTACTCTGAGGGCCTGGCTAGGAATTGATATGGGTCTTTGGTCTCAATCCAGGGAAGAGGGTGGTCAGGGTAGGCTTCCTGGAGGAGGCCTCTCCACAGCCTGCTCCTCTGGAGCTATGAGACTCTGTATTTTGCTCTTGCATTTGAGTCTCTGAGCGTAGCACACACATGTGCTTGGTGTGTGCCATGGCCCCACCCTCCAGGCCAGACCACCATAGCCAGGGGACTAAAAGACTGGCCTGCACACACTGTCCTCATGCCACGGCTTCTACCCACCCCTTGGTCCACTCTGCCTTCACCCAGCAAGGACTGCTTAATGCTGCCTCTGCCTCTCCTTGTTCTCTTTCACCCTCAAGTACCAGGAAGCCTCCGGCTGAATTAAGGGTGAATTCAACCTCCAGGGTGAATTAAGGGCTGAATCATCAAACTCGAGGTCACAAAAGACCCAAGAGGGCATTAAGCCCCATTTTAGAGATGGGAGACATGGGGCCAGAGGGGGTCAGGGCCTGGCGTGGAGTTGCATGTCACATGCAAGCCTCACTCCATCACTCATGTCCACTCCACAGATGGGAATACTGAGGTTCAACGAGGCTATGTGCCAGGGAGGGAGGCTCCAGGGGCTGGGCGTCTGGCAGGGCCTCAGTGAGCTCCTTTGGATCATCTCTTCTGATGCCATTCCCTTGGAGAGGGGACCCTTGCAAATGGGCTACAGACACCTGGTGAGGGGACTCCACTCCATGTCCCTGAAGCTGAGAAGCTGCCTTGGCTCCCCAGCCCTTGGGGCCCTTTCTTCTGCAACTCCTGTTGGATCTCTCCTTTGAGCACTTAGTTATGGTGGGAGATGACTTACCTGGAATGTCCTGTACCTGACTTGTACCAGGTTAATGGCATTTGTATTTCTAGGCATCTGAAGTCAAAGGAGCACAATCACAGAGAAAAAGCCCTTTAGCCCATTACGTGTATTTGAACAATTACAACTCAGCCCTTTAAATTGGTTATTATGTCCCCAAATATGAAAACAAAGAATGTCTGGCCCAGCTCCTGCGCCATCAGCAAGACTGTGAGGACAGCCTTTCGTTGCAAGTGGTCCTGTGCCTGTAGACTGGGCTGCTGTGGCCTTGTTCCTTATAATTTGCATTGTGTTCACAATTTGGTGGTGGGTCCCTGTATTGCCCCACCCAATACACTGGAGCAAATTTTTGGTTTAATAGAATAGTGTGAATTAAAAATGGATACTTGGGCCAGGCGCAGTGGCTCACTCCTGTAATCGCAGCACTTTGGGAGGCAGGTGGATCACTTGAGCTCAGCAGTTCAAGACTAGCCTGGGCAGCATGGCAAAACCCCACCTCTATTAAAAATAAAAAAAATAATAAAAAATAAAAATTAGACATGGTTGCATGCACCTGTAGTCTCAGCTTCTCGGGAGGCTAAGGTGAAAGAATCATCTGATCCCGGGAGGCAAAGGTTGCAGTGAGCTGAGGTCATGCCACTGCACTCCAGCCTGTGTGACAGAGTGAGACCCTGTCTCAAAGAAAAAAAAAAAGATACTTATTAACAATCATAACAAAATAAAGCTTTTTAGCAAATTTCTGTGGTTTCTATGTTTCTGGCTGTATTCCCAGTTTGGGCCCAGTGGTGAGTCCTATTACCCTCACCTCCTTTCCAAGCACCCAGGATATACTCACTTATTCCTCCTCCTGTGTCCCAATTCCTCCAGCTCTAGGCAGGACACAGGGGAGAATTAGATATTTGGAACCTCAGAACTGGAGGCTGGCTCCCAGTGAGCAGCTAGCCTGTGGGTCTCAAACTCAGATGCCCCACGGGCCAGGCAAAGGGGCTAGAAATGAGCAAAGCAGGTTGATAAGGACTGTGGAGAACTGGAGGGCCACCCATCAGCCCCAGCTGATTGCTACCATGTGGAAATAAATGCAGGCCTTGTGTGGCCAGATTCAACTTTTCCAAGAGAAACCAGAAATCCAGATTTCTATGTAATTTGCAAAAGTTGGCAACTGATTCTAATCTTTTAAAAAACCACTGAGCTCAAGGCCAAACAAAACATTCCGCTGCTCAGTTTGTAACCCCTGTTTCTGGTTCAGCCCCTGCGTTTGCAGACAGGGACTGAAACCTGGTGGGGCTGGGGCATGGGACCCTGGACACCCTTAGTGGCTGGGCTCACTCCAGAGGCCCCGTGGTCTTCCACCTTGAGCCTCTCCATATTCAGCCTGGGCTGTTAGATGTTCCCCTCCCCTCCCCACCCCAACCCCAGCAGGCACCCCGCTACCTTCCCCATGGAGGAGGGAGTCATCAGGTGTGTGGAATGACAACCAGAAACACGGCTGCTGCAGGGAAACAGGCATGAGTCACTGCCGCGCTGTCTTTTAAGGAGGGAAAAAAAGCTGCCTCCTTAGAATTGTCACCCAGGCCCACTCTGAGAGGCAGTGAGTGAGGCTCTGAGACCTGGCAGTTTATTTCCGGGCCACATCCCCTCTGGGGTGAGCCCTGGCTGGCACCAGGTGAGCAGTAGTGCCCTGGTTATAGGTGTGGCTCAGATGCCAGGCTCCCCACGGCTGTAGGGCAGAGTGCTCAGTGTGTTTGTTCAGTTATGACTTTAAAAAATAACACAGGGACTCTTTTATTAAAACGGCTGTATTACCAATCAACACGTTTTAATAGGACACTCAATTAGAGCAAGATTTACAGAGAGGTAGACGCCCTCATGTAAACTATCACCTTTCTCCCCAGTCGCCAGCTCCAGTGCATCACTGTCTAATGTGGTCTCCTTTCTCAGCTGGGCGTGAGACGATGACTTTTTTCAGCTCCCCTGCACCTCTGAAGTTAGGGAAAGGGGCATTGAGGAGAAGGTGATGCTTGCTGAGCACCTGTGGTTGCCGGGTACTGGTCCTGGTGCTTCGATATACAACCTCACTTACTGTTGACAGCCACCTTGTGAGGTCGGTGTAATTGGCTCCATTTTTTCAGGTGGGGAAACTGAGCCTCTGAGAGAAACTTGCCCGCAGCTTGCTGCCTCAGGCCCACTTGGACCGAGTTGGCTCTGACAGTTGCGGAGTTAGCAGGCTTTGCGGTCCCTGGCCTCCCTCCCAGCTGCCCTCCAGCCTTCATTCTGGGCAGAACTTTCCAGTCCACACCTCTCCTCCATGCCAGTTCACTCTCAGGCCCAAGGGTGCTGGGGGCTGCAGGAGGCTTGTAACCTCAAGTCAGAGGCCAGTGAAGGAAGGGGGAAGCTCTATGTGCAAGGTAGTGTGTGGGTCTGTGTGTGCGTGTGCATGCGTGGCTGCACACACATGGGCATTTAATCTGGATAGGTCACATGTCCATCAGCTGGGTGCCTGCTACTTACTTGCCTGCCCTGCTGTTAAGTGCTTTTCAGGTCTTCAGAGAAGGCCCTGATTTTATTCCTTACTCAGGGAGGGTGGGGTGGTTTGGTCTCAGGTGCTCCCTCTGTTAGGGGCCTGGTGGGCTCCCTATGGGCTGAGTGGAGTGGACCCCACCCTGGAACACCTCAGATAGGCCCAGGCTGAAGTGGGGATAGCACTGGGGAGATTCCGGACCTCACCCAACTATTTCCCTCCTCCCTTTCTGGCATCCCCCTCCCTGACAATGGTGATCCTCTCATTGCCATAGTTCTTCCTCTGTGCCAAGCATGGTATGAGGGGCTTTTCACAGATGGTGGCCCCATCTGATCCTCCCAAGATCCCCATATAGTAGGCAGTCTCATCGTTTTTCAGATGAGGAAACTGAGGCACAGAGCGGGTAAGCAGCTTGCCAGCGTCACAGAGTAAATGGCAAAGCAGGGATTTGAGCCCAGGCATCTCACTCCAGAGAAGGTGCTCATCAAGAATATGAGGTGTGGCTGTCCTCCTGGCCCAAACTCCAGCTTCACCTCCACCGCGAAGCACACCCTGACTGCCCCTGCTGGCTCTGAACTGCCCCAGGTGCAGTGAGAGGTCAAGTGAGCTTAGCTTTGAAAGCTGGAGAGCAGGGGACAGCATCTAGTTTTCTCCATCTGCAGACAAGGAAACGGAAGCCTGCAGATGGGGAATGCCCGCCTTGGGGTGCGCAGTCAGTGAGGGGTGAAGCCATCTGGCTTCCAGTCCAGTGCTCTTTCTTCTGCACCAACCTCCAGTCCAGTGCTCTTTCTTCTGTACCTACTTATTGCATTGATTTTATTTCAGAGACAGGCCCAGATGCGTGGTCGGGAATAGACCAGAGGAGAGCCCGGCTAAGACCCCTTTTCCTCTCCTTTGCCTCTAACCCTCAAACCATGCAGACTTGCACATTTTCAACCTCCCTCCCATCCGTCACCTTCCCACCATTAAAACAAAAGAATTGGGAGGCGAGGGAGGGGCGAGCCATTGACTTAAATGTTTAAATTAGCCTCGCTTCGCTGAAAGCTGGGTGTCAGGATAAATCCATTCCTACAGTGTCATATATATTTTCCTGAGTGGGAAGTTGGTGAATAAATGAGTGTTCTTCATATATTATTATGGCCTGACACAGCCGAGGCAGGGAAAGGCGACCCACGGTGATTAACAAGCAGGTCTGGGCTAATGAGCCAGAGGTTGGGCTCCTTATGGGGGGCCTGTGCCTGGCGCCTGGGCCAGGGCTGGGGACTGAGCCCCTGTTCTGGGGCATTCCAGCCAACTCTTGCTTAAGCTAGGAGGCCTATGGTGCCTTACCTTCTCCTCCTCCTCTTCCATCTGTCCCTTAGGGCAACTCCCTGCCCCTGCTGGCTCTATTTGCCCTGTCCCCACACCCTGTCTCCTCTTATCTGGGGACTTGAAGTGACATCTCTGTGGCTCACGGTCCATGGAGGAAATAGAATCTTGCAAGGAAAAAACCATGAGACCTTGACATCTACGTGGTGTTAATATTATTAGATTAAAAGACACCTTGACTTGGTTTTCACAGTATTCCCATCGACCAGTGAAGGAACTGAGGCACAAAGATGGAAAGTAATCCCTGTGAGCCTGTGGGGGCCCAGCCTCCGCCTCTGTGGTGCTCCCACAGCCACCTCAGTATTGCCGTGGCTGAGTGGATCCCCGTATGATGCTGGAGTCAACCCCTGTACATGGTCAGTGCCTGACAAGCCCAGCCCTGGCCACTCTTGTTCTAGGGGCTCAGATACTCCGTCCTGTCAGACCGGAGCTTGGGCCCCTTCGGCAGACTGCCCAAGAAAACCCGTCTCAAAGACATCAAAGTCTCAAATGTCAAACCAAGACGATCCCTGAGGAGCTGGAGAGGGAGGAGGTGGGGGAGGTGGCCCTTGAATCAGGGACACTGACACTGGTGGGGAGGGGAAGGCAGGGTGGCTTGACCAAGGAGCGGGGCAGTAGGGCCCCCAGCATCTAACCTTACCCAAGGACTGTGGGATCCTTCCCAGGCTTGGGCTTCATTTCCCATTGCCCCTCTCCCTCCCCTAGACTGTAGGGCTGAAGGTATGGGTGGGGAAACCTGCACAGCAGAGGTGGGGGCCCTTCCCCAGGGCTGAGCTCCAAGGTGTCCCTGAGGGATGAGTGTGAGAACATGGGTAAGTCTGTGTGCAAGGTGGTGCACGTTAGCATTGGGGGGCCGTGGAGTACGGGGTGCACATACGTGGGGACATTCAGCACACTCTAGGGAGGTGGAGTGGGTGGCGTGGGGGTTCAGGGTCATTACCCTGAGCACGTTCTCATAAAGTGACACCTTTGCAATTGTCTTTCAAGTTAGCATGTTGATGTTCTTAACACTGCGATGAAAATGTGCAGAAGTAATTGAAAGCCAGACAGTTAGACGCCAGATGCAGGAAAATGGTCACGTTCACTCCCTCACCAACCAGGGCTGCTGAGCCTGGGCTCCCACCTCCGGCTTGGCCCTCTTTGATGGTATGTGTATGTATGTTTATGGTACCTTGTGTGCAGGAATGTGTATGTGTGTTTGTGTGTGTGTGTGTGTGTCTGTCATTGTATGTCAGTATATTGTGAAACTCTGTATGAACACGTGTGAGTGTGTGTGTGTGTGTGTCTGTCATTGTATGTCAGTATATTGTGAAACTCTGTATGAACACGTGTGAGTGTGTGTCACTGTGTGTTTTGTTGTGTATATGTCTGAGAATGCATGCTTGATTGTGTCATTCCCCTGTGTGTGGACATGTTTTTGACTGTGGGTATCAAAATGTCCGAGCTTTTTTGGGTCTAGTCTTCCTTGTGGACCTTAATGAGAGTTATGGGCTCCATAACTGTAAAGCATTGTCCTCGTGTGGTGGGTCATTTGCTGCGATCACACGAGGAAGGATGCAGAGATCAGGACCCTACAGTGAAGAAAGTGGGCTGGGTGGGGCAGGGTCTAGCCTGGGCCTGCCTGGCCCTTCTGCGTGTACCTGGGCCCACGCCCTCCCTGTCACTGAGGCTCTCTAGCCTGTCCAGCCCTGCCCTATCCTGGCCCCAACACCCTGGCCATCCCACCAACTTCCCACCAGCAAGCCTTTGCTGAGTCACACTGTCCAGACAGGATGGGGAGGAGACCCTGCTCCCACCGAGGAGTCATGATGAGGAAGAATTTGGGAGCTGTTAAATGTTAAACCACATTGGGCTGGATCAGGCTTTAGAAGATTGAAAGGGAATTTAGCTTTGCTGAGGGCAGGAAGGAGGAAACATCCAGGGCAGATGTGTGGCATCAGGAAGGAGTGGGGAGTGTGGCAGAGATAGGGAGGCAGCCAGGTGGGGTGGGGCCACTGACAAAGGCAAGGAGCTGGAGAGGTGGCTGCAGAATGCCCGGCACATAGTAGGTGCCCAGGAAATATCTGAAATGCAGCTGGGGGTCCCATTATGGGGTTTTTCTTGTGACCTTCGGAAGATGTTAACCAGAAGGTATAACTGTAACATAACCAATGATAGCAACTCTATTTCCTAAGCCCCTACAGTGCAGGCAACACTGTGCCTGCCACCCTACACACATTATCCCAGTGTATTATTTCATTTTACAGATAAAGAAATGGAGGGTCAGGAAGGTAGTGACCTCCTCAAGGTGACAGCACAAATCAATGTTGGTCCTAGGATTCAATTCCAGGTCTGATGCCAACGCCTGTGCTGCTGCCCCTCCATGCCTCAGTTTCCTCATTTCTACCATGAGGGCCTGGAAGAGAGGACTTCATATTTGGCTTGCTTTGGGGCTGGAGCCTGTTGACCCCAGAGTTCCCTCTGCTGAGTAAGACTTTGTGCTGGGCCTGGGGAGCTTCCTCCTTCCCATCAGATCCCTAGGGCCAGCTCCTTTCCCCTAGGCCAGTGTGGAGCCAGGCCTGGAATGGGCAGGAGCAGAGGACCGAGAGCCATTTGGAGGGAGGGGCGTTGCTGCACTCCTGACGGGAACTGAGTGGGGACCTGGCTGTGCTCCAGTCTGGTCCTAGAAGGAGGGCCTTGGCCTCAAGGGAGTTGTGCATCCATCTGTGGCTTGGTCTCCTTCCCTACAGATGTGGCTGGCAGAGGGAGAAGCCATACCTTTTGTGTGCACAGCCCCCAGATAAGTCAAAAAGTGTCTTACCTGCATTGCCTGCCTCAAGCTTCCCAACAGCCTTGGGAGCTGGAGACCACCAGGCCCCATCTTATAGGCAAAGACACTGAGTTTCATGGAAGCTTGTGAATTTCCCAGGGTCCTCAGTGACTGAGGGCAGAGAAGGGCTAGGCCATCTTCTGCCTACTGGACCTACCCTCACCATGGCCCTCTGACAGGCCAGGCCAGGGACGCTGCACTGTGGGAGCACAAAGGACAGCTCTGACTTCTGAGGAGGTTGCCAGAGGCAGGGCCTGGGGCTGGAGGGGCCACTTTGCAGGCTCTTCCTTCTCAGAGCCCCAGCCCTAGAACCCCCAGCACAGCCTAGGCTGGGACTGCCACCCGCGGCACACTCCAGAGGCAGCTGTGTTGAGCTGGGTGGAGCGTCCTGTCGCCCTGTCCCCGGGAGGCGGGTGTGCCTAATGAATTAATTAATGTTGGCAAAGCACTTGGGATCTTGGGCTGAAAGGTGCTCAATACATGCAAATCAGAGTGATTGTTATTATCCATAATTATGGAGTTTCTGCCGGAGAAATTATTCAGAAGCGGACGGTGGCTGGGCCAGCACAGGGCCCTGCCAAGATCTGCTCTTCAAGAATAGGGGAATCTGTCTTCCTTCCTTCCCTTCCTCTCCTCCCTCCCTCCCTCCCTCCCTCCCTCCCTTCTTTCCTTCTCCCCCCTCTTCCCTCCACACTTCTTGCCTTCCCCTTCCCCCCTCACTCCCTCTCTTCCTCCTTTCTTCTTTTCCTTCCCTTCTTCCCTCTTTTCCATCCTCTCTCTCTTCCTCCCTCCCTCTCCCTTCCTCCCCACTTTTTCCCTTCCTCCTTTTCCCTTTTGCCCCTTTTCTTCCCCCTTGCCCTTCTTCTCTCCCTTTCCCTCGTCCCTCCCTGCTCCCACTCCCTCTCCTAGTTCTGGGCCTGTTTCCTGCTTTTCCGCAACAAATGCCTTCTTTGTCTCGTCTCTCATGAAGACAGGCACCTGGCAAGGTTTGGAGAAGGAGGAGATGGGGCAGTAGCTTCTCACCCATGGGGGAAGGATCCAGAAGCAGAGCCTCACTTTTTTCCTCTGTTAAATGGGTGCATAAGGGGTGCCCTGCCTCTTTGGGTGAGTGGCAGTGCCCAGGAGGGCACTCTCTGGGTTGCAAGCTTCACGTCTGCAAGGCTCTGCCATATGTTGTTTAGATAAACATTGTGTGTGTGTTTCTGTGTGCACACTTGGTGTGTGTGTGCCTCCAGCCCCCTCCTCCCTCAGACCATGTTCTCAAATGGCTTTGTGTCTTTGGCTGTTGGTTCCCTGATGGCTGAGGCTGACCCTCCTCCACCAGACTGAGCGAGCGAGCGGTCCCATGCTGACAGTCCTTGGCAGTGCCCAGAAACAGCAATCCAAATAAACTCTCTCAGCTGCACCCTACTTCCCTCCCCCTACCCCCAGTCCTCTGTCTCCATGGTGATGTTCATCTTTTGTGCCCACCAGCCCCAGGGAGGGCTGCTCCCAGATTCAGCACCACGAACAGCGCCTGGCTCAGCCAGGCCCACAGAGTCTCCTCTCAGCTGAACATAGCCTCCACAGGTTATTCTGACCCAGGCCTTACTTCCACAGCCAGACACCGAAGCCAAGAGAATGCCAGTGACTTATCCAAGGGCCCACAGATGCTTAGCTTTAGAGCTGAACTACAGCCCTAGTCTCTGAACTCCCCATTGCATTACAAGGAGGCTTTAGGACTTCCTAGTGTTCCGTCAACTGGGCAAGCACCACCTACTGTGTGTCTGCCTCTATAACAGGCTTGGTGATGGAGGAGAGTTGGAGGCAGTCAGGTCTCTGTTCTCTCCAGCACGCGGGACCCACGAAACAACAGCCATAGCCACAGCCATGACAACAGCGAGAGAGCCGGGGATGGCAAATATGACAGTATGTATGTGCTTGATTTTGTGGTGTCTGTGAGAAGTACTTGAGAGGTGTGAGGCACAGTAGGTCCCTGTAGGATGGAGCAGTCAGGAAGGCTGTTTGGAGGAAGTGGCACCCAGCCTGGAGAGGCAGAAAGGAGGGAGAAACTGGTTGCTGAAGAGGGGGCCAGAATGAAGCTGGCCTGTGTGTGAGTGATGGTGAGAAGTCCATCCAGTGGGCTCAGGGCAGCTGGTGGCAATGAGCCTGGGAAGGTCTGCAGTGCCCCATGAGGGGCTGGTCTCTGTCCTGTGGGCGCACTGGAAGGCTGACCAGCACAGGAACACAGTGGGATTCCCCTCCGCTCTACAGTGCTATAGCCTGCTTTGGTGTCAGAATCCAAGCCCCTACCTCTCCCTTGCTCCCTTACCTAGGGTTGGCTGATTCCATCTGGAAGTGACAATAGGCCGTGGTTGTCTATGAGGCCTTTGTGCCTTATCACCCAACCTGTAATCTTTCCCACCCAACACAGGCTCCTTTTCCCTGGCATTTGTCAAAAACATGGGACAGAGCCCCAGAGCCATGTGGGGAGGCCAGGCTGGAGAAGGCCTCTTGCTGCCCATCGATTTGCATTGCTTTTGCCAGCTGCCTGAGTGGGTTTGCCGGACACCATGGGGCTGTGTTTGGCTTTGGATAATGAAATAATGTCTTCACCGAGGAAGGGAGAAAGCCTTTGCTAATTAGCTCAGCTGCCTACTTTTAGGGCAAAAGTCTTTACTGTTAGGCTCCCGTCGCTGGCCGAGTGGTGGGGCTCTGTGGGAAGCCAGTGGGGCGGGCAGTCCACCTTGGGGGAGACAATGGGAGGATGAGAGGGGCTAGGGCAGGCAGGGCCGACATTTTCCAGGGACATTATCTCCTTGGCCTTCTGTCCCCCAGCAGCATTTTCCTGGCACAGGCGCAGCATGGGGTAAGAAAAGGTCTTGGGATGACGTAGATCCTGGTTCTGTCCCCAGCCCTGCCACTTGCAGGCCTCGTGGCCTTGGGCAAGACACAGCTGACTCTCCGGGTTTCGAGTCACCTCCTCTGAAGAAGGAGGCATGGTCACATGTGAGAGGGCAGCTCCTGGGCTTGGTGAGATGATGGAACAAAGCACCCAGCACACAGTGGGGACTTGGGAAATGTGGGTGGCTTCATGTTCACTACTTAGGATCACAGCCTTACCTTGCTATTGGCTCGGGCCTTGTTCATCTAGAGCTCAAGTGCCCCACTATCCACCCGTCTGACCCCATAGAAGGGTGAGATCTTCTTCCCTGACTTCTCCCAGGGACTGGGAGGCAGTGGGGCCAGTTGAATGGCTGGATTCAAAGGCAAAAGCATTTGAAGTGCTCCTTCCCCTACAGTTTAGGCCCTGGGGCTAGTGGGAAGGGGCTGAAGATGAGGCCAAGTGATCAGAAGAGGGAGGGCCAGGATGGAAAGGCCTGAAAACCTGACCCTCCTCCAGGAAGTCCTCCAGGGATCAGCTGGAGGTACTCTTTCTCTGTGTCCCCCTACCCCATAGACTTTCACTGTGTCCTTCCCAGGGCATTTCCCCCCACTATCACAGGTCTTATGCTCATTCCCATCTCTGTGAGGCTTTCCAATATTCTAAATTTCTCATACCTGTGACTCGTGGACCCTATGGGCGAGGTGGATAATAGTAGGAGCAGTAGTCATGGTGTTCAAGGCAATGATCCTAAAAGCAACCAGCCTTTCTGAGGACTTAGCATGTTCTAGGCATAGGTCAAGGAACCCTGCAAGGATCACTCCCTTACTTTTGGTAGACGGGGTTGGACTGACTCCCATTTTACAGAGAAGGAAGCTGAGGCCTGAATGGGAGAGGGGCCTCTTGAGGGCATAGCATAAGTAAAGGCAGAGATTCACACCTGTCCTCACACCTGGCTCAGGTCAGTTTAGACTGACAATCACGAATGGCGTGCCCACTCTGCACCCCGCCCTGGACACAGAGAGAGATGGTACAGACGCAGGCCCTCAAGCAGGTGGTGGTCCATGGAATACCCTCCACGCTGCCCTCATTCTTCCTGACCTCCTTCTTGCCCTAACTCAGAGGTGCCAGCTGCATCTTTCCCACTGGACTGGTCCTGCCTCTGACTCTGGGGTCCCTTCAGTGTAGGCTGCACAGGCAGAGGCTCCGGTCTCATCAGCCAAAGTATTTCTGGCACTTATCAAGCCCTGGCACGTAGTAGGGGCTCACCTAATACTTGGTTAGTGGTGGAATAAATGTCATTGTGTGGATTCAATGAGACCATGTATATGAAGTACTTGACACTCAACCAAATATTTATTGAGTGAAAAAATACCTTTGGGTGGAAAGAAGGAGGTACAGGGTGTCAAATGTCTGGCTCATGGTAGGCTCAGCACAGGGGAATGGCTGCAGCTGTAATTGTTGGCATCCATTCTTCTGGAAGGGGTTGAGTGGATGGACCAGAAGCAGACCCGGGAGGCTGGAGAGAGAGACGGGGAGGGAAGCAGGCAGGCACCGGAACTCCCAGGAAGAGGCAACAGCAGGGAGAAGGCTGGTTCACAGCTGGGGGCCCTGACACCTACTCCGTGTGGAGCTGGGGACTGGAGCGTGTACATGTGTGCACGTGTGTGGGTGGCTGTGTGTGTGTAAAACAAATAACTGGAAAATGAATTTAATTATAAGGCACTTTTAATAGTTATTTATATTTAATCCTGCTAATTCTGCTTCTCATGTAGCCAAACTGTAATGCTATTCTTCTTACTCATTTGCTAGTGAGAGTGGGGGAGAGAGGGGAGCGGGAGGCGGCCTCTCGGGAGGGCAGCAGGTATCCCCCAACCCTGGGGTGGGCCAGTTCAGGGATGGATACTGAGGACAGTGAGGAAGGGGCCACTGGCAAGGCTGTCTCAGGGGGCATCTGGGACGCGGCCCCTGCTCTGATTCCAGGGCACGTGTTCACTCAGCCCTTGGGGTGGGTATGGAGGAGCCATGGAGAGAGTCCAGCCTGAGTCAGGCAGACCCAGGTTCAAATCCATGTGTCTTAACTTCAGGGGCTCACTTTCTCCACCTGTAGAGTGCTATCACCCACTCCCCACCCCCACCATGAGAGCTGCTGGGAGGATTAAATTGGAGAGAGTGGGCCTGCCCCATGGCATCTTGTCCAGAAAGGCCAGTTCCGCACCCTCCTTCCTCTCACCAGCCCTCAAGCTGGCCCGCGGTCCAGCCCCTCCAGACACACCCAGCCAGCCCTCAGCTTACTGGCAGAGAGAAGATGTTTGACTAACTCTATGGCCAATAACTGACTTCTGTCCCTTATTTGAGAACCCTTATTTGAGAACCCCTTAGGAGAACCGGAGGGTTGGGTTGGGTTGGAGGGTGGTCTGGTGGTAGGAGCAGCTTCACTGAGCATCTGGGAGCGGTCCACACAGCAGCCATGGGAGTGGGCAGAGGGGATGACACGTTCCTAAGAAGGGTCCACGGCATGGGCCACGTGGTGGCTTTGGAGAAAGGTCAGGAGTTGGAGACCCAGACCCGCTCTGCTGTGGAGAGTCTGGGATAGCTGGTGGCCCCTGCTGAGTCTCTTTTGTTTTCTTGTCGGGGCCACAAGGCCAGGATGTGAAGGACTGGGCAATAAAACCAGGGAAGAGCTTCAGGCAGGTTTAAGGCCTGGAGATGGGGCTGGCGGGGAGGTGCTGAGTACTCACTGGGCCCACCGGGGGAATGGCATTGGGCTTGTTTTCTGACAGTGCTTCCTGTGGCCAGAATGAAGGCAGGGGCCTCAGAGTAGCCTGGAATGGAGCAGGCAGGTGATGCTGGGCTCAGACCTCTCTCTCTAGGGACCCCATAGAAATTGGGCTGGGGGGCTGGGTGCAGTGGCTCACACCTGTAATCCCAGCACTTTGGGAGGCCGAGGCAGGCGGATCACCTGAGGTCAAAAGTTCGAGACCAGCCTGGCTAACATGGTGAAACCCCGTCTCTACTAAAAATACAAAAATTAGCCAGGCATGGTGGTGTGCGCCTGTAATCCCAGCTACTCGGGAGGCTGAGGCAGGATAATAGCTTGAACCCGGGAGGTGGAGCTTGTAGTGAGCCGAGATCATGCCACTGTACTCTCCATGTATTCTCCAGCGAGACTCCATCTCAAAAAAAAAAAAAAAAAAAAAAAAAGGAGGAAGGAAGGAAAATAAATAAATAAGGCT
The DNA here is from genome assembly GCF_024542745.1 of Macaca thibetana thibetana. Classification (NCBI taxonomy): domain Eukaryota; kingdom Metazoa; phylum Chordata; class Mammalia; order Primates; family Cercopithecidae; genus Macaca; species Macaca thibetana. Next base: position 162,627,460 of record NC_065584.1, on the reverse strand, counting down.
AGGGGCCAGTCACCGTGGCTCTTGCCTGTAATCCCAGCACTTCAAGAGGACGAGGTGGGAGGATTGCTTGAAGCCAGGAGTTCAAGACCAGCCTGGGCAACAAAGTAAACCTCTGTCTCTCCCCTGCACCACCCCCCAATAAAAGAAAAAAAAAGAAGTTGAGCTGGGACTGGGGTCCGTGACCTCTTCCTGGAGCAGGGTTGTGGGGAGGAAAAGTCAGGGGCCCGCCTTCCTCGGTGTGTTGCTTCTTCCCATGCTGTCCTGGTCCCACCCACTATGCTGGGGCCACCTACCTCAAGGTTCCTGGGCTCTGCAGGACATCAAAGGGGTTGGCCACGCCCAGAGGCTACCCTGAGGGCGGGCCCTGAGCCAGGCTCTGTGCTGGGCTTCTTCCTGATCTTCTCTCATGGAATCCCTGCAGTGACACTGTAAGGTGGATGCTACTATCCCCATTTTATAGATGGGGAAACCGAGGCTCAGGGAGATTGAGGACGTGATTAGAATTTGGGTCATCTGACTCCAAAGACAGTTCCTTTACCCACTGGCAAACTCTGGTGACCCAAGGGGAAGAGGAGGATGGCATAGTCAGAGTGCACAGTGAAGGCACTGCCCTCTTAGGAACAGCTGAGAGAGCATGGGTTTCCAGTCCTGGTGTTCACACCCCCGGAGGTCCAGCAGTGGTCTCTCTGAGGCCCTGCAGGGCTGTTGGTGTGGCCAGTGTCTTAACCGGCTGAGGAGGGTGCCTCAAAGGGGCAACCACAGTCCCTGTTTAGAGTTGTGTGGAAGGAGAAAGGTTGGCTTTGGGCTCTATTGCACCGGGGTTCAAATCTTGGCTCTGCTACACACCAGCTGTGTGCCCTTTGGCTGACCACCTGACCCCTGAGCCTCAGCATGGCCACTGCTGTCTGGCACGCAGTACACGCGTGGTACCACCCACCCACCCTCCTCCTCCCTGCCTCCTTCCTCCACTGATGTGTGGAGGTGGGTAATGACTGAAGGTATGATTCTCTCTGGGATAGTTTCACTTTAATAAGAGACTTTAATGCCTCCGAACCCCAGCGGATGTTTCCCTTTAATGGTGACATTTCAGGCGTGGTGACAGCCATGAGGAGATTCTGGAGGCGGGGGCCTGCCTGGCTCTGCATTGGTGCAGCCTCCTTCTTTGGCCCTTCTTCCACTCCCGTTCCCAGGGCTCATGCTGCTCTCTTGCAGGCAGGTCAGTGTTTCGTTAATTTGATTGAGGGATCTGTTCTGAGTGTGCTCACTCTACAGCTCCTAGAAGCCCAGCCTGGGAATTGGTGGGCGTTCTGACACAGACAGGGCCAACCTGAGCTCTGCTCATCTAGGCAGTGAGAGGTTACAGCAAAAGTAATGAAGAGGCTTGCAGGGGGAGTGATTGACCTGCTTGGGGGAACCCTGGAGGTCTGTCCCAGGGAAGAGTCTCTGGGCATGCTGAGCTGAGCGTGATGGATCTTTTCTGTTCATTAAGACAGCACCCACCCCACCCCCAGGACCTGTCTGCACTCCAGATGACTCGCAATGTCCCCTCATCCATTCACTGCTCCCGAAGTGCTCCCAAGCCCTGGCTGTATTGACAGGGGAGAAGAGGAGGAGGAGATGTGGCCCCCTGCTAGGCCTGGGCAGGGGACCAAGGGACAGAGGATTGGAGCTCTGGAGGAGCAGTCCTGGGCCTGCGGATGGGGTGGTTGGGTATTCTTAGCTAACTCAGTGGAACTAAAGAAAGGGAGGGTTTGAAGAGGTCCCAAGGGAGAGGTCCATGGCCTGGGCCTAGGGGCCTGCGTTCTAGTCCAGGTTTTGCAGCTGATTCCTTTGTGACTACGGGTAAGTCTCTGCCCTCTCCTGGCCTAAATTTTCCCATCTGTCCAATGGGGGTTTTGGTCTGGGCCAGCTAATCTATGGCCTCTTTCAGCACCCTCCATCCCTGGGAGTGGGGGTGGTCTCTGGAGCCCAAGGAGCTGGAGACGGGTGGGAGGCAGATGTACGTGCTGCTGTGTGCTGTGGCCAGCACATTCATTAAGCATCTGTAAGATGGATACACCCCCCAGTTCACCTGGCACACGAACCTCTAGATTTATTTCTTCCTGAATGGTGCCATCCATCATGTTAGCTTTGCTGCCAATGGTGCGGCTGGCTCCTGCCTGAGCCTCCTGAAGGGTAGGGTCCCTTGTTATCCTCCAGGCAGGGCTCCTCGCCCCCAGCCCCCAGCCTTGCTCCTGCACCTGTCCGCCCCTCAACTTGTGTGGCATGGGGATAATTCTACCCATTAGGTCTGCTCCAGTCCCCAGCCAGACCACAGGTTCAGGGTGCTCTGAGGGGTTCTGGGGCAATCAGGGCTGTCTTCTTGAAGGAGGTGGCAGTACTGGCTTTAGACCTAAAAATGTGTCTAGGCAGGAAGTGGACAGGTGGAAAGAAGACTAAGTGCTTTCAGTGTTGATGTTGAGGGAGGGATGGAATTCATGGAACAAAGTGAGCGAGGTCCCACACTTATACTCATGTTATTTATACCTATGTTGCTTATGAAAGGTGCCCAGGCAACAGTGTTTATTGACTGACTGATTGATCCTGTCCCCAGTTCTTTTTTTTTTTTTTGAGACAGGGTCTCACTGTCTCTCCCAGGCTAGAGTGCAGTGGCATGAACACACCTCACTGCAATCTGGAACTCCTAGGCTCAAGTGATCCTCCTGCCTCAGTCTCCTGTGTAGCTGGAACCACAGGTGCATGCCACCATGCCCAGATAATTCTTTGTTTTGTAGAGATGGGGTTTCACTTTGTTGCCCAGGCTGGTCTCGAACTCCTGGGCAGCCTCCTAAAGTGCTGAGATTATAGATGTGAGCCACTGTGCCCAGCTCCTGATTCTTATAATTTCCTGTTTTTCAGACTCAGGTGCTCTTTTACCCTTCCTAAGTGGCTCAGGAACTATCCGGTGACCCCACCCCAGCCTCCATCAGACAGTCCCCCACAACATCCATCCCTGTTAGAGGCATGCAGAATATGGCAAAGTTTGCCCGACCTTGGACAAGTCACCTCATCTTTTGAGCCTTGGTTTCCCCTTCTATGAAATAAAGATGGCTGGTCTTGCCTGCCAGGGTTTTGAGGAAGAGATGAGCAATTGTGTATGAGGTGATCGGCACAGGGCGTCATTCACAGCAGGGTCCCAATGCATGTGGGTCTCCTCCTTTATCCTGAAAAAGACCTGCAGGTTTCACTGAAGAAAGGACATTTGAGATGGTCTCCAGCGAATGAATAGAAGCTCAAGCTCAGTGGGCAGAGTCAGGTTGGGATGGCAGTGGTTCTGGATTTCAGCAGGACACCTGGAATGGTGCTAAGGGTCTCTGCTGGGGACAGCTTTTTTTTTTTTTTTTTTTTTTGAGATGGAATCTTGCTCTGTCACCCAGGCTGGAGTGCAGTGGCAAGATCTCGGCTCACTGCAAGCTCTGCCTCATGGGTTCACGCCATTCTCCTGCCTCAGCCTCCTGAGTAGCTGGGTCTACAGGTGCCCACCACCACGCCCAGCTGATTTTTTGTGTTTTTAGTAGTGATGGGGTTTCATCATGTTAGCCAGGATGGTCTCGATCTCCTGACCTTGTGATCTGCCTGCCTCGGCCTCCCAAAGTGCTGGAATTAGAGGCATAAGCCACCGTGCCCGGCCTTTTTTTTTTTTTTTTTAAGACAGAATCTTGCTCTCTCGCCCAGACTGGAGTGCTAGAGTGAACTCTTGGACTCAAGCAGTCTGCCCACCTTGGCCTTCCAGAGTGCTAGGATTACAGGCATGAGCCACTGCTCCAGGCTAGCTTTTGTTATTCTTACTGAGGGTCAGAGAGGTTAGGGACTTGCTCATAGACACACAGCTCGTGATGAACATTCAGGATACAGGTTGACGCCTGTTTAATTCCAAAGCTATGCTCTTTCCTCTGCTCCAGGCAGCCCTGGTGTCTGCCAGAGGTGCCTGATGTGCAGCCAGTGTCCAGGCCTCGTTTGGGGAGAGGTTGAAGCAGGCTCTGCCTACGGTGAGTTCTCTCCTGAGGGTCTTCAAGAGCAGGACCTTGTCTGTCTCACTCACTTCCATATCTGCTGGGGACCCTCAGGGCCTAGTAGGTGCTCAAGAAATACTTGTAAGTTGGCTATAGATGAATCAATAAATGAAGGCAGGGAGGGTTACCGGGTTGCTCCTAGGGCTCCTGGTGCTCATCGTGGGAGCCCCTCACACCTTCATCTTCTGTGCCAGATTGGGAGGACTCCCCCACCCCCACAGTCTGGCTTTTAGCAGCACCCCCTTCAGCCCTTCTGATGCCCACCCAGCTGCCTGCCTCTCCCTAGGAGGCAAATCTTCAGCCTCCCTCCTGCGTCCCTGGGTTCTCCCCGCTTGCTTGTTAACTCGAGAATAACTCCCCAGCCAGCCCTGAACACGATGCTTTTGCCTCTGCTTTTATATTGCGTTGTAATGTGACTGTCTAAAGGTTCTTAAAGAAGAGAGAAAAGCAAGATCATTGCCTACTCTGTGCCCAGAGTAGATTCTGTCTTCAGGAGGGATGGGGCAAAACCTCCCAACCCTCTTTAGACTGGGGGTCTTTGGAGCCTATCTGTCTTTAAGGTAGGGTACAGGGCACAGGCCTGAGGCCAGGAAGCCTGGGCTCTGACGCTGTCCCCTCAAGAATCTGTGCCCCTCTTAGCCCCTTGACTCCCTGCGATGGGGGAAAAGAGTCTCGCCCCTCCTTTTACAGAGGACATAGGGGTCCTGGAGCTCTTTGTCCCCTCTGCCCTGCCCCTGGAGAATGCTGGGTGCTTGTGCCAAGCAGAGTGGGTTCCCGGTGAAGGTGTGCTGGAGGTGGGCATAGGTGGATGGAGGGAGGAGGGAAAGGTGCTGCCTACAACTCCTCAGTGAGGCCCTCCTGGCAGGGGGATCATGGGTTAGTGGGTAGTCAGGAGAGCCAAGGCAGCATGGAGCCCAGGAGGGCTCTCCTCCCGCCCCCCACCCTTTCAGTCACTCCATCTCTCCCACCTTCCTCACCAGATTCTTCTCAACTTCTGAGAAGGTGAGGTTGGGCATTGGGCTAAGGGCCCTGTGCACCCATGCACCACTGCGGGTTCTCTCCATCCTCTCACTGCACCCCAAGCTTTCTGGGAGCATCGTGGAAATGCATCGGCTGTGAGGGTGGACTCCTTGTGTCTGGGACTGCCAGGGCTGGTCCACACCTAGCTGCTGAGAATTCCTCCCCTTCCAGCTGTTTGCTTCTTACCTTTCCAGCCGTTTTGGCAGGCTCTCTTCTACAGTCTCTGCCACAGGTGAAGGTGGCCGTGCTCCCACTCTCCCCGGACAGCACGCTACTCTTTGGAATTCGGTTCCCCTGACTGCCTTGTGACACCAGCCCTCCAGCAGACCGAACAAAAGTTATGGTTTTGCAGAATATCCAGCTTTTTCTCCTTAGTTGGGAGTGATGCTCTCTTGTGGCTTTTACATCCTGGATGAGGTAGAATCCCTCTGTCTCTGGCTCTCGTGGTTAACAGTTTTGGATTTACCCAGATCTGGGTTCAAATTCTGCCTCCACCAGATGCTGGCTGTGTGCCCTAGGTGAGTCATCCCAACCCTGCACCTTAGTTTCCCCTCTGGAAAGGGGGATACTGGTGCCCAGTTCAGTGAACTGCTGAGAGGGAGGTGAGTTGAAGTGCTCAAGAAGTGGCCATCAAGTGGCTCTGTGAGGCCCTGTTCATTGTGCCTCTGCCTCCCAGAGGCTGTGGGGAGGAAAGCTAGGGAGCAGCTCTGGCTGGGCCGGCCTGCAAGCCGGGGCGGGGCTAGCCTGTGCCTTCTCACCTTCAGAAGCTTTGGAGAAAACACTGCTCCACACGTGTCCCCGGCAGCTTCTCTGGCCCAGCCTGAGCTAGGCTTGTGGGGCTTAGCCAGGTCCGTTAGCTCCTCGGGAGCATCCCCTCTGCCCAGCCTCTCATCTTACCAGTGCCTGGCAGAAGGCCCCACTCTGCTTGGATGGGTCCATGGAGCTCCTGGGCACAGAGGGTGATGCTCAGCACCTTTGCCTGGCATTGGAGGCCCTTCCCATTAGGGATGGCCCAACCCCACCTCTGCCCTTCTCCCTTGCCCATCTCTTTCTCTCCATCTGAACCCAGGATTCCTCTTGGCCCCTCTCCTTTCTGGTTTCAGCTGAGGTCTTGGGAAGCCTTGTGTTTTGACATTCTAGGTGAGAGCATTCTAGGCCAGGCTTTCTGAGTACGTTTGGGGACCAGGGCTTCTCCAGTCCCCAGAAGCAAGGCAGGGCTAGTTGCACAGAGCTTCCTTTACCTCCAACTGTACCTGATGCCCACAGAGCCCGCAGCCTCAGGGGACTGCACTGGGGAAGCTGAGGCGGGAAGCTGCTTGTCTGCGGAACCACAAGGTCAAGCGGTTTTGTTTCTTGCTGGCAGTGGTGGGCCCTGGGGAGAGCGGCTGGCCACAGTGTAGTCGGTGGGGCCTGTGGCCTGCCCCTCCTGGGTGGCCGGGCCCTGTTTCCAGGGCTGCTCTTGGGGACGCTGGGGCCTAGGCTTCTGAGGACCCCAGAGAAGGATGGTCAGGGGCCTTCCTGGGGCAAGAGCCCTGGCCTCTGCTGTATCCTCTAAAGGTGGCTGGGGTAGGGGGTCCTCAGGGCTCAAAGGCAGAGGGCGGAAAACCTGAGACTGGTCAGGGAAGGTTCCAGGAGTTTCCCAGCCTCTCAGGACAGTGTGTGGGGTGGGGGTTGGTTCCTTAAAGGCTCAGGCTTGGGGTGCTGCTGACTCGTGTTCCCAGAAGCTCAGCCAGACCAGAAGCCTAGAGGGCAAAGAAGCAAATCTAGAGGGGGCACCTGTGAGGCTGTTTGCAGGGTGTCCCCTGCTGAGAGTGTGCTCCCCAGCCCAGCCAATGTCTCCTTCCTGGAGAAGCACTTCAGGTGTCTCTTGCCCCCGCCGGCCCAGGTTTGGGCTTCTCCAGCCTCCTGGTTCCCTTCCTTGGCCACATGGTATGTTAGCTGCCTGACTCCTGGTGTGTGAGCTCTTCTGGGGGCGAGGGCAGGGCTGGGTGGGGGAGTGCCTGAGCCCCAGGAGATGGATATGTGTGAACAATGACTGCTTAGGGACAGGAGGGAGGCTGCTGCCACCTTTGGCCACTGTTGCCAGGCCGCGTAGCTTGGCGGAAGCACTGCCTTCTTGGAACCTCAGCTTCTTCTTCTCCTCCTGGCCTTTTTGGGGGTTGAAAGTTAGAGATCTGCTTGGACAGGCTTCGGTCTTTAGGTGCCCACCTCTGCAGGTCTTTTCTGAGCCTCTGTCCCTATTGCTCTGGACTCCCCACCCTACTGTCCGAATCCTTGTGTATTCAAAGCTCCGCCCCGCCCCTCCAGGAAGTGCTCCCTGATGCCTCCAGCCCTCGCTGATCAGAGTCAAAGCCTCCTGAGGGTGCTTCCATTTGCTGTCTTCCCCTTGACACACACCCTTGGCTGTGAGTGGGGCACCAGGTACACAGAGGCCCCACAGCATGACGGGCAGGTGAACCTGTAACATCCCATAACAGGCCAGCATGGTCTGTGCCGGGTAGGGAGGAGCACAAGGGTGGGGCCATTGAGGCAACATTTGTGCTGCATCTTGGTGGGAGAGGCTGGAGACAAGAGGGTCTTGGGGGCAGACATCAGGCTAGGAAAAGCCTTGAATGCCAGGTGGGTAATTTGGGGATCTGGCCTTTCTCTGCAGGCAGAGCACCGGGGAGAGGCTGTAATCGGATGGTGCACTCCTGGGAGCAGACCCTCCCCATAGTGCCTGGAGCCCTCCACCCATACCCTCTGCCTGGTGGTCTCATACTTGTTTTTCAGACCTCTGCTCCAAGGACACTTCCTCAGGGAAGCCCTCCCTGACCACACTGTCCATGCTGTCATGGCTCCTTGGCTTTTCCTTTAAAGCCCTTATCCCAATGTGTCTCCCACCCAAGTGTGGCCATTGATTAATGACTGCCTCTGCCACCAGGCTTTACAGCCACTGAAGGCAGGAATCAGAAGGGTTTGGTGGTCCCCTGGGTCCCCAGCTCAGTGCCTGGCACAGGATAGGTGCTCCATAAACGCTGACCGAATATGTGAATGCATGCGGGGCACAGAACCCAGGAGCCGCTGGCTGGAGGGGCCGCTGGCTGATGGGTTGAGGGGAGGCACAGTCCCCCAGAAAGCAGGGGCAGCTCCTCTGTCCCAGCCATCCCAGCCGGTACTGTGCTCCCTTTGTTTATCATAGGTGGCTCTTTCAAGAACCACTTGCAGGAACAAAAGCCGTCTCTGGCAGCACCTCAGTGGGTGGGCTGGGCCTCCTGAAATGCTTTGAGAAAAGGTGGACTGAGCCAACTTGTCACCCCCAGGCTGGCTGGTGACTCTTGGAAGAGGGGGCGATCACAGTGGCGGGGGGCGTGGGAGACAGGGTGATTGGTGGACCCAGCCCTGACCTCACCAAAATTATTTTTAAAGCCTGCAAGAGAAAGGGGTTATTTTTAACCTTTGTTCCATCAAGGCATCCCAAGGGAAAAAGAAGGGAAAAGGAAGGAGATGGGGAGTTGCAGAGGGGCACAGGAGTAGGGCCAGGGGCTTCTGAGGGAGGGGAAGCAACCCCAGAGGCCCCCAAGGACTTGCTTTTTTGTCCCTAGCCCTTTTAAATTTTTTAAAAGCTCCAAACAGCAAGAGGGACAGTGGAGTTCATTATATCGAGTTATCTCCTCCGTTTCAGGCAAAGATCAATCTTCTGAGTCTTGCAGCTCCAAGGGGGGAAGGGAAGAGAAAGAAAATGGGAGGCGAAAGGAAAAAACTCCCTGGACCAATTTCCGCTGTGAACACAATTACTGGGCTGCCTGGCAGTGGCGCCAGCTGTTGGCAGGCATCCTGGCCCCCCGCCAGTCGCGTTCAGCTGCCGGCCGCCCCCAAGGCTCCCTCCTGAATGGGACAGGTTGGCAGGTGTAAGAGCCCCAGAACCCCTGGGCTGGGGGCTACTGGGCCTGTTATCCCAGGGAGGCTGGGGCCCCAGTGCTGTGCAGTGTGCTCTGCTGCGCCAGCTGGCCAGGCCTCAGTCTGGCTTCCACCTCCCTGCGTTTGCAGTGTGTCCTGCCTACTGGGCATGCCCTCTGGCTCCTGCCCGCTTCTTCATATGGGAGGCAGTTCATGTAGGGAGTGAGAACACAGGCTTCAGAGCCTCGTAGAGCTGACTGTGCCTCCCTCCCTCCCTCCCTCCCTCCCTCCCTCCCTTCCTTCCTTCCTTCCTTCCTTCCTTCCTTCCTTCCTTCCTTCCTTCCTTCCTTCCTTCTTTCCTTCCGCAAATATATATTGACTGTCTCCTGGGTGCCAAGCACTGCACATAGTACAGAGGTGAATCCAGAGGTGAAAGAGGTGGCTTCAGGCCCTGCATGCCTTACGGAGTTTATGTTGTGATGAGGAGGCAGACAAGAAACAAGGCCACATATAAATAAACAAGATAATGTCAGGTGGAGGAAATGCTTAGAAAACTGGGAGAGACTGGGGTGCATGGTGGGCATTTTACCTAGGGCGACTAGGGATGGCAAGAGGGCTCATTTGAATGGGATGGTAAGAAAGCCTGGGGGAAGAACCTTCAGTAGAAGGAGCAAGAGGGCAGAGACCCTGAGACTGGCCCATGTGGGAGGGAGGCCGATTGTGGTGGAAGATGATTTCTGAGAGGTGGGCAGGGCCTTGAAGGCTTTGAGAGAGTTTGAACTTGAGTTGAAACTGTACCATGGGCTCATGGCAGGGCAGCCGCAGGGCCTGATTCTCACGTCATTGTGCTGCTCTGATAGTTTGGGGCCAGAGGTGGAGGCAAGGAGCTGAGTGAGGGAGGAGGCTGTTTCAATAATCCGGGCAAGAGCTGGCCAGGGCAGGGCAGAGGAGCTGGGGGAAGCAGTCAGGTTCCAGATGTGTTCTGGGGTAGACCTGACAGGGTTTGCTGATGGCTTGGGTATGGGCCGAGGGAGAAAGAGAGAAGTCAAGGCTGAGGGAGATGTAATTTGGGGATAAAAATGAAGAGTTACGTTTTGGACAGGTCTGTTAGATGAGCAGTGGAGATGACAAATAGGCCTCTGAACATAAGCTGGTGCTCAGGAGGGAGTTGAGGCTGGTGAGAGGGACCTGGGGCACAGCAGGGGTTTAAAGTTGAGGAGTGTGCAGACAGGATGGGATGGAGAGGAGGTCCTGGTGAGCCCTGGGGCCTCAGATGCTTGGAGGGAAGTTAGGGAAGAAGGGAGAAGGTGTAGGAGGACAGCCCGGAGAGGCCGAGTCCTGGAAACCCGGAGATAAAATGTCTCCTGATGGAGAAAGCAATCAGCCGTGTCAGATGCTGCTGAAAGCTCAGGGACCAGTGGGGGAACAGAGAATGACTATTGGGCTTGGCAAAACTGAGATTTCTGGGGGACCTTGATAAGAGCAGTTTTGTGGAGTGGTGGGGACAGAACTGGAGAGGGAACTGGAAGTGAAGGAGTGGAGACAGTAGAGACAGTCCGTGAGTTTTGCTATTAAAGGGAAGCAGACAAATGGGAGGGTATGTGAGGTCAAGGAATTTCCCTCCCTCCCTCTCTGTCTTTTCCTCTCCCTCCTTCCTCCCCTTCCTCCCTTTCTCCTTTCTTCCCTCCCTTCTCTTCTCTTTTACAATATTGAGGCAAATTGCTATGCTCTGTGACTTTGGGCAAGCAGCATAACCTCTCTGAGCCAGTTTCCTTTTCTGCAGAATGGAGGTGACAACCCAGATGTTACTGGATCTGATGCACAACAGGTGCTGAGTAAATGGGAACTGTTCTAACATAGGGCTCACATGAGAAAATGGACAGTTGCACATCAGTACAGATGTTTTATGGAGGTCAACTTGGAAGCAAGTATCGACATGTAAAACATGTATACCCTTTGATCTACCCTTTAGGACTGCACCCAGAGAAATACTTACACGTGTGTGCAATGAGACAGGGTGTTTTTTTCCAGCAATGTTTGAAATAAAAAATTGGAAACACCTAAGCACTCATCCTTGGGGACCTGGTTACACAGGTGGGGGTACACCCCATGTGGCATGCCTCAGTGCAGCACCACGAGAGCTCAGCTGTGACTGTCCATTAGCAGAACATGCTGGAGCTTCACAGCCCAGATCCACAGTTTGGCTCCACTATGCCCTGGCTGTATACTCAGGCAGCTTACTGGTCACCACTCTACTCTGCACCTCAGTTTTCTTTTCTTTTCTTTCTTTTTTGGTTTTCCTTTTTTAGAGATGAAGTCTCATCCCGTCACCTAGGCTGGAGTGCAGTGGCACGATCATAGCTCACTGTGGCCTCCACCTTGGCTCAAGTGATCCTCCTGCCTCCGCCTCCTGAGTAGCTAGGACCACAGGTACACACCACCATGCCCAGCTAATTTTTTTAATTAATTAATTTTTTTGGAGAGACAGGGTCTTTCTACACCCAGGCTGGTCTTGAACTCCTGGGCTCAAGCGATCCTACCCCTTCAGCCTCCCAAAGTGCTGGGATTACAGGTGTGCACCACCGCACCTGGCCCACTTCAATTTCTCATCTACAAAATGAGGATCAAAACAACACCCACTTAGGGAGCTATTAATAGGATCAGATGAGTTAAGAGGTACAGCACTCAGCCCAATGTCTGGCACACGTTAGGTGCTCAGTGAGCAAAAGCATGGTTATTGCTGTGTATGGACAGGGAAAGGTCTCAAAAATCTGTTGTGAAGTGAGGAATGCGGGTGCACACAAGTATAGGGGCTGTGATCCCTGGTATATACCCCCATGTCTGTGTACACCTCTCTGCACACGTGTGCAAGTGCACAGTTAAAGTTTCAGGCCAAAGGGATGGCATTCAGTACCTCTGGAGAGGTGACTGGGAATGAGAGTGTTTACTGTACAGACTACTGTATTTGAACATCTTAAAAAGAGAATGCTTTCATGTGTTATTTGCATATTAAGACTATAATATGTGAAGGTAGTCATTTAGGTCTTCACCTCTTTTGGGAAGCCTTCCGTGACTGCACCAGCCCACCGCCTGCCCCTGTCAGATCTCCTCAGTGTTCAGAAGCCACGTTTCCACCGTGGCCGCTGGGAGTAAGATATGTGTGCACACGTGCATGTGTGTGTATGAGTGGTCTCCCATGTAGCCTGGGAACTCCTTGAGGGTATGGGCTTTGTACTTTCCAGGCTGGACACATCTTCAAGGCCAGCAGTTCTGAAAGTGTGATCCCCAACCAGCAGCATCAGCATTACCTGGGAGCTTGTTGGAAATGCAGATCCTCAGGCCCCCCCACCCCCAGGACCTACTGGTCAGAAAGTCTTGGGGTGGAGCCCAGAAAGCTGTGTTTGCACAAGTCCCAGCAACTCTGCTGCACCTGCTTGTACTGATGGGAGGCACAGTGAGGGTCACAGGGTGAGCCAGTGACAAAGCTGAGACTGGGCCCAGGTAAAGGCCTCAGGCAGATGTGCGAAGGCAGCCGTGGGTACTCCCTTCCCACCAGCTCCTCTGTGCTCCTAGGGACCATGAACCACATGTGGCCTCAGGAGGGAAGATTTGAGGTTCAGCCCTGTGTGTCCAGGGGCCAGAGAACTGTGACTTCCACTGCAGACAGGCTTGGATAGGTGGGGGCTGTGCTGCAAGTCCAGTTTGTGTGTCCTCTGGGGCCATGCGGGTGCCTGCATCCCAGCCTGCTGTAGCCCAGGCCCTTTCTTTACTGAAAGTGCAATCTTGACTCTGGAATGCATGTGGCATCTTTAGGCTGCCCACAAGCTTCCAGAGGGCAGGGTCCAGGTCTCCTCCTGCTCTATCTGGCCCAGTGCATGGGGAAGCCCAGGCTGGGCAGAGACTTGGGTGGGATTGGACTGCAGGATGGGTCTGCAGGCCCCAATCTGACTGTCCTCTCACCTCTTCCCTGCTGTCTCTTTGCAGGTGTCCCACTGAGGAGGCCCTGATCTTGAGCTCGGAGCCCTGAGACCTGAGCCAATGCTTGAGTGAGTTGAGCAGCTGCTGTCTGTGTTGGTGGATGCAGTGGGGCCAAGGGGTGTGTGCAGAGCAGCCGCCCTCTCTCTGCCACCCCTTTCTCCTCTATCATCTCCTGGACCCCCCTTTCCTGTCCCCAGCCATGTTCCTGGGGAGGGGCACTTTTGAGTCACTGGGCGAGGTGGAGGCGGGAAGGTTTGGGGATCAGCTGTTAGGAGAAAGGAGGAAGGCAGCTCCATGATCTGATGAGTCAGGCTTGTGGGTACTGGGGGCCCTTGGAGGGCAACCGCTCGGGCCCTGGGGAGCGTGGGTGCCTGGTCCAGGCGCCAGCCAGCCTTGAACTTGGGGATCCTGGAGGCTCCTCCTGGAGGAGGGGTGGAGCTGTGGGCCACTCAGGTGAGGTGGGCAGGCCAGGGAATCTTTTGGGTCTGGGAGTGCTCTAGGTGGTCAGGCTCTGACCTTAGGGCCTGGTTGTGCTCTGTGATAAGCATTTTTCAGACACTATTCCTGTGTCTGGGGATCACTGTTAGATAAGGGGTGGCAAGGCTGTCCCCAGTAGCCCCTGACCTCGACTTCAGTTCCAAGGACACTCTGTCCTGGGGATGATTACAGGGAGGGCTTCTGGTTTGTTTTTTTTTTTGGTTTTTTTTTTTTTTTTTTTGCTTTTTAATTAAAAAAAAAAAAAATCCATGCTCTCCCTCTCTCTGGGATTCTGGTTTTAATTTGGTGTCAAGGGCCTAGGCGTCTCTTCCGAGTCAGCCTTACCTACGTGCTCAGGAGGGAGCAGAAGGAGTGTGAAGTTGGGGAGATGGCACCCCTATTCACAAGCCTGAAGCAGCAGCAGCAGCAGCTCTATCGGATTTGAAGTAGTGGGAGCTGGAGGGGTGTGGCTGTCCATCTTCCACCCTTCCCTGGCCTAACTGGCCCCACGGCCCAGGGCAGGGGTTAACTTATATAAGGAGTTAGGGCTCTGTCTTCAAATTTCCGTATCTGTAAAAGGGAGCTCCTCATAGCGCATCCTCCTGAGCACTGTGTTGTGTGTAGAAGGCCAAGTACCAAGAGCTTGGCACACAGTTGGTGCTCAATAGATGTGAAAACACACAGTCATTTTGCAGCAGAGCCTTGGAAAGAGTTCGAAGGATCTGGGGATTGGAGAATTGCAGCCCTCGGCAGCTCAGATGCCCCTGCAAGGGCGCGTGCAGCCTCCTGTCATTTGGGAGAGGAGAAACTACACTCAGTGGACCTAATCCAGGCAGACTGCCTGGAGGAGGGGTGCTAATTGTGATTAATTTATGATGGTTGATCACCTCTTTTTAAGTGTACAAGAACTGTCTTCATACTTTAGTTAGCTCATTAATCTTAGCAACAGCAACCCATGAGAGGGAGCAGTTTGTTCCCTTGCCGCGGCCTTGGTGGCAAGGTAGGATTTGGTCTTGGTCTCCACTCCAGGTCCCATGGGTCTATCCATCTCTCTCCCTACACTTTGCCTCCCAGTGGTGGGTCACCTGAGAGGAGGGCTATGGTTGGAGGCCACGCCCTTGGCCACCATGTCCTCTGGTCAGGCCTTCAGGGGTCATGGCTTGGGGGTGGGAGCTGGAGGCTGCATCCATGAAGATGTGTGTGTGGACCAGGCAGCCACAGCCAGCAAGATTGTGAGAGGGAGCCTCTGGGCTAGTCTCTCGGGTTCTGGGTCTGGGGCACATCCGTCCTTCCTGGACATGCCCTCTTCCCTCTCCTCCGCACTTGGACACTAACAGTCCCCTCTGCTCAGAGTGTGCCTCCTCTGAGAAGATACCCCACAGCAACTGCCCTCAGCTGTCATCGTGTGGGTGGCTGAGTGGGCCCCAGCCCTACTCGGTTCAGTGAGAATGAGTTCCAGGCACTTGTCCCGACTTGGATGGGGGAGCTGTGGGGGTGGCTGGGGCTGAGAGGGCCTGGAAACAGGAAGGAGGGTGGGCAGGCAATTCAGGGATCTACAGACACAGGATTCAGTAGAAGGGATGCCATTCAGGGGAGATCTGAGAAGGGGCAGGCTCCAATCTGGGAGGCCGGCCGTGGCCGGCGGGGAGGGCTGTCAGTCAACACACCTGGACGCAGCATCTGAGCACCCTCGATTATTTATGACTCGTGGGATGGCCTCATGAAATCTTTGGAATAAAAGCAGCCTGTGCTGGATCAGAGCCTGAGCGTGCGTGCTGGGGGGCATGGGAGCCAGGAAGGAGGCATTATGCAAACCCAGGAGCCATAGTTACAACAACGGCATCTGTCCAAGTGCAGAGCAGGGAGCCATCATGGGCTCTGTGTGCAGGCAGGGCTGGCATGGGGTGTGGCCAGCGTTGGCCGGAAGCTCTGCCTCAGGGGAAGCCACTGAGGCACTAAGGGGTGGATGCCCATCTGAGGGGCCTGCACATGTAAAGTCCACTCCAGAAGGGACCTCAGTCCACCTGGCACAACCCAGCAGGCCTGGGGAAAGGGTCTTGCTTGGATGGGTGCATTTGCTGGGCACCTCCCGCCACCCCATCATCACCACCAGAGTTTACCGGCCTGAAGTTTTGTGTGGGCGTGAGATGCGGATGCAAGCTAGCGCTACCTTCATTTCTAAAACAGGGGAGCAGAACCATGGGGGTGGATGTTAGGCCAGTTCCCTAAACAACATCCTATACTTGGGGACTCAATTTTTAACTTTAAAGTCAGAATGTGTCTGCTGCAAACAATGCTGTTGGTTTTCACCTCAGTTCAGCGCAGAAGGGAGGCCCCATTGCTCTTTCTGCCAGCCCCCTGGTCCTGGGCATTTCTGAGGAGCTGTGGGTGGACCTAGCAGTAAAGTGTAGAGTGCAGACCTCAAGTCCTGAGCTAGACTTGGGTTCATGGTTTCTCTGTGCATCAGTCTCCTCATCTGTAAAATGGGCACAGCAGTTGTTTTCTCATAGGTGTATTGGGAAGATGAGATGAGATGATGCATGAGAAGTCTTTACATATGACCTGGCACATGGTGAGGGCCTGTTAGTGGAGTTGTTGTGCTTGTCATTGCCATGGTTGGTGGCTGATCGGGTGGGCAGCAGAGCCAGTTCAGTCTGAACTGGGTGACATTCAGGTTCCTGTATCCAGGCTGCTGTGGTTGTGGTGGGGGAGGCGGCTCCAGTTTCTTCCGCTGTCTCCCTCTGGGTGTCGGTTACTGAGGGCTGCCGGGGTAGTGCTGGACAGGGGGAGGTGGGTGTGCAGTTGGCGAGAGCTTGTCCCTGCTTCAGTGACAGGAGCTCTCAGCCACCTGGGTAGAGGAGGCACAGAGGGATGAAATCTCTGAGCCTCAAGGAAATAAGGAGGCTGCTTTAATGGGGCACAGAGAAGCAGCAGTGGCAATGCTGGGGTTGAGCGGAGAGGCCTGACACATTGTGGTGGTGGCAGGGAGGAGCGTGAGGAGAAGGAACTGGCGCAGGCTCTTCACACATGGAACATCATTGGTTCTCACGCAGGAGAGGGATGCCATTATCCCTGTTTCCCTATGAAAAATGGAGGCCCACATAGGGAAGCTAGTTGACCCAAGTCGCAGAAAAGGCAGAGCTGGGATTGAATCCCCTTTCCCATGTCCTGTGCCCTGGAGGGGTTGAGGGTACCAGGAGTGGGGCTGGCTTTAGTGCCAGGCTCTGGCTGTCCCGGGCGGGGGGACACACATGGACCTGGATGTGCACGCGTGTGCATGTGCATTTGTGTGCCGAGTCTCTCCCCACTTCAGCAAGGAAGCTCTCTGGGAAACTAGGGCAGTGGGGCGGCTCTCTGCCACCTCCTACAGTATTGGCACCTGGGGGCGGCTTCTACATTGGAGCCTGGTGTCTGGGCCCAGCCTGTTCTCCCCGCACATGTGCCTCCCATGACTCTGCCCCCACCCCAGCCTGCCTGCCAGGATGGAGGGGTGTCCAGGGGGCTGGAAGGTACCCTGGGATAATAAAGATAATTCTCAGCTAAGACATTGTACGCCAAGCATGAGTAAACATCATTCTCCCGTTATCCAAGGCCAAAGGGGCAGAGTGCCTTGCCCATGGCCACACAGCTAGGCAGTTGTGAGGCAGGATTCTGACCCTAATGGTGGCCGGAGATCCTGGGGGACCCAGCTCTGGTTTTTCTCAGTGGGCAGTCCCAGGACAGCCCCTCAAGGTCCTGAGGAGCCAGGACCCTGCCCCAGCTATCATTTACCAACCTTTCTGTGGCCAGGCCTGAGGGAGGCATGGGCCACACCTCCCCTCAGCCTAACCTGCCTGCAGGTCCTTCCTGTTCCCATGTTACAGATGTGGAGACTGAGGCTCAAGAGGGCCCCAGTGCCATTCTGATGCTGAAGTCTGGCTTTTTCCCCCCTGCCTTGCTGCTCCAAATTGTCTACTGCTGCCCTCTGCCTGTGTCTCCCCATGTTGGTGCTGTGGCCCAGGCCTGATGCCTGCCTGTGCAGCTAGAGGGAAAGAGAGAGCCTGGACCAGTCTGGATATAGAGGGACAGAGAGGCAGGGGCAGCCCTGACACAGATGGGTAGGGGGCAGGTGCTGGACCATCTCAGTCTCAGAAAGTCATGTGCACTACCCGAGCCCCTGAGGCAAGATGGGTAGCTACTGATAACCTGGTTTGTGGCATCAGACAGCATGGCATGAGTCCCAGCTCCAGTACTTACCAGATGTGTGGCCTTAGACATGTTACTTTAGCTCTCTGGGCCTCAGTTTTCCCATTGGGTAAGGGGAAAATGATAGTAGAACCCACCTCACGGGCTGTTAGGGAATAAATGGCATATTCAGGTACTGCACTAGGAATGACACTTGGCATGTAGTAGGCACTCAGTAAATTCTAGTCAAAGTTGTCATTGTTATTAGCAGGGCTATAGAACATTCTAGGGTGAGAGCAGAGCCTTCCTAGCTCCTATGCGCAACTAGATGCCAGAGCCAAGAGGGACAGGACTGGGGCCTGCTTCAGCCTCCCCCTTACTCCCCCCACAATGCTGCCAACCCCGGACCTCCGGTCCTGAGTTTTTCATTCCCTGGGGAGCAGGTAAATGTGGGGTGGGATGGAGTGGATTTGCCATTTTGCACATTAACTATTTTTATATTTATACCTACCTTATTCCAATAAGTATGAGAGCTAAGCATAATCGTGATACCAAGGTAGACAATCCAAGGCAGGGCAAAAAGGATGCAATAGCAAGGAAAGGCTTGGGGAGCATTACAACATGGACACAGAGGGTCCGATCTTGGGCTGAATAGTTGGTTCTGTGATTCTTCATAGTCAGAATGAAAAGGGAACTATCATTTATGAGAACTGTGCTGTCCACAGGAGCAAAACAGCATATAGTCCTTGAGAAGGAGTAGGTTTCCTGGAGGAGCGGGAGCCATATCTATTCAGACATCTCTGCAGCCCACAGCAGCTCAGAGTGTAGAGAGTGGAGGTCAGATGTCTGACCTGGGTTAGAGGGCTGGCCAACTCCGGGCAGGGAGATCCTCTTCCTGCACAGAGTGATCTGGGGCCCAGGACAAGGACCATTGGGCCGGGAGGGTCGGGTAGACACTGGGTCACAACCCCTGATGCTTGCCCTGCTCTCCCTCCACAAGCTCCGAGCCCTCCCAGCTCTGGATTCTCCTGTCTAGCTGGGTCTGCACAGGAAGGAGCAAGGGTTAAGCTGGGTCTGCACATCTGCAGGCCTGGGCCTGAGACCAGCTCTGCCTACTCCACCCTCCTCCTCAAGAACCCTCAGTGTCTCCTCATTGGCTGAGCATCGACTGCGCCTCCCTGCACCTGGCCTCTGATCTCTAATCCTGAGCCTAGCTCAGCCCTTGGGACTCCTTTGCACCCGCTTCCTTAGCCCAACTCTGCAAGTACTCTCCGACCTGGATGTGCCTCCATCATCTCCCCACTGGCACAGAGCTGCCCAAAGGCAGAGTGGAGTCTTCCCAGCTTCCCTCCCAGTGCCGGCTGGACCCTCCTAGTGCCAGCTGGGCTCTTGGGTGGGTGTGGGTGCCATAAGCCTTGCAGGGAAGGAGGGTTAAAGAGAATGGACATTCAGCCATCACAGAGGGTGGGTTTTCCACTTTGCAGAATACCTTGCATATACTTGGCCAAGTCCAGACCTCAAAACAGCTCTGTGAAATGGGACAGCAACAGCAGACCCAGAGTAATAACAGCTCCTGTTTCCTCAGTGCCTGCTATGTGCCAGGCACTGTGGTAAGCATTTCACAAATAGTTATTTATTTAATCCTCACTACAGCCCATGAACTGTTTCTGCAGAGAACTGAAGTGCAGGCAGAGGATGAGAAACTTGCCCAAAATTATACAGTCCTTAAGTGGCAGAGTGGGGATTTGAACCCAGGCAGTCTGGACTACATTCCAAGCATTTGTCTTCATGGCTCCTCCCAAGGGCTGGTGAGGGAGAAGTGTGATGCCCACATTGCAGACATGGAAACAGGCCCGGAGACAAGGAAGCTTGCCTGAGGTCACACAGCTGGGAAGGAGTGGACGAGGTGGGGTTCCCATTAGCTCCATCCCGTCCCCAAGCTGGAGCTGGAGCTGCCCTCAGACCCCTCCCTGGAGGCTGGGAGGAGAGGGTAGGAGTGAGGCTGTGAGGGCCACAGAAAACGCCCTTCTAGGTGTGGCCCCTGTGTGTGGCACCCACTCCCAGCCCCCAGCCCTCAGCAGCCGAGACGAGCGAAGCTTTGGTCTCTGGCCTGGCAGGGAACAGGGTGAGCTCTGGGGGCTGGGACTCAGCAGACACTGGTGCAGCCCACCTGCCTCGAACTGGTGGGCATGTGGCATGTCCGTGATGAGTGGGCTCTTCGCAGAGTGAGCATTAATCACACTGCCAGGCAGTGGGAGAGGCAGCTGCCTGAAATGCCTGCACCTGGGCAGGATTGATCACCGCCAGACCTGGCCAGGCCCGGAGGCTGAGGGCAGCCAGGGGCCATCTCTGCCAGGCAGGCAGTCAGGGAAGAGCCCTGGACTGGGGGAGGAGACACAACACTGACCTGGGGCTCTCAGAAGAGGCCTGGTAAGAGAGGACTCTTCCTCTTCTCCCAGGGACGGCCCTTTAGTGTGCTGCAAAGCCATTTGTCGTGTTTTAAGATGCATGGTTAAGACTGCCTCCTCCAGAAGCCATTGTAGAGTGCCCATGTGTCAGCCCTGGACATTTTCTCAAAGGAATGTGCAGCGTCCCCGGGAGCCAGGCAAAAGGGCTTTGAATCCCCGTTGCCACCTGCCAGCTGTGTGATCTTGGGGAAATTACTTCACTTCTCTGAGTGCTGGTTTCCTCATCTATAGGATAGCTCATTTTTTCTTTTTCTTTCTTTTTTTAAATTATGGTAAAAAAAAAAAAAACATATAAAATGTATCATCTTAGCCGTGTATAAGTGCACAGTAAGGTAGTGTGAACTCTATGCCCCTTATCGTACACCATATTCTTTTCATCTTGCATGACCAAAATTCTGTACCCATTGGACAGCAATTTGGCTGTCCCCACAGCCCCTGACAACCTTCCTGCTACTTTCTAAGAGTTTGACCACCTTAGATGCCTCATACCAGGAAACCATACATATGTGTCTTTTTGTGAGTAGCTTACTTCATATAGCATAATGTCCTCCATGTTCATCCATACTGTGGCATGTGACAGCGTTTCCTTACTTTTTTAAGGCTGAAAAATAGTCCATCATCTGTATACACCACATTTTGTTTATCTGTTCATCTGTTGATAGACAGTTGGGGTTCTTTCCATCTCTTGGCTATTGTGAATAATGCTGTGATGAACTTGAGCATGCACATACCTCTTTGAGACCCTGTTTTTAATTATGATATGTATATGTACGCACATACACATACACACACCCAAAAGTGGGACTGTTAGATCGAATGGTAATTCTATTTTTAATTTTTACAATTAATTTAGTGGCTGCCCCACTTTACATTCGTACTAGCGATACACAAATGTTCCGATTTCTCCACGTCCTTGACAATACTTATTTTTCTTTTGGTAGTGACCATCCCTATCTGAGGTGAGGTGAGACCTCATTGTGGTTTTGCTTTGCATTTCCCTGATGATTAGTGATGCTGAGCATCTTTCCATCTGCTTGTCGGCCATTTGTATATTTTCTTTTAAGAAATGTCTATTCAAGTCCTTTGCCAATTTTTGATGGGATTATTTTTGTTGTTGAGTTGTAGAAGTTCTTTATGTATTCTAGATATTAACCCCTTTCAGATACGTGGGTTGCCAACATTTCCTCCCATTCCGTAGGTTGCTTTTTCACTCTGTTGATTGCTTCCTTTGTTAAGCAGAAGGTTTTAAGTTTGATGTAGTCCCATTTGTCTATTTTTGCTTTTGTTGCCTGTGTTTTCCGTGTCATGTCCAAGAAATGATTGCCAAATCCAATGTCATGAAGCTTCTCCCCTATGTTTTATTTTAGGAGTGGTATAGTTTCAGGTTTTGTGTTTAGGTCTTTCACCTATTTGGAGTTAATTTTTGTATATGGTGTAAGGTAAGAGTCCAACTTCATTTGTTTTGCATGTGGAAATCCAGAAACTGAACAGAGGCCATAGCAACGGCAGGCTCATTCTTGTGCAAGGTCTGGATATCTGGGTGCCCTAATGAGGACAGGACCTGTGCTCCTTCCTCCTGATGATGGCTGTTGCTCTGACCCTGAGTCTTTCCTCCTCTGGGTCTTTGGGTCTTGCTGTACCCAGGCCAGGTCGGGCAGGATGGGGTGCCTGCGGGGTAGGCAGGGTGGGGTGCCTGCGGGGTAGGCAGGGTGGGGTGCCTGCGGGGTAGGCAGCCCACTGCAGGGATGCATGCTTCTTCCTCACCCATCTCCAGTGCTTTGGGGATCTCTGGGTGGAGTCAGGAACTCCATGAGACACAGGGGGCGGAGACACAGGTGCTCAGTTCACTCAGGAGGACTTGTGTAGAGTCAACAGCCCAAAGGGTCAACACTGGACACTGGTCTGGGGGAGAAAAAGGTCTCAGTGGGGCAGCTTAGGGCTGTGCCCTCCTCCTGCCCTAATCTTCTGGTGGCTCAGATGAAGGTGCTGAGTCCCACATTTGCCAGTGAGACGCAGTTCTCACTGTGGGTGCTCAGATGGTGGAAGCTCTGAACTGAAACCTACCAACCAAATGGAACTCTGCAGCCAGGAAAATGAAGTTTGGCACTTGGGCTCAAAAACTCAATGGCCAGGGGATGGATGCAGGAGTAGGGGTGGGGCGGCCACTCCATGTAGATTCCCTGGGTGTGCTGTGGTGGAGCCGTCTCAAACCAGCTCTCTCTCAACCCCATGGACATGTGTTCAGGAATTTTCCAAGCCAGTTGTTCAACACAGGAGTCCACCTTCCAGGCTCACATCCTGGCTTTCCCAGGTCTGGCAGATGCAGGCTCTACCTCTCACAAGAGCTGCCTGTCACTTTCTGTATGACCCAGGCAGGCCTTTTCCCCACCCTGGGCCTCTGTTTCTCCATCTGCAGAATAACCATTGTACCTTCCTCGGGGAAGTTGTGAGGGTTAAACAAGATAATTGATTATTTGTTTATTTATTTAGAGACAGGGTCTTGCTCTGTTGCCCAGGCTAGAGTGCAGTGGTGTAATCATAGCTCACTGCAGCCTCGACCTCCTGGGTTCAAGTGATCCTCCTACCTCAGCCTCCCCAGTAGTTGCTAGAGTAGTTGGGTGCAACGCCACCATGCCTGGATAATTTTATTTTCTTTTTGGTAGAGACAGGGTCTCGATATGTTTCCCAGGCTCTTCTCAAACTCCTGGGCTCGAGTGATCCTGTTGCCTTGGCCTCCCAAAGTGTTGGGATTACAGGCATGAGCCGCCTCGCCCAGCCAAGATGATGGATTTAAATTCCTCTGTGGAGAATAAGTACTGATGGGGAAACTGAAACCCCCAACCCCCATGGCTGAATTCCCCATTCAGGGCTTTCTGTCCTTCTCAGGTCCTGGGGCAGAAAGTCGGCAGAGCCTGTGTAGACCTGCCCCTGGACTGGGCATACCCAAACCAGCTTGGACACCCATTTGGAGTATCCCAGAAGGGAGCCCCACCATCAGGAAAGGGTGGGTATGGGGGTTAGGTCCTTCTGCTCTGATACTTCAGCATGGCTAGTGTGACCAGCACTGGGAGGCCTGGGAGGAGGCCAGGCCTTCATCTCAGGCTCTCCTGAAGTGGGGCAGTGGCAGGGTCCACCCACCGTCTGGGAAGCAGTTGCTGATACCTGCCCTGGGCCGGGTGTGGGTGATTTTGGCTGTGGGCTTTTTCTTGAAGGCCTGCCAAGGTAGACTGTGGGGAAGGGCATGGTTCAGCCCCTGAACATGAGGCTGGAGCCTGGCCCAGTGGTGGGCTGTGGCCAAGGGAGGTCGTAGGGAGACTCGGGAGTGCTTACTGCCCCTGGGTGCTCATGGCCCTCTCCCTAGTTATGGAAGCCCACATTAGGCACTTTATGTGCCTCCTCCTCATCCAGTCCTCACCATAGCCCATGAAGTGGGTGCTGACTTTATCTCCACTTCGCAGATGAGGAAACTGAGTCCGGAGAGGCGAGGTTGAAACTATAAAGTGTCTCTGCCACTGCAGGTTTGCTGTTGACCTTGGCCAGTGCCCGCACAGTTTCCTCATCTCAACAATGGGGACTCAGATGGGCGCAGCTGGGGGAATGTGTTCGACATTAGTTGCATCTTCTGAAGTGGTAAAGGGCCCACAGACCTGATATGTCCCCATGTTTACAGACCAGCAAACCGAGGCTGAGAGAGTCACAGCCATTGGGTCCTGCAAAATCATCTCTCTCCTGGCCTGGCTCACACCACCCTCCCTGCCCAATTCAGGCCCCTTAGGTCGCTCTGGACCCCTCGAAAAGCCCTGATGCTGAGTCGGTGCAGACAGGCTTCAATCACATGTGTGTCTGTATGTGTGCATGTGTGTGCACAGGTGTGTGCTGGGATGGGGGTGCCTGGAGGAAGCGGGCAGAGCTGAGCAGACCCTGGGGCCACTGGGTAAGAGGAAGGGGCCCCCTCCCCACTCCCCGCTCCTGCTCCGGGTGCAGGGAGTGGGAGAAGCCCCGGGTGACAGGGTTTGTGCCCACTATATATAGCCCGGCTCAGACACGCACGCCCGGCTATTTCTGTGTTCCTCCTCCTACTGAGGCAGGGGGAGGGGAGAGAAAGTAGTCCATCTAAAAATATAACCTGGGGAAAAATATCACAACGCCTGAGCTGAGCCTGAGAGATCTGTCTCTTTCTCTCGCCTCCCGCCCCCGCGCCCCGACTTACCTCACAGCCGCCTCGGCTCCATTTGGAACTGTGGCCCCCTCCCCCACCTGTGCCACTTTCTCCTGATGCCCCCCAGCTGGGGCTGGGTTGTTCCGCCCCCATGTCACAGGTGAAGAAACTGAGGCCTGCAGAGGGCTTGCTTGGGTGTGGCACTTTGTGCTGCTCATCCCTCTGGGATGCCCAGGCCTGAGGGGCAGCCCCTCCCTGCCCTGCTGAGCCTGGACTAGGGTGGGGGCCTGGGTCCAGGACTTGGCTGTGCACTCACTTGTTTCATCTCTCTGAGCCTCAGTTTCCCCAACTAAAAGGGGACAGTGATACTAGTTGCCTCGTAGGTGGTGCTAAGGGTTGATGGAGAGGCGCAGGTAAAGCCCGGGACACGTGCCAGGAACGTCAGAAGCACGCAGAGACGTCAGTCTCGGTTGTCGTCATTGTTATTATTTTAATTATCCACCACCTTCATCCTGGCCACAGAAATGACTCTTCCCCGAGGAGCTTCTTGAGGGCAGGATGACTCTTAGCAGGTCTGCATTGCGGTGCTCAGCAGGAGGCCCACCCGCCCACAGCAGCGTTCAATAGATGACACGGTTGTATTTAGGTTCGAAGAGGAAGGTAGGGGTTTCTAAGGTTGATGAAACCCCTGCCTCAGGCCACGCTCACTGCTCTTTGGCTGTCTCGGTCCTCACACTTACTCCCTTCAGTGCCTGCCTGGGAGTGGGGGCGGGGTGGGATGGAAGGGGAGGATGGGGTGTTGTTACCATCCCCATTTTAATGACAGACAGGAAGCTAGAGCTCAGAGAGAGAAAGTGATGGGCCCTGGGTCACACAGCTGGGACAGAATCTGGACCTGAGATGGGCTGCCTGACTCGAGGCTCCCAGGTCCGCTTGTCCTGAGGGCCCCTGACTTGTGTGTCTCCTTTCTGTGGACTGTAGGAGCCTCCAGGGGCGCTGTGAAGGCCCAGCCCCGGAGCGCCGTGCTGGTGCTTTCCATAGCCCTGCTGCTGCCCATAGCCCTGTGTGAGGGACTGGAGAGTGCACCCCTGGGTCACTGAGCATCCATCGGGTGCCCGTGTGATGGTTCTCAAATTCCATGCTCTGTCAACCAGCACCAACTTATGACCAGCCTTGTTTCCTCTACACCCCCACACTCTCCACCACCACCAGGTTATTTTGATGTTGTATAATTTTTTCCAGAAATATTTCAGTGCATATCTCTAAAAGATGAGGACCCTTTAAAAGACAGAACCGTGATACCATTACCACACCTTAAAAATTAAATGTTACCTGGCACGGTATCCACTTCCTGAATCACTCTTAAAAATTGCCTTGAGGTAGGAGTTAGCATCACCATTTTATAGATGAGGAAACTTGAGGCCTAGAGAGGATTGGTCACTGGCCTGAGTTCATGTAGCTTGTAAGTGGCCAAGCAGGGATTTGAACCTGGGCCACTTGACTCTAAAGCCAATGCTCATTCCTCTTTCCTCGGCCAGGCGGGGCCCCAGCTTGCCTCCTGCCATCCCCAAAGGGTTGCCACTCCCTGTGGCCCTAGGGCAAGGAGCTCCTGGCATATTTTTGTTGGGGGACAGTCTAGTTCCTGGGCCTCCTGATAAACCCAGAGTCCAGCCCAGAGGCTCAGCCAGGTTGTGTGCTCAGAGACGGGCTGCGAGGGTGCGCAGGCCGCACTGGGGCCAGGAGTGAGCTGTCTTCCCTGGCCGGCGTGCTGAGCTTTACGGGGGCATTAACAAGCCATTTAAAAAGCGCTGACAACACACTTTGCAGGCTCCTGTTTAAGATGTACTAAAAACTAAGCACCTTTTCAGGGCGGAAACTGCAGCATGTCGGGGTGAAATACGTCCGTGGTGTCACCTACGCACGTGTCACCCTGCAGGTGCAGAGAGGGGCGGGAGCAGCAGGCACCCGGCCTCACCCCCACCGGGCGGCCTCGGAAGGTGCAGGTACTTGGTGAGCAGGTGGATTTGCCAGCATTTCCAGCTCTGCAGCAGGGGGAGGGACATTCTGCTTTGGGGGTTCATGTTAGTGGTTGGGGTGGGTGGGGGCATAAGTAGGGGGCAGGGGAAGTTACCTGCTCCTGGCTGCCCATTTCAGATGGAGAAGCTGAGGCCTGGGGTGGGAGGATGAAGTTGTGAGGTCACACATCCTGATCTTGGGGACCCCAGCCTGGTCCCCAAGGCCAAAACTATGCAGGAGGTGCTTCTTCCTCTAACCCTGCTCATCCCACCTCAAAACAGAATTTCTGAGACCTAGAGCAGGCCTGGACCAGGAGCCAAGCACTGGGGTAAGCACTGGGGATACAACAGTAAACAAATAAAAAATGCCGTCAATCAAACCGGGTGCTTCATGGAGCTTCTCTAGTTGAACGGAGATGACAAATAAAGAATGCCAACAATGTCGTGTAGCTGCGGTGTGTCTACCAGCAAGGGGCAGATGTGGGGTGCTGTCGGAGGGTTTAAGAGGAGACCCACCAGGTCGGGGAGGCAGGGAAGGGCTTTGGGAGGAGGTGACACCAGGGCTAAGCACTGCAGGATGAATCTGTGAGCTGAGAGGGTGGGTGGCTGTGGCTGGGGGAAGGGGGGCAGCAGGCAAAGGGAAGAGCACATACCAAGGCCCTGTGGCAGAGGCTCCAGGGGATTCTGAAAGGCCAGTGTGGCTAGAGTGGAGTGAGCCTGGGGAGGTGTGGCTGGAGGGGGCTAGGGCTAGGTCTCACGAGGGCCATGAAGCGGGGTGACTGGGGTGGGAGGGTTAAACACTTGGATTTGTGGTATGGACAGATTTCTGGCTGTCACAGGAGGAAATGACCTTGGCTTTGTGTCAGGAGTGGACTGGGGAGTGGGTAGGGGTGAATGTGAGCATCGAGGCGAGAGGGGCAGCGACTCAGACCGGGGTATTGGTCAGGCTGCCCTCTGGCTCTCCGTTGTTCCCCTGCATCCCCTCCAGGCCTGGTGACCCAGGAGAGTCCCGGAAGGTGTCTGGGAGGGACAGTCCTTCGGCTGTGGGTGGAGGGATGAGGGAGGCGGGGAGGCTTTGCTGAGCCAGCTGTGGGAGGGGGTCCTGGTGCTGGGCCCCAGGCCTGGGGCCTTCTCTCTTTGGAAGGCAGCTGAAGAGGCAGCTGGGGTGTGAGCGCAGGAGCATGAGGAGTTTGTCACGTCTGCCTGGTCTCTACTCTGAGATCTAACCCAAGGAGGAGCGGGTGCCCGAGAGGGGAAGGGAGCTCAAGAAAAAAAAAATAGCTTGCTTGACTTAATTATGACTGATTGTGACAGCTTGCATCTTTAGTCTGAAAAGTATCTATGGGGTAAGGACTGCTTTTCTCAATCGGGATAATTATGTTAATTAAAATGCTTTCTTTATAGCAGTTCTGATTAATAAAAACAGTTCCACTGCTCTCTTTAAACACTCTAACCTTCTGTTGCATGGGGAAGGAGGCCCTTTCTCAACAATTTATGGTTTTTCACGCAGATTCCAAGAGGCGACCTGCTGCCGGGTGGCCTGGTGACAGGCACTGCGCTCACACACGCGGGGATGGATGCAGGCAGAGGGGCAGGCATGTGGACCTAGCAGGCAGCGGGACTGGCCATTGGGGCAGGGACAAGCCGGGGCGCCGCTCAGCTGAGTCTGCTGCAGAATAAAAATGCCACTCATTCCTCTAATTGCTGTTTATTTCCTCTGGAAAGCATGGAGATAATTAATGAGCTCCCAATTAAGAAAAATTTCATGTGGGGGACTGAGGTGCCAGGGCCAGGATCGGTACTGGAGTGGAGGGGTGGGGTGGGACTGGTGGTAGGAGCAGGGGTCCTTAGTGAAGCCGAGGGGGTGGTGGTGTGTGTGCTACGAGAGGTGGAGGCAGGTCGGCGGGAGGGGTGCTGAAGAAGGGGCTTCACTGCCAGGGAGGCTGAGTAGAAGGGAACAAGAGCTTTGAGCACAGCTTCACTGTCCCCAGCCTCAGTTTCTCTCTTTGCCTAAGTTAGAAGTCACAAGTGACGGCTCAGAGGCAGAATCTGTCTCATAGTTGTGTGTGTGTGTGTGTATGTGTGAGAATGTGTATGTGTGCACGTGTGTATAAGTGCCAGTCTGCGTGTGTGTGAGTGCATATATGTGTATGAAAGCGTGTGAGTGTGCATGTGTGTTTGTGAATGTGAGTGTGTATGTGTTTACCTGTGTGAGTGTGTGAATGAGATTGTATCTATGTGCATGAATGTGGGTACACGTATGTATGAGAGCATGTGTGTGTGTGTTCTAGCCACAGAGTGTGGCAAAAACCTCAGCCCACAGATTGTTGGAAGATTGGGAGGTTTCTCATCAAAATCTGGCTTCTGGAGTCTCTTGAAAAGTCAGAGGCCCAGCAAGCATATGCCGGTGGGAGCCGAGTGCTGCGTGGTGGCTGCCCCTGTGTGTCTCCCATGGCCTCCCCATCCTCATCTCCATGCCAGCCTGACCTGGGAGGCATTTGTGTTTCCTGGCACTGTGTGACTCTGGTCTGCCTGTGAGGGTGGAGGTGGGGGTTGATCTTACATGGACAAGGGGCGCTCAGTTGACCACCATCCCTTCTCCTAAAGGGACGGAAAGGAGATGGGGTCCCAGAAGCCCCGAGTAGAAGTGTCTTGGTGCTGGTGCTGGCAGGAGACTTTGTGGGCTTCCCCACTCCACCACCCAGCCACTCTAGGCCTGGAGAGCGGCTCAGTACTGTCACTGCCCAGAGGGGCTTAGGCAAAGCTGGCCTCACTCTCGAGGAGGCAGTGAGGAGGACATCCCAGGAGGTGCCCCTGGGAGGGAGAGCTGACTGCCCACCTCTCCCAGAGGCCCCAGTTCTCTCTGGAGCCTCTGCCCTACCTGGACAAGCTCCTCATTTGCGGAGGACTTTGGCAGAAAACTTTGCCACACACAGACTGGGGCCTTGTCAGTTTCCCCAGTTCCCTCCACCCCAGCCCAACCCCAGCCTCTCTTGCTGCTAGAAATGAGGAAATAAGGTTAGGGGCTTCTTCTCAGCCCTACCACCTGGTTGAGGAAGAGGCTGTGGCAGTCAGGGAGGCCCTGGTAGCCCACAGAGTACGTGGACCAAGAGGGTCAGGGGTTCTGGCCAGGGTCACACAGCTGAGAAGCAGGGGCTGGGGCAGGCACAGAAACCAGGCATCCTGACCCCAGGGGGTTGTGAGGGTGACCAAGGCCACACAGGTACGGCTAAGGGGTCTGTACTGCCAGAGGCAGTGATGCTAATCAGTCCCTAGATTCCTTCCCCTTTCCCATGAGAAGACTGCAGGCTGGCTCCTGGCATGCATCTCTGGGGTCTGATATGGGGGTCCAGAGGCTTGCTCGTGGACGTGTGTGTGGACAAGCGCCATGCAAATGTGTGTGGATATGTGCCCTGTACATGTGTAGGCACGCAATACATACGTGGGTGGGCCTGTACACACATACACACATGGACGTGTGTGTGTGAGAGCTTGTCCAGGTGTGCATGTTGACACGTGTGTGTATACATGTGGGTGCTGTGTGCATGTCACATGCACAGCCATGTGTGGACATGCTCCTCTGTATACATGGGATGGGCGTGGTATGCATGAGCATGTGCATTCGTACGTGTGGCTGTTAAACCCGTGTATCTGGGGTGCTGCACTTCTCCAGCTCTGTCCCTGTGTGTTCACACATACGTGTCTTCCTGCATAGGTCTGTGTGTGAAGCTGAGGGCTGTGGCGAGGCCCTTCTGTGGGCCCTGAAGAAGGTGGCTCCCTAGGTGGGTGACAACGAGTCAGGGATGTAAGCTCAGGCCCGGCCTGAGAGCCCTGCTCCCGTGGGGGATGGCGCCATCTCTGTAGCTGCTGATGAGCATCCTCTTGGGCACCAGCTTCCAGGCAGGCCTCGGCCCTGCTCCCAGCTCCCTGGGCCTCCAGCCCTGGGAAAGTTCTGCATGTGCAGAGGGAGCAGGGGCTGTATCACCTGCCTCATGACTCCACTGCCCAGATGAGCTGTGGATGGAGCAGGGGCCCTCCTTGTCCACTCGGACCTTCCTTGGACCCCTCCGAGGTCCAGCCTGGCTGGGGCGGGCCCTTCCCCACCATAGTGGAGCCACACCCTAGGTGTACAGTGGGGTCTGAGCCATGCTGAGGGCCTCCGCTGCACGCTGTCTGCTGAGGCTCCCTCCTGTGCAGAACAGCCTGGGCCTGGGCTTGGTGGGGGCTGCCCTGCCCCAGGCTCCCAAGGCTGTCTTCCTCCTTAGTGCTGGATAGGGTAGAAGCAGGCTGAGCCCTCCCTACCTGTTTGTCTCTCCTTCCCATTCCTTCCCCACTATCGGGGCTGAGCTTCTGACCCTCTGCCAAGAGGGAAACGTGCTTTCACAGGCGGAACAGTTCTGATCCCCTCACACGTGGTGTGCCAGTGGAGGGCTTTTGGGCAGTGTGAACAGGGCGGGGACACCAGTTCTGGGAAGGAATAACCCCCTCGCCTTGGTAGACACGCTGGCTCCTACATGCATGTGGCGGCCCCACAGGCTGGCTGGCACCTGGGCCTGCCACCCCCACGTCAGCCCGCCTGGGAGTTGCCCCCCCCTCACCTCCACTGTATTTACGTGTCTATTTTATGATTTCAATTTTTAATGCCTCTGCTCTTTGAAGACGCTTAATGCTTTCGAGTGGAACATTTCCTTCCAGGACCTGAGCGCAGATTGAGGACAGAGCAATAAATCAACTAATAACTGGAACCTCATTTTCTGCTCCACGGCAGAGAGTTAACCCCCACCTCGCTGCACTCCTCTGGGTGGCAGCTGTGGGTGAGGGGCGCTGGGGAGCAGGGTGCTGAGCCGAGCACCCTGTGGCTCAGGCTTCCCCTCTCCTCATCTCCTCTCCTCCTGGGTCTCTCACCTCTCTCCTGTTTCCCTTCTTTATCTTACTGTTTTCTCTTCTCTTTTTATTTATATCCTACTAAAAGCAGGTGAGAATAAGGGAAATGGCTGGAATCTGAGATTCTGGAGGTGACCCTGGAAAGGTGTGGGGAAGCATTTGTTGGGAACTCCCTGGGCCCTGATTTGCTGTGTGAGCTGAGGGGAGCGTCCAACCCTCTCTGAGCCTCAAGGTTGCCACCATTACAAACGGATCTTATCACATGGGTGGACCGAGGTTTGAAATGTTGACATCTAGAGGGCAGACTTGGCAGTGGAGGTGGACGGTACCTGAGTCTCCACCATTCGCTCCCTGCCCACCTTGGCTTGGGAGGAGGAGAGTTGGGAGACAGAGACACTCAGGCGATGAACTGGTAGTAGATGGCTCTTCACTCACGTTGTGTATGCCTGAGTCTGTGTTATTGA
Organism: Macaca thibetana thibetana; assembly: GCF_024542745.1. Lineage (NCBI taxonomy): Eukaryota > Metazoa > Chordata > Mammalia > Primates > Cercopithecidae > Macaca > Macaca thibetana. Next base: position 162,595,900 of record NC_065584.1, on the reverse strand, counting down.
TGCTCTGTAGACATGTGTATGTACGTGTGCGTGTGTGTGTATTCCTGCACGTGTCTTGGACTCCAGAATCACAGTGTACATAGCCATACACCTAGGATAATTCTTGACTCTCTGCAGAACTAATGAGAGGGCCCAGCTGGGTGTGGTAGTGCACACCTGTAGTCCCAGCTACTTGGGAGGCTGGGATGGGAGGATTGATTGAGCCCAGGAGGTGGAGGTTGCAGTGAGCTGTGATCACATCACTGCACTCCAGCCTGGGTGACAGAGTGAGACCCTGTCTCAAAAAAAAAAAAAGAAAGAAAAAGAAGAAAGAAAAGAGCCCAAAGTGGGGAGCCGTGTCTGTAGTATTGGGAAGCTGAGAGGAATGGAGACTCTGGGGCCACACTGCCTGGCTGCAAGTCTGGCTTTGCCATTTATTGCTGTGAGACTTTGGAGAAGTCACCAAACCTCCCCGTGCTCAGTTCCTCCTTCTATAAAATAGAGATAAGAAGAGTGCCTCCCTCATAACTTGTGCAGGTTGAATGAGCTGGTCACCTGTGAAGTGGCTGGCACATAGTAAATGCACGTTAAGTATTTGTCGTTGTCATTATTGCAGGACACATCCACTCACACACAATATGTTTCCCTCTCCCAACCGACCATGAGACACCAGAGCTGTACCAGCCTCAAATACCTGATGTGCACAGCGCGCCGGTGGAGAGTAGCCCAGCCCCCTTCAGAGCAGCCAGGGACAGCTTCCTGGAGGAGGTGGTCCTAGCACTTGTCCTGAGATGAATGGAGAGGAGGGTGGCCCTGGGCACGTGTTGGGAACAGCAGAAAGGATATTTGGAGACTACTAAGGCACTGCTGGAGGTATTTAAGTTGATGAGGAGGAAGTAGGAAATGATACGGGCCCCAGCACAGGGCGGGTGTGGGGTGCTGGGCCAGTGTTTAGTAGGCACCTGCTGCATGCAGACATCTTGTTCCCATTATTTCTTTGTGGAAACTGCATCTGAGTAGTTACATGACTTGCCTGGGGTTACCCAAGCTGTCAGTAGTACAGGTGGGATTTGAATTTGTGTCTTTTTGGCTCTGGAACTCCACTCTACTTGTGGCCCAAGTCCCAGCATCACAGGGCTGGAGACTCTGTTCCTAAAATGCCCTGCTCTGCTTGGACACCGCTGGTGATGGGAAGCTTACTACCTCTCAGGACAGTTAATGACATTGCATGTAATTCCACTCATTCCAACAGTGATATTCAGGCTGGGCCCAAATCTGGTTGTCATAAATGACTGACTCCTCAGACCCCTCCTAGGCCCCCACGCCGTGCCCTGCCCGGCCCTGAGGCTGCCTGCTGGGCCCACGCTGATAGGGCTGCCCCATTTCCTCCTAGCACCCCATGGATGTGTGAAAGGGGTGGAGAGTACCCCATATGGGGTACATGCAGCATGCCAGCCATGAAGTGTGGCATTGCCACATCCCACGTGTGACCACAGTCACCCTGCAGAGTAGGCTGGCCAAGCTGGGGTGGGCTCAGACCCAGGAGCTCAGTGTTCCAGACAACCAGGCCCACCATTGGCATCCAGGACCACTGGGAATAGCACTCAGCCCTGGAGTATTTGGTTTCCAGAGTATTTAAACAGATGACTCGACTAGGTGATAATTTTAGCACGTTATGGCTGATGTCTTCTTAGGACCATAAAACAGCAAACTTTTACCACTGGAAGCAGCTCCCAGCCAAGACGTGGGGAAATGATCGTGTCATCGAGTCATCTGGGTATCAGTTATTGTTTGGGGGAAAGTGGAATGTGTGGGCGCGTAGAGACGTGCGCACCCTCCCCCGTGCCCAAGCAAGCCAACCTCATCGCGGGAGGAAGAGAGAGAGGATGCTTCTGGGAGGGAGGAGAGCAGGGAGAGCTCGCCCATTCACTCCACAGGCATTACTGAGTGCCTGCCACGCTCCAGGTGCTGGCTGTGCATGCTCCTCGTGCCAGTGGGGCAAACAGGGAATGTTAATAGTGCAGTGATGGGATGAATAGGGACAGCTGGTAAGACGGGGCAACAGGGCCCTCAGGTGAGGGAGCACCTGTGGGAGGACCCTGAGGGGGATGAGGAGGCTGTGTGGCCAAGGGCAGTGGCAGGGGGAGAGAGGACCAAATGAGGGCATTTGCATGGCACTCTGGGGCCGTGGGATATTTTCCAAGGGGCAGGGGGCGGTGAGTAAGCTTGGGTTAAGCAGGGGTGATGACAATCTGATTTAGGTTTTGAAAAGATCTCTCCAGCTGCTGCAGGAAGGGCCAAGTAGGGAAAGAGAGTGAGGCAGACGTGACGGAGGCCTAGGTCAAAATGGTAGCCATGGTGATGGGGGTGGCAGACCCCATCATGGCAGCAGAACTGGGGACAGGGAGAGGGTCATGGAGAAGGCAAGAAGGACCCTCGATTCCTGGCTTGAGCTGCTGCAGTCATCCTCTGAGATGTGGAGGAGCGGTGGAGGATCAGGAGTTCGTTTCTGACCACCTCCTTCTGCAGAGATGTCCTATTGACAGTCGTGGTCACAAGCCTGGAGCTCGGGGAGAGGTCTGTGTAGGGGATGGAGACGTGGGAACCAGCAACTATAGATGGGGTTTAGAGACCTGGGCAAAGCAAGGACCACCCAGGAAGTGACGTGGATGGTGGAGAGAGGACCAAGTCCTGGACCCTGGAGTTACCACCGTGCAGAGTTGAGGGAGGAGAAGGAACCTTCACAGGAGGCTGAGAAGGTACATCTAGGGGGTGCGAGGAAAGCCAGAAGGATGTGGAATCTCAGAAGCCAGGAGAGGGTTCCCAAAGGAAGGGCAAAGTCAGTCAGCTGTGGGCATGATGCTGGGTGCACCTTTACCCAGCCTCGCATAACTCCAGGACAATATCAGAGACAGGTCACTGACGTTGGCACAGTCCACAAACCTGATTCTAATTTCACCAGTTATACATGCACTCGTGTGTATGTGTGTTTATATATAGTCCTGTGTGTGTATCCGGCACCACAATGGAGACGTAGATCTGCGCCACACTACAAGACTCTCTGTGCCAGCACACCCCTCCCCGCCCAACCCTGCTCCCACGCCTAGTGCTTGGCTGCTACTAATTTGTCCTCCTCTGTAATTTTGTTATTTCATGAGTGTTACATAGATGGAATCATACAGTATATCACCTTTTGAGATTAATTTTTTAAAAACTCAGCATAGGCCGGGCACAGTGGCTCATGCTTGTAATCCCAGCACTGTGGGAGGCTGAGGCAGGCAGAGTACTTAAGCTCAGGAGTTCAAGACCATCCCGGGCAACACGGTGAAACCCCATCTCTACAAAACACACACACACACACACACACACACACACACATACACACATACAATTAACTGGGCATGGTGGTGGGCGCCTGTAATCCCAGCTACTTGGGAGGCTGAGGTGGGAGAATTGCTTGAGCCAGGGAGGCGGAGGTTGCAGTGAGCCGAGATCATACCACTGCACTCCAGCCTAGGTGACAGAGTAAGACTCTGCCTCAAAAAAAAAAAAAAAAAAAAAAAAACTTCAGCATAATGAAGGAAGGGGATTTTTAAAGGATGGCAGATACCAGAACACAATTGTTTGCTGCTGGGAAGAAGAAAAGACCCAGTAAAGAGGGAGAGACAGGTGATGTTAAAAGATAACATAATGATGGGACGGAGCTGAATTCCTGGGGATGAGAGGGGTGGGTTCGGAGTCCAAGTGGAGCCATTAACCTTTAACAGCAGTGAGACCCCTCATCAGGCAGGAAGGCGGGTGCAGGCCAAAGCTGGTGGGCTCCTAGAATGTGCAGGGGCAGAGGACTGGGGTTCACATTTGCTGGCTTCTGCTTCCCCAGTGAAAACAAAGTGAGGTCTCAGTGGAGAGTAATGAGTCACATGGAGGAGGGGAGGCAGGAGGAGGGTGGAGGTGGGGCCACTGCCAGGTTGGAGAGTGGGGCGGTGAGCTGGCTGGTGGCTAGAGCTGGGATTGGAGAGTGGGGCGGTGAGCTGGCTGGTGGCTAGAGCTGGGACTACCAGACAGTGCGGGAATTGCTGGAGATTTAGGATTCAAGCTCACAGAGGGCACAGCCTTCACGGTGGGGTCATTTCTCTAGCTGTATTGGGCCTCCCAGCTATAAGTGCCAAGATGGTTGGGCTCATCCAGGTTGGGGTTTTATGAAAGTACTGCCCAGGGGGAGGGGGGCAAGGTATTTGAGCATCAATTATGCTGATAGACCATGGAACTCAAGCTCACCAAGGGCAGTGAGGGTAGAAGGGCAGTGATGGAAGGTGAAGTGTGAAGGTCTTGGTGCAGTGAGAGGATTGTAAAGAGAGGAGCTGGAGGGCCAAATGGGAGGTTTGACCAGGAGCCATGGTGGTGATAGGGCCAGGGTGTGGCCTGGGATAGAGGCTGGAGGGAATGGCAGCTGAAGGTGACTGGAGGCAGGCGGTTGGGGCACCTCCAGCATGGGGAAGTCACCTAGAAGGATGCAAGGGTTGAGGTGCAGGGAAGGACAGACAGAAGCCCTGGGTGGGTGAAGTGAAGTGGCCAGGAAGTTCTAAGGCAGAGGTAGGAGAGGCACAGCCACCTCTTAGGCCCCACAGGGACAGAACCACTGTAGATGGGAGGAATTTGGACCTGAGGTCTGAAAGAGCCTCAAGGAGCAGGGAGCACATCAGCCTGCCCTGGCCGAGCAAAAATCATCTGCAGAATGTCACTGTGTGCCCGCCCCTCAGAGGGGAGAACAGAGGCCCAGAGAGGTAAGCACGTTTCAGAAGGAACAAGCTCTGCCGAAGCGTGCAGAGGGTCTGCTGGAAAGTCAGTGGTGTGGTGGAGGCTGGATTCCAGAGCCGCGTATTTCCTAGGTTTCAGCACTGCCTCCTCCAACTTTTCTGGGCCTTTCTTCATTTGTAAAATAGAGCAGAATGACAGTACATACTCCCAAGGTGGACATGAGGATTGCGTTTTAATGCATGCATCCTGTGAATCCTCGGGTTAACCCTGTCTACAGATAGGGAACCTGAGGCTTAGAGAGAGGAATTGACTTGTCCAAGCCTCAGTGTTCCCCAGCCTCCCTGTCTTTGCCCCAGGGCTGCCATCTTTTCCCACACTCATTCAGCAGCCTCATGAAGGAAGCAGGATGCAGACCTCAGGCCCACTTGGAAGTTGGGGAAACAGGGCAGGAAGGTGTCTACTCTCCCTGTGGCCCCCAGAGTGCCAAAGGAGGATGGAATCTTCATTATCAGCCAGGCTTCACTGTCGGGGACACAGAGGTGACACAGGCACCATGCCTCTCTTTAAGCCACAGTCTCATAGGGGAGACAGGACAAAATAATAAGCAAATATAGTAATGTTAAACAGTGGAACATAGGGCAAGAAGCAGTTGTTCAAGGAAACAGGGATTTGGGACTGAAGTTCTTGGAGAAGAAGAGAAAGATCCAGGGACTGTGGTGACAAAGAAGGAGCAAGGGTTGAGCTGGGTTTTGAAGGGTGGTGCAAGTTTAATGAAATGGATCAGAGAAGAGAGATTCTGGAGGGGAAGAGGAGAGGGCTCTGGGTGAGCAAAGGCTCAGAGAGGGGGCTGGGGAAGAAGGCGCCCCGCTGGAGCAGAAGAGGCGGAAAGCAAGGCCGTGCGGGCTGCCTCCTGCAGACGTCTCAATCTTCTCCCAAGAATGGTGAACCAGAGGCCCCTGAGGCCTGTGAACAGATGCCAACAGCGAGAAATTGGCCAGTGGATCCTCCATGGCCTGGCACCTTCAAAGCTGCCAAGAGCAGAGAGGCCCTGCAATCTGGGGGCCTGGCAGCCCGGCACGGTTGGCCAGCTTGCCGTGTGACCTTGAGCAAGCACACTCTGCTGAATGGGGCTACCCCGGCCACCCTGTCCTCCCTCCCAGGTGGGCTGTGTGAGGTGTTCCAGCCCTGTGAAGTCTTCAGCGAAACAAAAGCCAGCACCATGGCAGAGTGAAGGAGTGGAGGTGAAGGCTTTTAGCTCCCTGGCAGAGACGCCCAGCAGAAATCCAAGGCGCGTCAGAAAACGGGGTTTCTGGAGAACCTTTGATTTAGAGAACAAGGTTTTGGCATCAAACTGCGATCAGAGAACAGAGGCAGCCTGCCACACCGTGAAACTGAGCACTGTAAACCTCATTAATCTGATGCCTCCATGTTCAAAGTGGTTCCTAATTAGGAGCCGAGACTCTCTACCAGCCGGGTGGCCCATTGTTCCTGCTGGACAAGTCCCACCAGGTGACTTCAAAGCCCATTCCTCATGTCCCTCTGCCACTCAGTGCCAATTAACCAGCATTTAGAGCTGGGCCGCCTGGGCTGGCAAGCTTGGCCATGCTCCTGCTTCATTTGGTGTCAGAGCTGAAGGGCCTTCCTGAAGTTCTCCAGCAATGCAGGCAGACACGGGGAGGGAGGAGCTGAATGCCAGGTGTGGGTGGGGGTGAGGGACAGCCCAGGGTGGCCCCCGCCCCCCTGGGAATCCAGAGGCCTGGAAGGAGCAGGAGAAACCAGAGGAGCTGCAGCTTCCCTCGGCCACCCTCTCTTCTCCCTTCCTCCTCCATGGGGGGGCTCCTCTTCGCTGCTCCAACTCCCCAGTGCCCTCCTCAGACCCACCCTTTTACTATCTCTCTCCATCCTCCTGATGAGGGTCTGCGATGCCCAGTGAGAAGCCAAACTAGGTCTGGGGACACAGTGTGAGGTCTCACTGGGTGGTCTGATATGGATGGACTCAGTCCCTGATACGTTGGCTCCCACCTTCCCTGTGTTTACCCCCACCCTCCACTGTGCCAGGGCTTTGCACACAGTAGGTGCTCATCAAGGGCCTGCCAGCTAGTGTAGCTTCTCCATAAGCCAAGTCATGTCTGAGAAGCTTGTGGCTCCATCAGGACAGGCACGTCAGAGAAGTGGGCCTGCAGCGCCACTGGAAAGCTTCAGGAGAGAGTTGGGAAAGGCCTTTCAGCAGTGATGCCACTTTCAGTCTGGAACAGCCAGGTACAGGGACGCTGGGTTTTTCTCTGCCTTCCAGGACATTGAACCACAGTTGAATCTAGAGACAGAGAAGGCACAAAAGGAGGACCCAAGTCAGTGAGCCTGAACCAGCCCGAAACTGGCGGTCAGGATGCCGGGATTCCAGGCCTGCCGCTGTCCCTGACTCTGGCCACTTTGTGCTCTTGAGCAGGTTCTTGGCCTCAGTTTCCAAACCCGTGGGAGGGGAATGATGACCCTGTCTGTATGGCTCCCTGCATACAGTGAGGTCAAATGGAAGACGAACTGTGAACCTGCCTTGGGAGCTGTCCAGGGTTCTGGGGGCACTGAGCATGCTTCAGCTTTGCTCGCACACCTCTGCAGGTGGGAGGCTCACCCCATTTTGAGGCCATTTTCCATGGCCAGATAGTTGCAGTTGTTAGAACGATTATTGTACTAGTTTCTTAGAGCTGCCGTAACAAATTACTATAAACCTGGTGGTTTAAAACAATAGAAATTACTCTCTCACAGCTCTGGAGGCTGGAAGTCTGAGACCAACGTGCCCGCAGGGCCGTACTCTCTCTGAGGGCTCTAGGGGAGGATGTTCCTGGCCTCTCCCAGCTCCTGGTGTTGCTGGCATTCCTTGGCTTGAAGATGCATCACTCCAGCCTCTGCCTCCATCTTCACATGGCCTCCTCCCCTAAGTGTGTCTACGGAGCGCAGTGGTAGGATCTCTGCTCGTTGCAACCTCCGCCTCCTGGGTTCAAGCAATTCTTCTGCCTTGAACCCACTACTCTCCTGAGTAGCTGGAGATCCAGGCGCCCACCACCACGTCTGCCTAATTTTTGTATTAGAGACTGGGTTTCACCCTGTTGGCCAGGCTGGTCTCGAACTCTTGACCTCAGGTGATCTGCCTGACTTGGCCTCCCAAAGTCCCAAAGTGCTGGAATTACAGGCGTGAGCCACTGCACCTGGGCAAGCTGATCTCTTGCATAAGAACATCAGTCGTTGGATCAGGACCCACCCTATTCCAGTATGACCTCCTTGTAACTGATTACCTCTGCAAGGACCCTATTTCCAAATAAGGTCACATTCTGAGGTTCCAGATGGACATGAATTTGGGGGGACACTATTCAACCTGGTACCTTCGTTTTCCTTCTGAGCCCAGACTTCCACCCTGTGGCTTCACCCCTGTAGGTTTTCCCCTACTCCTGACCAGCCCCAGCTCCATCAGTTTCCTCTACCCCAACAGGGTTCCAGCCTCCCGATGCCCCACTCTGCTCTTCAGGGCACACCGGGCTGCCGGTAAAGTTTCTGTCCTCCTTCCCAGGGCTCACCATCCACCCTCCTGCTCTTCTCGCCTTTTAGATGTGGAAACGCGTCGCTTCACTCCAGGACTCAGCCTGGGTCCCACCAATTACCAGCTTCCTTGATATCTAACACTATAAACCCCTTCACCTCATTATAGGAAATTTCTTTTGAATGGCCTTTAAAAACCATCTCATTACACAGGAAGAACTGTAATTACCTTGTGCAAGACAGAAATTCTGGGCAAGCTGGTGCCTGATACCTGTCAAAACTGTGGGACAGGGTTCCCTGCTGGCTGGTTTGGCCATAGGAGAGAGCTCCTTCTCTCCCTCATCTCGTCCTTTCTAGCCCCTTTTCTTCTGGGACTTGTGGTCACCCACATCTCCGTTGGTGGCCCTAGAAGGTCAGGACCTCCCACAGAGAATAGAACCACCTTGGATTGGTGCCTGTGCTCCTGCCTGGCGTCCTGGCAAATCCTGATGGTCAGAGCCTCCCCCAGGGGTTCTCAGGGACTGCCCAGCCTCTTCCTGAGCTCACCCTCCTGGAGGCTGCTGGAGCTTACGAAGTGGTTGCAGAATGTCACAGCTGGGTGGGACTCTGGAATTTAATAGGTTCAGCCTCCTGCCCTCAGCCACTTGTCCAGTCCTTTTGCCCACCAGCTTCTGGGAGACCCTAGCCCTTCCTGGGATCAGGGTTTCTCCCTGACTTGTTTAGGGGATTTTCTTGATGTCTGGCTAAAATCCCTGGTGCCCCAGTGCTGACCTGATTTTAAGCTCCATCTCTTGCTGGTGGTGCCCCCTTGGGCAAGCCATGTGGCCATTTTGAGCTGTTTTCTCATCTGCAGAATGGTCGGGATCATTTGTGCTTCAGGAGTCATGGTGAGCAGGGTCTGTGGCCACAGGCGTCAGGTGCCCATCATTAGGCATGTAGCAGGAAGTGAACCTACATTGCTTCTACTTTCCAGAGGAGCTTGACCATGGAGGCCCTTTTCTTTCTCCTGTCTGCATAATGTGGGGTGGAGCACACTTCCATTTGGACTTCTCCTTCTCCTCCTCCTCCCCCCACCACCATTTCTCCCTTGTCTTTCTCTCTCTCTCTCTCTCTCTCTCTCTCTCTCTCTCTCTTTCTCTCTCTCTCTCTCTCTCTCTCTCTCTCTCTCTCTGTCTCTCTCTCTCTCTCTCTCTCTCTCTCTCTCTCCTGGAGCATCAGAAGACATGGCACATCCTGTTCCCCTCCAGCATCTCTGCCTGCAGCCTGCCACCTGCTGAGGCAATTTGCTTCAAGAACACCCAGCTGCTGGCATGGTTTCAGTAGTTGCAGGTCCTTCTCTGCTCAGTCCCTAGCTGTACTGTCCCCTGCAGGGAATCCGTGTGGCATCCTGGCACTGCCACAGCCATGGGCATTGCCCATGGAGGCAGAACCATGCCTATCCATGTGTCTGTCCTGCCAGCACCTCCTCTGGAACTCTGGCTATATCTTCTGGGTCTGGCTGGGGAAGCAGAGAGGGTGGAGTCTCTGGTCTGCTCCTCAGCAGGGATTCCTGCTTCTTGAGCACCTGCTGTGTTCCAGGCTCTGTGCTAGGGGCTAGGCATGGCCTAGTGAGCAAGGCAGCCACGGCCCCTTTCCGAGTGAAGCTCACAGTTCGTCTTGGGATCGGGGTGGCGACAAGTAGTAAGTAAATAAGCAAGTAGATGTATAATTGCAAATTGTAATGAGCGGAACAAGAGAACAATAGAGAATGCAGCTAAGGGGCTTCTGGCACACTGAGACTGGGCAGTCTGGGAGGGCTTCTCTGAGGAGGCATCTTATCCCATTATCAGATGGATAAGAAGGAGCTGTGTGCAAGGAACAGGAAGAGCATTCCATGTCCTGGAGAACCTTGGTGTGTCGAGGAGCTGGAAGGAAACTTGTGGGGTAGCAGGAAGAGAACCGGAGGAGGTGGGGTTGGGTAGGTGGTCAGGGCTGGGTCAAACCGAGCCTGGGGCCAATAGTGAGGAGGGTGGGTGGGTTTTGGTCTAAGAGAAAGAGGAAGTTGCTGGAGGGTTTTAAGCAGGGAAGGGACCTAATCTAACTTAGGCTTCAACAGTGCTGCCCTGGCTGCCGGGTGAAGAGCAGAGGGACACAAGGACACAGAAGAGTAAGGTGGGCCACTCCAGGGGGTCTGGCAGGCCGTGGTGGGCCTGGCCCAGGACAAAGGTGCTGGGTTGGGTGGGGATATCACAGGGAGGCAAGGTTTCTAGTTTGGGCAGCTGGGTTGATGGTGGAGACGTTTGCCAAGGAAGGAACCCTGGAGAAGGAGAGGTTTGGGGACGAGGAATGATGAGGTGTTTGTAGGACATCAAGGGGAGATGGCAAGGATATCAGGATCTTAGCTGTGACAACAATGGGATTTGTATATGATTATCCCCATCTTACAGACAAGGGATCCAAAGCTCAGAAAGGTAAAGTGCAGCCCACCCCGGGCCACACAGCTGGCAGTACTCCAAGCCAGGGTGGGACCCAGAGCTGTTGGCCCCATCTCAGCTTGCGTTTGAGAAGAGCAGTGCTTTGCCCTACAGGGTGAATGAGTGCTGGGATTTCAGGCATCAGTGGGCCCCTCACCTCCAGTGTGACCACGGTGGTCTTCACCCGGGGCCATGTCTGGAGTCAGTGGCTGACTCTCCCCTAGGACATGCAGCCCAGAAGGCCTCAGCCACCCTGCAAGAGTGGGGACAGCTCAGCCCCTTGGCACCATTGTGCCTGAGAGGATCCAGAATATTCCATTGTTCAGCCTGAGAAGAAGTAAAAAATTAGCTCCAAGTCAGGGCTTTCCGAGGGTGGCAGAGCCCAGGACAGGGTGACTCCCCAAGGCTTTACCAGCCCCTGCCACCTCACCTTCTTGGTCTTGGGAGGGTGCTTGGCACTTGCCTGCCCCTACCACAGGGGCCCTCCTCTGCCAGCTGGGCGGTGTGGGCACTGAGAGGAGGGAAACCTCTAGGCAGCCAGAGGACTGGGTGGAAAGAGCCCTGGACCAGGACGGGAGCCCTGGGGCCACCATGCACCTCCCAGTTACCTCAGTGTCCCCCATTGGGCAGTGAGCCCTGCAAATGAGTGAAGCATAGCGCCCTTTCCCTTCAGCATTCCAGTCTCACCTTCCTCTCTTCTGAGCTGGGAGCCAAGGAGCATCTCCAGGGCTTGGGTTGTGGAGTTGTGGTCAGGTAATAAAACTGGTCGGGGAGCCTGGAAAGCAAGGCCCAGGGTGCTGGAAGTGGACTGGTGTGTGTGTATGTGTGTGTGTGTGTGTGTGTGTGTGTGTGTGTGTGTGTGTGTGTGTGTGTCATGGGGTAGCAGCATCTCCCCGCACCTCTGTCAGGGATGAGCCAGCTCATATGACAGAAGATTAACCCAGTAAATTCTCCACAAGGAAATGGGAGCCTGGCCACCCTCCCTAGGGCCTAGACCATGACACTGGTCTCTGGTGCAAACTGGGCATGGTGGCTAGTGACTGTCAGGGCTGTGTGCAACCAGGGTCAGGATTTACATTATGGGGCCAGAGACAGGGTTCAGGGTGGGACCAGGGCTCAGTGTGTCCATGGTGAGAGCTAAGTATGTATCCAGGGTCAGAACACAGTCTATGACTGGTGTTAAGGCTCACTGTGTGACCATTGCTTAGTGTGTCAAGGGTTAAGGTGTGTGACTAGGGTCAGGGCCCAGTGTCTGACCAGGGTCAGGGCTCAGCGTGTGACCAGGGTCAGAACTCAGTCTGTGACCAGGGTCAGAACTCAGTGTGTGCCCAGGGTCAGGGCTCAGTGTGTGACCAGGGTCAGAGCTCAGCGTCTGACTGGAGTTGGGACTCAGTGTGTGACCAGGGTCAGAGCTCAGCGTCTGACTGGAGTTGGGGCTCAGTGTCTGACCAGGGTTGGGGCTCAGTGTCTGACCAGAGTTGGGACTCAGTGTGTGACCAGGGTCAGAGCTCAGTGTGTGACCAGGGTCAGAGCTCAGTGTATGACCAGAGTTGGGACTCAGAGTCTGACCAGGGTCAGGGTTCAGTTTGTGATCAGGCTTGGGGTTCAGTGTGTGACCAGGATCGGGGCTCAATGTGTGGCCATGGTTGGGGCTCAGCATAGTGCTCTATGTGTAGCCTCAGAGGCAGATTGGAGGCCCTGCCTCATCCACACTCCCTCTGAGCTCTCTGCTTGTCTCTCCCATGGGGCCTGTTAGTCAGCAGCTCAAGGCTGATGCCACTTCTCTGAGCCTTGATGAGCAGAAGCTTGAATGGTCATAGCTTCTGCAGATCCTTCAGAACTTGCCGTGCATGAGGCGCCCTGTGGACCACTGATGGTGGATATTATTGCCCCCATCTTAAGATTAGGAAACTGGAACTCAAAAAGATAAAGTGTCTTTCTGAGGTCACAGCTTGTTAAGTGGCAGAGCCCGGACTCAAACTCCTTGTCTCTTTTTTCCTTTTCAGGCTCCCTCAGCATTCCTTCCTGGGGCAGAGGGACCTTTGGCAGAGCTCTCTTCTTATGGGTCCCCCATAGAATCTTCTTCCTCTTTCTGCCTAGACTGGGGCCTGTGAGTTCAGCCTTCCTCAAGCCAAAACTTCCTAGGAAGGCCAACTAGGCCTGAGGATGGTCAAGGAGACCTTCCTGCAAAGTCTGAGGCATGCAGGCAGGTCCTGTCCCCAGCAGCTGGGGACCGGGCAGAGCCTGTCTATAGGGTCCCATCAACCCCAAGGATTGGGCTTCTCTCTTTGTTAGAGATTAAAGGAATGTGTCAGCCCCAGTGGAGGCATTTTGAGCATTGTGGTCCTGGATTTTAGGGCTCTGGAGGGTCCTTCCCAGTATCCCTGACATCACGCCACAAGCATTTCCTGCTTTGCTTCCAGGGAGCGGTGGGAAGAGTGCCACCCTCCTGCCGTAGGCCTGGACACCTCATGGTGCAGATGAGGTTCAGAGAGGGAAAGACACTTGTTCCAAGACACAAAGTGTGTTAGTAATGGAGGGACCCAGAACCCCACCTCCCACTGCCAATATTCTTAGGTGCTCCCTCCTCCTGGCTCAAAACCCTTGTAGGAACTGAGAACCCACAAGGACATGAAACAATCACGTTCTAAGAGTGGGACTCCAGGCACTGTACCAGCTGTTCTCTTGGGCCTTCCTGACATTTCTCAGTAACAAGAATCCCCCCATTTGTGAGTCATTTGGAAAATTTCATGGGGGAAGTGGTCCAGAATTTAAGTGAAGTTCCAGGAGGAAGAGACTCAGGGAGAGTTGGAAGGAGGCCCCTGCTGACATGAGGAAGGAGTAACCCTTTGCCCTGGCTCATCTGCAAGCCTGCAAGATGGACAGAGCAGTTCGCTTCACAGCTGGGGGATCTGAAGCTCAGTGAGGCAAAGCAATGTGCCCAGTAGTTCCCAGCTCAGTTCTCATTCACATCTGCCTGCTCCAAAGCCAGTGGGTTCTCCCCAGTCCCCTCTGTGTGGCTGGACTCTGTTAAAGAAAGAAGGAAAGAGACTGTCGCCTGCCTCAAGGAGCTGCTGGGAGAATGAGATTTAAGACAGAAGTATTAGGGAGCAAGAGCTGCATTGTTGAAGTCTCAGTGCTGTGTGGCACAGAACACAGCCATGCCGCTGGAGCTGCTGGGAAAAGCTGGGTGGAGTTTAGATAGGATCAGGGATTGGGAAGAGCAAGCTTAGCCATTGGTGTGTGTGTGTAGCCCAGGTGGACTGGGAGTAGCCAGGTAGTCAGGAAGGCAGCTGTCTGGGGTGCTGAACCAAACCACCCTCATGGGGCCGGTCTGCAACTCTTTCTGGCCACTTTGGTCTGAGCCTCAGTTTCTTCACCTGGAGAATTAGAATACTGATACCTGCATCACGGTCTCATTGAGAGGCTGCAAGAAGGCCATGGCATGTTGTGCTGAGCATGTGGCCTATGTTCTGTTGATGCTTTCTAAATGGGAACACTAACTGAAGGAGGCAAAGCCTCCTCCCCAGGCCCCTGGGGTGGAGGGTGGGGTCATCTGTGATACCATACCCCAGGCACATGATCCCTCGGGAACGGCAGGTGCTGTAACAGGGTCAACACTCCTGCTTGGCATGGGGAGAGGCAGCTTGTCTGGGGCCTCTCCACCCGCCTGATGCAGGTGTCCCCCAGCCTTAGGCCTGGACACTTCATGTTGCAGACGGGATGACTAGGAACCAGAGAGGGCAAAATACTTGAGCCAAGAAACAGTGTGTTAGTGAAGGATGGGGCAGAGCCCCACAGCCCTACCATCCACTGCCAATATTCCTAGTTGTTGCCTCTCCCAGGTGCAAAAGCCTTGGGAGAACTAAACACCTTGGATCACCCAAAGGCATGAAGCTCCAGTGTGGGGCTTCAGGCACCACCTGTGACACCTGTTCTCTTGGGCCTCCCTGACCCCCTCTACTACTACTAGCCTCAGCCCCCAGGTGGCTTTTGGGTCCTAGCTTTCAGCTGGACCTTCGTCTCTCTTTAACCATACCCCCAAACTCCTGGCCCCGTGCAAGCTCTCTTAGTCCGTTTGTGTGTTACTTTAGGGGAATACCTGAGGCTGGGTAATTTGTAAAGAAAAGGAGTATGTTTGGGTCATGGTTCTGCAGGCTGTACAAGCATGGTGCTGGCATCTGCATCAGGAGAGGGGGCCTCAGGGAGCTTCCACTCATGGCAGACAGCGAAGGGGAGCTGGCATCGCATGACAAGAGGAAGGAAGTGAGGGAGCCGTGGGTGGAGGTAGGTGCCAGGCTCTTTTTAACCATCCGTTCTCATGGGAACGAATAGAGTGAGAACTCGTTCCTCCTTAGGGGGCAAGAACGGCACCAAACCATTCGTAAATGATCTGCCCCATGACCCAAACATCTTCCACCAGGCCCCACCTCCAACACGGGGGGCCACATTTCAGCGTGCTGTTTGGAGGCGACAGATACCCAAACTATGTCACAAGCCTTCTCGGGCCCCTTGATCAACTTGGGGCCTCCTGGGTTCCCACCCAGCCAGGGAGGTGGGATGCTTTGGGGCAGGAACTGGGTGAGTAGAAAGCTGCTGGAAGCCAAAGAAGAGACTTCTCTCATTCTCCCCTGCCTCTTTTCTCCTCATCTCCTCAGCCTGCCAGACCACCTTGGCCCTGGGCTTGGGACGACCTGCAGCCACTGAGAGGACAGCCAGGAAGGGTTCCCCCCAAAAGACCCCCCAGGCCTGTTGGTTATGTTTGAGATGCACCCCAACTCCTGTGTCAGTCACCTTTCAGCCTTTGGCATCTCCTTGTCCTTTAGAACCAGACAGTGCTAGGTGTGCATCCCAGCTCTGTCATTTCTCCTGTCCTTGGGCAAGGAACATATGCCTCAGAGCCTCAGTTTCCTCATCTGTCAAGTGGGAATAAGAGCACCTATCCCACAGTGTGCGGTTTCAGTGTAGGAGTACGCATAGCAGAGGACATTGCCACTCTTCTCCTGCCCCGGTCCCTCTTCCATGGTGATGCGGACCTCCCACCCACCCCTGCCTGTTTAGACCAAGGGCTGAAGCCTGGCACATGGGTGAGGTTGTCCTGTGGAAGACAGGAAGAGGGAGACTGCGAGTAGCAGGCCGCACATAGCACCAGTGTTTTTAACACTGTGAGGGGACCAAGCTGAGCTGCTGCAGCTATCCTTAACCCCTGACCTTGCTGCCTCTGGCTTGGTTCTGGAAGATTCCCTCCCCCACCCACCCCTGCTCACCCAGGTTTAGCAGGAGCAGCTACTTGCAGTGATGTGAAAAACACTTGGAGTAATACAACTCGGAGACTTTGACCACTGGTAACACTGACCCCACCTACCACCCTGCCTGCAGCTGGCCCAAGGCTCAGACCCCAGTCACCCCCTCCACCAGCCAGTCCGCCCAAACTGAGTTTAGGAGGGTCAGGTTTGGCTTCAGCTCTGCCTCGGTTTCTCTGAGCACAGAGTACTCACACAGAGCCTGGCACAGGGTATGTGCCCAAAATGCTTTACCTATTAGTAGCAGTAGTAGTAAGACTTGTTGTCATCATAGTAGAGCACTCCCATTTCACAGAGGGGCTAGGTGAGGCCCACACAGTTGAAAAGCTGCCATCTCTGTGAATCTTCCCAGCTCTGCCCCTTCTCCCGGAGTAGGCAACTCCTTTTGACTTTTTTCAATTTCTCTGCAATGCTCTTGTTAGGGGAGAGCTTGGTAGACAGTGGGATAGATTTCAAGGTGGGGAGAGGTGTGTTGAGGGGAGCAGCTCTCAGGGCTGAAGGTGCCCTGAGGAGGCCTAGAGCAGGTTTGATGGGCAGGAGGCTGATCTGCCCAGGGACCCTCTACCTGGGAGTGCCCTGCCCTCAGCCCTCCCCTCTGCTGGCTCCCCAGCTGCCTCCTGAAAGACTGAGAATGCTACCATGTGTGGTGACAGCAGGGCCTCTGCCACCCCTGTTACCTTGACCTCTGCTGATTCCTTTCCTGCCCCCTGTGGTGTCTGCCAAGTCCTTCCTCTCAGCCCCTTCCCTACCAGGTCCAATGGGCAGAATTCTGACCTGGTCATATTGCTAACAGCTGGTTAGCAGGTAAACTCAGCCTATAAAGTTAATTGAGCGCTTAGTGTGTTTGAGACATGGGGAATGCTGAGGACTGGGCTCTAAGGGGTCCTGTCACCAGGGAGGTGGAGGGGGAAATGATGGTTAGTATGTGCTTACTGTGTGCAGAGATGATGGTTAGTATGTGCTTACTATGCACAGAGATGACAGCTAGTATGCACTTACTGTGTATGGGGATGATGGTTAATATGTGCTTACTGTGTGCGGATGACAGTATGTGCTAACTATGTACATGGATGATGGTTAGTATGCACTTACTGTGTGCAGATGATGGTTGGTATGTGCTTACTGTGTGTGGGGATGATGGTTGGTATGTGCTGACTGTGTGCATGAATGATGGTTGGTATGCGCTTACTGTGTGCAGATGATGGTTGGTATGTGCTTACTGTGTGCAGGGGATGATGGTTAGTATGCACTTACTGTGTGTAGGGATGACGGTTAGTATGCACTTACTGTGTGCAGGGTCTGGGCTAGTGCTTTCCTGACCATCGGTGAGGTGGGAGCCACCCCAGTTTGCTGATGAAGAGAGGGGGACCCAGGGAAGCAAGGGGACTACCAAGGTCCTCAGCAGTGAATGCTAATGTTGGGGGTAGATAGGGCTGGACTTGGGGGAACAGAGACGAGGAGTTGACCAGCAGCTCCTGTCCTGGCAGTGTGAGTGAGCTCAGGAGGCAGTCAGGCTGCCCTTGGTCTGTCCTGACACGTCCCTGGGCCCTTGGGAGCCACCTCCGAGGAAGTTCTTCCTTCTCTTGGCTCCTTAGCCCCCCATTTAGCACAGAGCAGCCTGAGGCCATTGCACGGGGCACCCACTAGGGCAGTCCAGGGGCCTGCTGTCATCCGTAGGGACTCAGGGACTTTGCCTCCACCTCTCCCCTCTCCCTGCAAGCACTTTCGAGGAGGCAGCCCCACTCCCAATCCTCCTGCTGTGCTCACCCGACCCTTCTCACCCTCTGGCCCTACCCACAGTCTGCTGGGCCTAATGGCCCTGCCATTCCTGATCTGTGTCCCCTCACCCTTTCCAGCCTCCAGCCCGTGGAGGTCAGCCTTTCCCCCCCGACTGTGCTTCCTTCCACCCCACTGTGTCTCTCTGGTTTCCCATGCCCACCTTGGAGGAAGAGGTACTTCTCCTCCAGACTGAGGCTCATCCCTGCCCTGGAGGGCCATGAGCCAGCCCCACTGTCAGGCATTCCCTTTCCACAGCTCCTGCTTGGCGTGTGACCCCACCCCTTCCCCAAATATGCAGGGCATCTGGGTTCCCAAACCAGTAGCAGGTCCTGGTCACCCCTGTGGAACTCGGGCAACATCTGTGAGTCTTAGTTTTTCCTTGTGTTGGGTGGGCCAGAATGGTGCCTGGAACGTAGTAGGCACTCAACACATGCTTGTTGAATTAATGAACTAAGTAAGCAATGAATTCCTGGCCTGGCTGCCTCACCTGAGCGTTGTGCAGATCAAAGTAACTAATGGATTTTTTACAGAGTTAAAGATGCTGTTTGGACAGAAGGCGTGGGGGATGCTCAGTGGGACGCTGGCACTGTGGATTATAACCGCCGCCCTCACTTTGCAGTTTCCGCCTCCCAGATCCCTCCCTCATCCGCCCTCGTCTCTATTGCTGTACCCCACCTCTCCCCTGGCCACTGCCTCATTCCTAACTCACTTCCTCCTGTCCTTCCGCCTGCCTGAAATCCATCCTCCCCCAGGTGGCAGCTGGAATGATGTTTCTGAAGCACGAATCCGGACCCTGGGTACTCTCCACTTAGAACTTCAGGCTCCTGCTGGCTCCTAGGATAAGAGCTCCACCCCGTGTGGTGCCTGCTAGGCCCTGCCTGAAGGAGGGGGTGGTCTCCCTCTCCAGCCACTGGGCTTTGTCACTGGGGTCGTCTGCGGTGCCCTTCCCCACTGCTTCCAAACCCAACTCGTTTTCCTTTAATACCCCTTCAAAGATCCTTTCACCCTGGAAGCCTTTCCCAAACCCCAGCCCTGGATCAGATGCCCCCTACCCTGTTTCCACAGCCCCTCAGGCTCCTGCTCTCACACAGCCCCCGAGTTGTCATCTCTCACCTTCCTGCGCTCCACCCCACACCCTGCTCAGGTGTGTTTGTACTCTTAGTTCACAGAAAGCATTAGAGGGCATTTGCTGAATAAACGAGTGAGTGAATGAGTGAACTGGCAGCTCCCCCAGGCTGTGGGAACTCTGGGCTGGACCTATGGGCCTACTGAGGGGAGTGGGTAACACAGTGTGCCTCTGACCTGTCCTAGAGGTGACTTCCTTTCTGTGTGTCCCACTGGGCTCTAGGCGTCTTGCCCTGGAATTGCCCCCACCCGCAGGCCCTGCAACAGCAGTGGCTGCATCTGCAGCAAGGGGTTCTGAACCGTTCCGGGGATTCACTACAGGTTGAGGGTAGCACAGGAGCCCTGAGAACAGAGTCTGGGGTCTGCAGAACCTTGTCACCTGGTACCCTGATCCCCACCCTGCCACCATCATCTGACCCTCATGCCCACACGCACAGGTCAGTTCTGCCCCCGCCTGACCCCCAAGACCTTTCCTGGCCTGAACTGCTCCAGCCCCTACACTGCCCTGCACCAGGAACCTGGCACTGAGCCCCGGCTCTATTGCCCAGGCTGGAATGCAGTGGCATGATCACAGCTCACTGCAGCTTCAAGCTCCTGCCCACCTCTCTGCTCCTCTGACCTGGCCCCAAGCCCTGCCTTGTGCCTTAGCCAGTCCTGCTGATGGTTCAGCTATTACCCTGCTCTTGCAGACCCCTGTCCTGGGATTTCTGGCTTCCTGGCCCAGCTACCCTGGTGCTGATCGCCTTCCCATGAGTGTCACCCCTCTGTGGGCCCCACCCATGCCTGTGGTGCCACCCTAACCCCTGCCTCCAAGCCCGCAAATTGGGGCAGGCCCGGGTGCCCAGATGAGGAGGGGTCCGTTCTGCTCAGGGGGATCTCCTAAAACTGAGGCTCCTCCTACTCAGCCACTGGAAACGGAGGGCCCGGAGGTGGGGTTCTGGCTGTAGGTGCCCAGGGTGGGAGACACCCCGAGATAGGGGGCAGGGAGGGTTTCCTGGAGGAGGTGGTGGTGCCCTGGGTGAGCCAGTGAGGATGAGGAGGACGGGGGCCCTCCGCGGCGGGCAGAGCAGGATGTCCACTCTGTGCTGGGCTCCATGCCAGCCTCACGCTCGCCCCCGGCACGGCCAGCCTTCGGGCGGGTATTATTAGCGCCATCTAACAGACAGGAAAACAGAGATTCCAAGAGGCTCAGAGACTTGCCTGGGGTCACCTGGCTGACCAGTGGCCTTGTCAGGCCTACACCCAGGTCTGGTATCATTCCAGGCTCGTATGAAGGGAGGAAAGGAAGAGTCCGGGGAGGAAGGAAGGGAGGCGGGCACCCGCCACAAACATCAAAGCAGCTGCTGGCTGTGACTCTCCAGGGTGGGGGTGTGGGACTGGGTTGGCTTTCTGAGTCGGTCCTGCTCCCCCCGCCCCACCGTGGGAGAGCCCTCACGATGCGAGGTTCCCACCGCCCCCTCCCTGGAGAGGCCGGCAGTTTGCCTCTTCAGAGGATAATTCCCCATTATACAGAGATATTTAGCCTAATAGAAGCCGACAGATCATTCAGGGCAGTAATGTACTCTGGCTTCAAGCGTGTAGTTTCCTCAGCCTGAACTCCCAGATTAAAGGCTCCTTGCCCAGCCCGCCCCGTGCCGGTGCCTGTGACCTTGACTGCAATGATGGGGTAGGTTTCTCCCTCCCTCCTTCTCTCCTCCTCCCTTGCCAGTTTCCACCTCCCTCCCTTTCTCTCTCTTCAGAAGAAAAAAAAAAGATACTTTTCTTCGAAAATGTTCAGTGGAAAGGCTGTTGCTTAAACCTTGCATGCTCTGGGGACAGGCTGATGGTGCTGGGCTGCCAGCCGGACTTGGGAACACCTGGCCAGCCCAGAGCTCAGCCACAGATCGGCCGGCATGGTGGGCAGCCTGGGCAGCTGAACACTCCAGCCAGGCTGGGGTAGGGGGAGGCTGGGCAGATGGCCTTGCCCAGGGCCAGAGCTGGCCCCTTTACTCCCTCAACCCATTTCCCTGCCCCAGGACTGGCCCACAGGGGCCTGACCTGTGCCCTTCAACGAGTGGGGGATGCCTTTAATGACTGGGGAGCACTCTCAATGATTGGGGGCTCCTTGGGCCTGGGCATCTGGGGATGAGCCCAGGTAACACTATTGGCTAGATCTGAGGGGCAGATGGCACCGGGGTGGCCTTGCGAGCCTTGCATTGACCAGGAGGGTGGCTTCCAGAGCTGCCGCCTTCTGACCCCTACACGGTTCCCCTGTCGATTCAGCTGTTTCTGCTGCTCTCTTTGTCCTTCCTTTGTCTCGCCTTCTCCCTCCCACCCTACAACCGCCGCCTCTCTCTGCCTCCCCCTGCCCACCCCATCTGCTCACCGGGCTGCCTCTTCGAACTGCCTGGCACTTCCACGAGGCAGCAGGGAGCAGGGGACAGCACCGGATCTTTCGAATCAGTCGGCCCTGGGTTCAAATTCTGGCTCCAGCACTTATAAGCTGTTTCTTTCCATTTAATATTTCGAATTTGGACAAGTTCTTTAATCTATCCAAGCTTTCACTGCCTCACCTGAAGAGTGAGATGCTCCCACTTGGCCCTCAAGACTATCCTGGGGTCTGTCAGGGCAAACTGCTGGTCAAAAATAAAAAAAAAAAAAGATTATCCCTAGTGTTCAGTGTATGATGTAGTGCCAGTAGGTGGCAGCTTCCCCACCTGGCAATCCCAGGCCCCCCGGGGAGACCCTACCTCCTGACACTCCTACCTGCCCAGGTGCCCTCTCTGCCTGTCTGGTAGGAAAGGGGAAGGTGGTCAGAAGGTGGTCAGGTGGGTTCTGGTTGCCCCTGGCCCACAGCAGCCGTAGGTGTGGGGGAAGAATGACACCTCGTGGGAGGGACCCTACTTTATTTCATTTCTGGGCAAAGCCTAGTATTTGATACTGCTCTAATTTGAAGGAACCAACTTAAGGGGCTGTGGTAAAACCACCAGGGGTAAAGGGGACAGAGTGGAGGATCAGGGCCTGTGTAACCAGGGGGTAAATCTTCTAGGCTGAGACCCCCTCCCAAGTTTTGGGGCAGAGGGCAAAGAATGCCTCTAACCTCCAGGGATGGGAGTCTTGGCAGCTGGATGGAAGCCTGGGTGGAGTGGGGAGATCCTGCATCTTCCGGGGCAGGGGTGCTGGGGATGAGGGAGGAGAAGGTCCATAGGTGTGAGGCCACAGAGGGTGTGAGGCTGATGTGCTGTGGAACCCTGGGCTGAGCCCACTCCCTTGCTGGGCCTGTTTCCTCATCTGCTAGATCAGGCTGATCATGATGCCCTACCTGCCTCACAGCGTGGGCTTCAGATCCAGGTAGAGAATCGGTGGGAGCGTTCTGTGATCTGTAAAGTCCTAATAATAATAATAATAACTATATGCTGGACATTACCTTGCCTTCCCTTGACTCTCTATGACACCTGCTTCAATCCATGCAATCTAGCCCTGATTCATGTATTGACAGAATTAAAGAAACTCATGGCAGAAATCAACCTCCCCTTTTAGTGCAAACCCCCACCCAACACACATGGTCCCCAGACCTCTGCTTGCATACCTCCGGGGACAGGAAGCTCACTGCTTCTCATGCTGAACAGAGATCTGTCTCTCTGGAATCTTTTCTTCTTAGGCCTAGCTCTGCTGTCTGGACACACACATGCCAAGTCCCTTCGTCAGAGACTGGAAGTCCTGATCAGGCCCCTGAGGCTTCTTGAGGGGTGGGGTCTGGTTGTGAAAGCAGTCCCTGTCTATGGTAGAAGCTCTACGAGTCTTCCTTCATTACTCTCCTTTTCTTACCCCCACCCCCTCACATCCAACTCATCGACCAGTTGGTTCTGCCACAACACACTGCCCGAATCTGTCTGTTTCCTCCCTCTCTGTGCCATCCCTCTGGTTAAGACTGTCTCCTTGTCCTCGGGCGATTGTGACACTGGTCCTCTGCCCCAGGCCTGATGCCCTTGAGTTCAGTCCCCACTTGGCAGCTCCAGACAATGAGGAAAACATCATAGCACTTCCCTGGTTAAAACCCTCCAGTTACTTTTCATTGCGTTTGGGATGAAATCCAAAGCGCTTACCCTGGCCCTCAGAGCCCCAGCCTCCTGCTGCAGCTTCATTTCCCACAGAATAAATTCCAATGTGACTGCTTCAGAAAGACCTTCCTTGCCCCTCTAGCTTGAGTAACCCACCAGCCCCAGCCCAAGTCTTCTCTTTCACATTACCAGGTTTTATGATTGTTATTGCCTGTCACTCTTTGGAATTATCTTGTTTATTTGCTTATTTTGTTTATCATCGGTATCCGCTGTTCCCATGAGAGTACCAAACTTGTCTGTGTTGTACCCCAGTGAATCCTAGCCCCTATAATATACCTAGCGTATAGTAAGTGCCGAATAAGTATTTGATGCATGAATGAAAAATAACCCAGAAAACAAGAAATAGGAAGAAATAGCAGATGATGCCATTGTGGCTGTAGTAGCAGTTAATGATATGACAGTTTTGTGTGTGCGTGTATGTGTGTGCACACGTGCACGTGGGTGTGTAAGCTGGGAATCACCTGCCCTTTTAATCACCTGGGCCTGAAGCACCGCATGCGTGGGAGACACACATGTCCCTGTGGGCCGTGTTCATGCACACTCATAAGCACACACACAGGCATTTCGTGTTCAGTAGCAGTGTGACCTCTGGTCTAGTCTTTCGCCTTTTGGGCCTCCATTGCTCCACCTATGGAATGGGGCTGGCTGGGGCTAGAGGCAGAGGCCTGGACGCTATGGTGTGCTGAGTTTCAGTGCTTGCCGGTGGCTGGAGCACTGCAGGCAGCAGGGGGCTCGGAGGTGGGACGGAGCCCGGAGGTGTTTATTGAAGTTTACCTCTGCCCAGGGCTGCTCCCTGCTGCCCTTGGAGGTGAGGATCTCACCCAGGCAGGAGGGAGTGGTCCCAGGTCAGGACATTGGCAGAAAAGCCTAGGGACATGAGTTTTGCTGCTGGGAGGTGTATTACATTCACAGTCGAGGTCTGTCGGATGCATCCGTGACTTCAATCTGATAAGTTTTCATTTTTGTTTGTGTGCTTGTTTTTTAAAAAAAACCTTTTCCTTGCTACATTTATTTTACTTCTTGAACTTTTTCCGTTCAATTGCCATAAAAAAGATTTGCCATGAAATTAAAAAGGAGGAAAACTCTCCATCTGTTTTTCCACTCCTCCAGGCAACAGCCACTCCCTCTCTGCCCCCTTATCCTCTTCCTGTAATGGCAGTACTAGACCTTGCAGAATATTTGGGTAGTAGAAGTGGCCCCAGGTTACTTAATCTCTCTGTGCCTCATTTTCCTTCTCCAAACAATGGAGGTAGTCATTGTTCCTTCACCCAGTTTTACAGATTCCATGAGTTAACGTTTAATTTGTCAAGGGCTGAGGAAGGTTCCTGGCACTTAATAAGTATGATGTACATATGTGTTTACAAAAGACGAGTAAGTAAGAAGGAAAGGGCAGCCGTAATGCTGCCATCATAGCACAAAGGGCAGCTGTAGAAGTCTGTCTTTGGCATCAGAAATCAAGGGTTCAAGCCCCACTCTGCCCACAGTCTCCATGGAGCCAGGAATACGCATGTGGTTGCTTTCTCTAAGCCCCCACTCCTCCTGTAAAGCGGGTCTGTAATCTGGACCCTACGATGCCACAGCGTGGGTGAGGGTGACAGATGGGAGTGGGCCTCGTACACCCCGCAACCCAACCCCCACCTGCACCCATTTCTCAGTTTTCCACCTCATTATTGTCACGGAAACATTACTCAGCATCACTGCCGGCCTCTTCGTTGGTCGTTTTTAATGGCTGTGTACTACTCTCTTGGCAGGGGTGCCGTGAATCACTCCGTCATCTCTATTGTGGAGTGTTTAGGCAGCCTGCAGTGTCTTCTGTTACAAATAACGACTCTTTGCCCAAGAGGCTTCCCCTCTGAGCGACAGTTTTCCGGGACAATCTCAGGACATTCATTGGGGCTGCTTTGCTAGGGGGGCTGAGGAAGGGTCCAGTGGCAGTGGCTGGAGGAGGCAGGTCCCTTCAAGGGTGGCCTGACACCCTTCCCCAGGGACATTCCTTTCCCCAGGGACAGCCCAACTCATGGCAGCATGGATATCAGGACAGCAGGACACTCTGCTAGTGATGAGCATGATGGGAGAACACGAGGCCATGATGGGAAGGGCAGTGGGTACTATGGAGGATCAGGGCCAGGAGTTGGAGGAACTGTGTTTGCCTTTGCCACCCTCTCACTGTGTGACCTCGGGCAAATCCCTTCTCCTCTCTGGACCTCAGTTTTTCCCATGTACCGTGGCCAGGAGGCAAGGGTTGATCCAGAGCTGTGTTGTCCAGTGTGGTAGCCACTGGTTACATGTGGCTGTTTAGATTTAAATGTAAATTAATTAAATTAAAACAAAATTAAAAATCAGTTTTTAATAACACTATTCACATCGCAATATCCACATGTGACGGTGGCTGCCGTATTGGACAGTGCAGAGGCAGAACATTGTCATCATGGTAGAAAGTTCTGTTGAACAGTGCTGGTCTAGAGATGCTTCCAGGGATCTTCCTTTGGTCTCACCTTCACCAAGGTGTGGCCACCATCTGTCCTACCTCCTGTACCCCTCGGGCCCCTTGTGAACCCTACCACTCACTCTTGTTTCTCTTCTTTTCTAGGGATCTTATGACCATGACCTGGCTACCTTGAGTCTGCGGGGCTACACAGCCTTCAGCCTGCATCTCCAGGGCTCCGACTCTATCCACCTCCTAGACCAGCTCCCAAGTCTACTCCTGACCACAGCCTGGGCCAAGGGGACTCCTCAAGCTTTGGGACCCAGCGGGACACAGCAGCAGTCAGGGTAGGTGGCATCCCCCCTCTACCCATTCCCTGGCTCCTGGGGATATCCAAGCCTTCTTGGTCCCTAGAACAAAAGGGATACCTTTCTGTACACTGTACCTGTCAGGATCCCTTTGATTGTAAGTAGCAAAAAACAAAAACTAAAACAAACCCTATTTCATTAAAATGAAGTTATCAGCTTATGTAACCAAAGTGTTTGGTGGTAATATGGGCTTCAGGCAGGGCTTGATCCAGTGGTTCAAATGGTGTAACCAGAACCTGGTTTTTTTCTGTATTCCTTCATTCCTCTCCTTGATGATGGCTCCATGCTTAGTGGCATTTGGCATGACATAGTCAAAAGATGCCTGGCAGCAGTTTCTGGGGTAACATGCTTCTAGGTTTAGATCTAGGGTTGGGGGTGGAGACAAAATCTTCCCTGATAGAACAAATAGAAGTCCTTGAGTTGATCTCAGGGTCCTATTGGCAGCATTCAGCTCATTCTGAACCTTTAACTGAGTCCACAGGACTTAGAAACACTGATGGGCTGGGGGTCACGGTCTGTCCTTCCCCAACCATGTGACCAGGGATGAGGGATGAGTGTTTCCCAAAGGAATCTTGGGATCCTGCTGACAGGAGAAGGGAGACTCCTCCCCAACTAGGGAAGGCAAATAACAAATAATCATTCTAGATGGTGTCATAGATGGATGTGGACGTGCTGTGTGTCCTGGACAAATCTCTATGCCTCTCTGAGCTTCAGTTTCCTCACCTGATAATGAACCTCACCTGGAGGGGTGCTGAGAGAACTACCTGAGATGATGTACAGAAAGGACTGACATCTGGCAGTTTCTCAGTAAATCCTTGTTCCCTTCTCCTTCTTGCTTCCCTCTCCAGGAAGTTTGGGACATCGCCGGTTTGGTTTTTCTGTTTGTTTCTTTCCTTTTTTTGAACTTGGAAGGAGCTGCCAGCATGTATTGTTGATCAGAATCCTTACAGGCAAAAGCTGAGACAAGGATTTGCGTACACGAGCTGTATTGAGGGCAGGGCCTCAGGGAAAGGGAGGAAGAGAAGAGATTGGGGTAGGAATGATAGCACAGGCAAAGTTGGGCCTTGG
This sequence comes from Macaca thibetana thibetana, assembly GCF_024542745.1. Lineage (NCBI taxonomy): Eukaryota > Metazoa > Chordata > Mammalia > Primates > Cercopithecidae > Macaca > Macaca thibetana. Next base: position 162,569,011 of record NC_065584.1, on the reverse strand, counting down.
GCTGGTCCAGGGAATCCTGGAGCATAATTCACCCACAGAATTACCCTTCCCACCCCCCACAAGGAGGTCGGGCTTTTGGGCCCCTGTATCAATCAGTCATTGGCAGTGAGCCACCCATGGGAGGGCCTGGATTGCCCAGGTGAGGTGGCCCCCATTTGTGGAAGGCAGTTCTCTAGAAAAGGAGGAGCACTGAGCTGCAGCAGCCCACCCTCAGGGCAGCTGGGGAACAGGGTGATGCACTGGCCATAGAGGATGTCTGGGCAGCCCACCCTTTAGCGCAGGGAGGCGGAGCCTGTGTCCCAGCCTGGCCAGTTCTGGGCCTCCTGAGTGTGTTGTCTCCTCTGGTTTTTGCTCCTCCTGCCTCAGAGTGCCGGTGCCTTCTACCACAGGGGGCTGGTGATGGTATGGGACCTTGGCCCCTCCTTTGGAGAAACCTCTTCCACCCCCAGGCTCTGCACTTGCCCTCCACCTCTGCTGCTTCTCCTCTAGTAATTCCTCTTCTCTCCTCTGAACCTTCACCTGCAGTTCCCCCAGCCCGTGGTTTTCTGCATTAGTCCATCTTCCAGCTCCACCCTTTTCACAGATGAAAGACCAAGGCCCAGTGTGCATTTCCTCATGCATACTCTGCTGGTCACTGCATCCCAGCACCGAAGTGCATTGCTGTCTTTGTCTTGACTGCCAGGAAGCTCATAGTCGGTTTGTGGCCCATTTCTGATAAGTGCCCAGGATGCTGTGGCATGCAGTTGCTTAATAACCTTGTCTCTGGCTTCTTCTTTCTCATTGTTGCTTTGTCCTGTTTTCTTCCTCTGTTTTTCAGCATGTGCTGCTTCTGTTGTTCTCAGCAGCCTCCAATTCTTTCGGAGGGAGATGGGGTATAAATAACCAACAGTGGTGGGAAACGAAGCATTCAGTGCTGACTGCAGCCAAATGCTGGGCCCTTGCCTTCCTGGTGGCAGCTCGGGTTGGGGGATCTCCCCCAGGCCCAGGGCTTAGCCTGTCCCCAAGGAACACTGAAGCCTGCCGCGGTGACCCCAGTACAGTGCTCACTCTGCCCTCCGAGGGTCAGGACTAGCATTGTTCTGCTGCCCGCCCTCTTCCCTCCCTCTCCCCATCTTATCAGAAGCTAATGAAAGAGGCTGGGAAACCCAATCCTCTGGTAATTACATTTACTTAACGGGTATTCAAGTGGAGTAATGAGAAGTTTAATGCAGTGATTAGATTTTTCTTTAATTAATTAAAATGAGAGCCATGTGTCTTGCCAGCAGACCAACTTGACCCTCTGCTTGAGAGTAGCAGATACAGTGGGGGGCTTGGCTGGGTGCGTGGGGGGCTCAGGGACAGGTGCCACCTCCTGCCCTGGCCCTGCTGTCTTCAGAGGCAAGCACAGCTCTGATGCCTATCCAGGCCAGTCTCTGAATTGGCCCTTGTTTCTGAGGTTTGTAAGTGAGTAGGCCTGGGTCAAACCTGGGTCACCCAGGGCCAAGGTTCCAACAGCCCATGCCCTCGGAGAGCTGAAAACTGAACCAGGATGGAGGTCTCAGACAGGAGGGTCAGCAAGCGTGGCTTAAAAGCAAGGAGCCACTGGGCTGAGCCTGTCCGCAAGGATAAACTGAAGCCTGATGGTGGTGGCCCCAGGACAGTGCACTATGCCTTCCAAAGGTCAGGACTAGCGTTGTTCTGCTTCCCTCTTTTTCAAAAAAGGGATTTCAGGCCCTGTGACAGGAGGAGGTATTTTAGGTTGTGCATCTCAATGCCATGTGCCAGCCAACACCTTCACTTTCTTGTTCAGCCAGACCTGGATTTACCTCCATTGGCACTGGATCACCTGGGCAAATCGAATGGGGCAGTAGGTGGACAATTGGGAAATCTGACAAAACCACAAAGCACTTTTTCACTTTGGCTTGGGAGTGCATCCACGCTAGAAGGCTGACTGTCCTCGCTGTGTTTTTGAAGGCTAGGTAGGGAGGCAAGGAAGAGCTTCCCTGCTTGAGCCACTTCTGCTAGGGCAGAGGGAATCTGGAAATCCCAGCATAGCTGCCTGGAGTGGAGCATAGGACCTGCCTAGCCAGGATAGAAGGCACGCATAGTAGGGGCTCAGGAGACAGGCCCTGGCCCCTGGGGGGCAGGTTATGTTATTTTCAAAGCTCTGGGTAAGGTGGTAGAGAGTCCTGGGCTTTTCACAGTGGGGGACAGAAAATGTCCCTCATTAAGACCTGACCCCAGCCCCGCACTAAACCCTGGTCCTGGACAGATTGAACCTTGATCCTGGTTCTACAATGAGCCCTGATCTCAGTTGCACACTGAGCCTTGATTCCAGCCTCACACTGAGCCCTGATCCTGAATCAACTGAACCTTCATTCGGGTCCTACACTAAGCCCTGACCCCAGCCACACACAGAGCCTTGATTCAAGCCTCACACTGAGCCCTGATCCTGAACAGACTGAACCTTGATCCTGGTCCTACACTGAGCCCTAGACCCCAGCCACACACTGAGCCTTGATCCTAGCCTCACACTAAGCCCTGATCCTGAACAGACTTAACCTTGATCCTGGTCCTACACCGAGCCCTGACCCTGGCCCCACGCTGAGCTCAGCATTGTTGTGAATATGCCAATAGAGAAGCAGGTGCCAGGGTAGTAGGGGTAAATGGCCCTGTTTGTCCATTCCCACTGCCAAGTCTGCTCTCTCTAGACAAGACTCCTGTGCCAGGCCCTGCACTAGGCTCTGGAATTGCCTAGATGAATCAGCTATAACCCCTGCTCACAGGGCTAGTGGGGGCACAAGCAAACAGGTGATGAGAGCACCAAGTGATCAGAGCTGAGGTGGGGGAGGCCCGGGGGACTGGCAGGGACACGGCTCTGCATTCAGAGTGTTCCTCTGGCAACAGGTGGGAGATGGAGGTGCTGGAGGCAGGGACCAGTGAGGGGGCTGCGATGGGGTCCCCAAAGAGGCAAGGATGGTGCCCATGGGCAGTTTAGGGAGTCTAGGGTAAGTGTTCTCCCAGCATAACTGACTGTGACCCCCCAGACCACCTCAGCTCATGGTGAACCAAGGGACTTACCTGTGAGAGGGTTGATGGTGGGGGCACTGGGCTGATGATGACACCTTGCAAGGGAGGCAGGTGTATACATTCCGTGGAAGAAGAAACAGAAGCACAGGCACTGCCTGATGCCCCTTGGCTTGAAATAGCAAGGCTGGACATGCTCCCGAGTCTTGCCTGCCCCCAGGCCTACACGCTGGTATTGCTGGGGGTGAACTTGCAGTAGGAGCTGGGGGCTTCTTTATGACTTCTCCACTCTCGCCTCGGTGAACATAGCCTGGGCATCAGTGGGAGCAGGGGAGCCAGCCAGGGGAGTCTGGGCCAGTCAGCCTGGCATCCAGGGCTGGGGCAGGGCTTCCAGCACAGTTCAGGTTCTCGGAGCAGGGGGAGTGGGGAGGGCCTCAGTTGGGTGGGGGACGGGACATCAGGCTGAGGCCTCCGACCACAGACTCAGGGCTTGGGACTAGCCCAGGAAGGAGGATCTTCTGCCTCCTTCACCCTCCCCTCCCCACTCTGGGTCCCACCCCTGTGGATTTCCAGGCACTCACACCCATTCCCCTCCTGCCATGCTCCAGCTGATTCCAAATAGCTGGGCTGGAGAAGCCATCCAGACAGCCGCCTACCACCCACCTGGGGAAGCCCAGGCCCCGGGAGGGTAGGGACCTGCTCAGGATCATGGGGCTCTGCCTCCTGCATTGAAGAGTCTGAAATCCCATTATCTTGAATTTACACTTTTACTTATTTATTTTTTAAAAATGAGGCTCACTGTGTTGTCACCTAGGCTGGAGAGCAGTGTTGCGATCATGGCTCACGGAAGCTTCAACCTCCTGGGCTCAAGTTATTCTCCCACTTCAGCCTCCCGAGTAACTGGGACTACAGGTGCACCACCATTCCTGGCTTTTTTTTTTTTTTTTTTTTTTTTTTTTTTTTAAGATAGGGTCTTATTATGTTGCCCAGGCTGGTCTCGAACTCCTGGCCTCAAGTGATCCTCCCACCTCAGCCTCCCAAACTGTCGGGATTACAGGTGTGAGCCACTGCACCCTGCCTAAAGTTATACTTTAAACAAGGATTCTATGTGTTTGAATACCTGGAGGCCTTCAAGGGCGTGCATGCACACAAGTTCACTAGTACACAGGCAGACCCCCCCCAGGGAGCACCATGCCCGAGACATGTCCACTGCCTCCCTGGGTTTCAGGTGCCATAAACCACTGTCTCAGTTAGTCCCCTCAGCAGTCTGTGAGGCTGGGTTATTCGTCCACAGGTGAGGGAGCCAAGGTCCTGGAAGTAGGCCACAGCCACACTGCTAACTGCAAAGGCAGAGCTGGCCTGACAAGCTCAGATCCTCAGATCTCAGGCAAGCTGCCTCCTCCGCAGATCACGCCTTCCTTGCTGGGCTGGAGGCACAGCTCCTCCTCCGTCTTTCTCCAAAGGCCTCTAACATGCCCACCCACCCCATCCCCTGCGGCCTCCCACCTTGCTCCAGCCACAACCAATGACTCTTACCCCCACTCCCCACAGCCACCCCCTCCAGGCCCTTGCTCAAGCTGCCTCTGGCCCCTGGAGCTTCCCTCCCCCCACTCTATCTGCCCACACCCTCCATCCTTCTAGGCTGGACCCAGGTGCCACTGCCTTCGTGGAGACCCTGTGCACACTCACCCAGAGTGTACACACTCGCTCAGATCCCCGAGCCCTCCCTGGGCACTGCCTTGAGCTTGTTGCCCAGCCCCTTCTAGGCTCCTGGCCTCCCTGCGTCTGACTTGGCAGCTGTGTGGAGGGCAGGGGAGTCTCTTTGCCCTAGCTTCCTGGGCCAGTTGACCCCTGGGCCTGGCACACAGTAGGTGCATGGGAGGTCACTGGGGTCCTTGCCTGGAGAGGGACTGCACCTCTACAAACCCATCCCTTTCCTTAGCAGTCCCGGGTCAGCTGGCTGTTTTGGGGCTGGTCCCCACCCCCAGCCCAGCTCCTCCGCAGGAGACCAGCCCTCAGGGTCCTAATTTAGTCCTGGCTGGCTGGGGACGGAGGCTGGCTTCTGACCCCAACAGACTCTGGTGCACCTTACACCGCGCCCAGGTTCTGCAGTGGTGGGGGAGTGGTTGCGGGGAAAGCAAATCCCAGCTTTGGGCTCACAGGCCAGTCTTGGGGCCTGGCAGGTACAGGGACCAGGGTTTTCCAGCCCTATGTGCTAAGCACTAGTAGAAGGCTGCATGGGACCCTCTGCCTAGGTCCACTTACCCCTTCTAATTACTGGCTGTGTGAGCTTGAGCAAGTCATGTAACCACTCTGTACCTCAGTTTCCCCATCTGTTAAATGAGATGATAATAAACCTATCTCAGAGGGTTGCTAAGAGGATTCAATGAGTCAATACAATGCAAGGCACGTCGCACAGCCCTCAGTGAATGGTGTGCACTTCCTAAATGTTGACTATCACCACTGTTACATGTTATAGGAGCAATGGGCCCACGAAGGCGGAGTGTGGGGGAGCGTTTGGGGAGAGTTTCCAGAAGGGGTGACACCTGAGCAGTTACTTAAAAGGTGAGGCACAGAAGGCAGGAAAGGACATTCCAGGAAGAGGGACCCATCCAGGACAAAGGCCTAGAGGCAGCTTGGGGGACATGTAAGGGAGTTGGGAGCATCTGGATTTAAGGTAAGACTGGAAAAGGGGAGACCAGAGCTGGGGGTGCCCAGAGGCTGTGTCCTTAGGGTCCTAGGGTGTCACGCTAGGGAGTTTGAACTTTGTCCTGCAGCCTGTGAGGGGTTATGGGAGGAGGAATTTTTTTCTTTTTTACCATAAAAGCAATATTTGCTCAAGCACAATTATAAAATGGAAACAATATAGAAGTGTGTCCTGTAAAATAGGAAAGTCCCCCTTTGCCTTTAAAGCCCACTCTGCCAATGTCCCACTGCTGTTGGCCTGGTATGTTTCAGAACATTTTCTGTGCTGTTGCAAACATATTTATTGTGTATTACTAAGAAAGGAAACGGAATCATATTATGCACATTACTCCACCAGTTCCATTTTTCACTTCCCAGTATATTGTGGGCATTAGTCAATGTCACGGCACCCAGATCTGCCGTGTTCTTTTTAATCGTTGCCTAATATTCCATTGTTTGTACAAAGCATAATTTATGTAACTAGTCCTGGGTTGATGGATATTTAGGTTGTCTTCCATTTTTCACTCTTGCAAATAATGCTTCGGGGAACATCCTTGTATATATCTTGCTGACACCCGTAGCCTTTCCGCAGGATAGATTTCTAGATGCAGAGTGGCCAGGGTGAAGGGTCTGCCTGCTCCGTTTTCAGAGCAACCTTGCTCTTCCCAAGGTTGGGCCAGCTGACGCTGCCCCCTTGGTATCCGAGAGTGACCATTTCCCCACACTGTCCTCCGCAATGAACATTCTCAATCTTTCAGATGTCTGCCGATCTAGAAAACTATCTCACTATGGTCTCCACACTCACTCCGCTCCTCCCCAGTGAGGCTGAGTGTCTTTTTGTGCAGTTTCTGCCCATGGGTATTTCTTCCTCTGTGAATGGACTGTTCACATCATTTGCCCATCTTTCTTTTCTTTTTGCCTTTTTCTTATTGATATAAAAGAGCTTTTAGTGCATTAGGAATTTAAAAAACTTTTGTCTGTTTTGTGTGTTGGAAATATTTTCCCTAGTCTGCTGTTTGTCTTTTTTAACTTTGTCTGTGGTATCTTTGGCCATAGAGAAGCTTTAGATCTTTATTTAGTCAAATCTGTCAGGCTGCTCCTCAGGGCTTCGGAGTTTCGCGTCTGGCCTGGCGAGGCTTGCTGGGCTGGTTTTTAAGTGGAGCGGGGATGAGGTCATATTTGTGACTGGGAAAGGCCGTCCTGATTGCCACTGTGTGGATGGGGGTGACTGGGGGACTGCAGGCAGGAGGATAAGAAGCAGCTGAGACCCTTGTGTCCAGAAGGGGGTGGGAAGAATTGGGGAGAAGATGAGTTTGAGAAATACTCAGGAATTGGCTGACTGTGGTGATAGGATGCGAGGTGAGAGAGGGAAAGAGAGGACTCTGGAGTGATGCTTGGGTGTTTGGCTTGGGGGGCTACAGACCTGATGCCACCACCACCCTGAGTTGGGGACAGGACTAGGGAGGGAATTGCATGCAGGTGCACATGAGTGATCACCTTGGCAGGGCCACATGTACATAGGAGCACATACATGCACACATATGTACCTGCTTGGAAATTCTGGAGATTGGTGCCTCTGTACTGTGGCCCCGTGGGCGTCTGGTTTTTGTGAAGTACCTATTCTCTACCAAGTACTGTACGAGACACTACACACACACACACACTTTAATCTCTACTGCCATATGAGTATGGCATTAGAGATAGGGAACCAGTCCCAGAAAGGGTAAGTAATTTGCTGAAGGTCACAGAGTTAGTAAGTGGCAGAAACAGGAATTTTTCTCCATCTTGGATCTAACCACCCACAGACAGAATTTCTGCCAATGGCATTGAGGAGGAGCTTCCATTCATTTCCAACCTCACCACTGCGGTTTTATCAGGGACTCTTAGGGATGAGTGCTGGAGCTGGACTGCCTGGGTTTGAAACGACCCCATTCCTTTCAAGATATTTCACCTTTCCATGCTTCAGCTTCCCCATCCTGGAAACCAGGATGGTCAAGGTACCCGCCTCGAGGGCACGTGTGGGAAGCAGATGAGTTAGCAGAAGGAAAGCGCTTAGCCCAGGGGGCTCACTGGGTGCGATTTATGGGGACCATGATGATTATGACAACCACAGTGGCAATGGTGTTCACCCCTCACCTGGGTGTCTGCCACTTTCCCTCCTCCACTCCCCTCCCCTCCACCCTCCCTCCGCCTGTCCCCTCTTTCCTGTGCCAGCTCTTCCTGCATTCCCATAGGCACTGCCTTCACCATTTGCCTCTGAACCTTTGTCCTCTGTTTTCAGCCCCCCACACCCTTGGCAGACAGTGAACTAAAGCCCAATCAATCAGCAAAAACCATTCAAGGGAAAACGATTCATGTTGCATTCAGGGACTCCTCCCTCAAAGCGATTCTAGCCAGGCATTTTCCAAGAGCCTGTGCATTCATCCCAACATTGCCTGGGCCTCTGTGAATCAGACCATAAAGTCGAAGCCTACAACCCCTTCCTCCCTGAGTGAGATGCTCAGTGGACTTTGGACCTGAGGGTCTGAGCTGACCCCAGCCCAGCCAACTCCACTCTAGCCAGGAGCCATCCTTGCATCCCTGATCAGTTCCTTATCTCAAGCCTATCTGAGCAAATGCTGTAGCCATGATGGTGGACTCAAGGTGTCCAAGCAGGGTGAAAACCTCAGCCTGCACCCAATTAAACATGTCTCCTTTACAAAAAAAAAAAACAAACAAACAGACAAACAAAAACGCACAAACAAATAAACAAAAAACACCACACACACACAGAAATGACCAAATGTACGATTTTGAATTTCTCATCATCAAAATTAACTCCCAAGTAGATAGATGCTCAAGGCAAAGAATGGAGCAGAGACTGCTGGTTTCCTGGTGTGACTCTGTTTTCAGTTGCACTGGATCAGTCACACCTGTTGATCTTGTAGGTGGATTCCACTGCCACCAAGGCTTACTTATTGGGGAAAGAGAGAAGTCGCAGGGGCATTTATCAACAGGAAGGGCTTTCCCTTGGGTTGCCTGCTAGTGCCCCTGTTATCTTAAGGGGTAGCCTCTTCTCCTTGTTTCTCGTGTTGTCCCACAGGAGCACATAACATTTAAGGTGATAATTGCCAAAGTAAAACACCAGTAAGTTCAAAATATAAACCTGCAATTAAGCTTACAGCTCCAAGGCCCTGTGGCCTTGTGGAGTTTTCCTTATCTCCCTGAGTTGTGGACAAATGACTTGGGGGCCCCAGAACCTTTCTGGGAGCTGGTCCTAGACCCAAGTCAAGGATAGAGCTCTGAAGATGCCCCAGCCTTTGCCCTAAAGTCAAGTTCAGGCCCTCGAATGTAGGCATAGGCCCCAACTCTCATGGAGATGCCACCACCTGCCTCAGCTCACACCTCCCTTCTCCATGTGGGGAAGGTCCTTCTGGTGGAGCCCATTGCAGGGCCTGGAAGATCTCCCTTTTCCTTGTGGATACAGAACTCTTGAACTTGGGAACTGAGATTATTCTACCCCCGCTGAAATTTTAGTTACTTAGAGTCTCCCAAATGGGGCTTAGTTCTCTCATTCATAAGTCATCCAAACATGTTCTAACAACAAATGCAGCAAGGTGACCTGCCCCCAAAGGGGCACTGGGGATGTTGTAGGATAGGCAAGGTTGTGCCGCACTAACCGGTACTGTCTGAACTCTCAGCGATTTAATGCAACAAAGGCTCTCTTCCTTCCTCCGTTTACCACATGAACTCACACTCCATGCCCGGTGTGGGATGTGGGCAGGGTGGTGGAGCTCTGGTCCACACAACAATTCAGGGACCTAGGCTGCCAGGAGCTCCATCATCTTGTAGCCCCTTCCAGAACATGTGACTTCTAGTCGCCATGGCAGAGAAGAGACAATGATGAGGTCTCGCACGGGCTCTGAAATGCTTTGGCTCAGCAATGACACGCATCGCTTTTGTTCACAGCCCGTTGGGCAGAACTTCTCATATGGCACAACTCTAAAGGGGCTGAGGAAATGCCAAGGAAATGTGCTGACATTCAGTGAGCAATAAAATTCTCTGGTACAAAGGCTGTTATGGGACCATTTTCAGAGCCAGGTTTCAGAAGAGCCAAGGCCGTGACTCCTCTTTATTCTCTCCACCTGGGGCATATCGAGTGGTTGCTATGGGCTGTGTAATATCCTGATCACATCTATACTGTCCGGAAGGTGAGGAAGAGGATGGATTCTAGTGGGAAGCTAATCAGGGAGCTTCCAGATACAGAGTGTACAAGGACAATGGATCCCTCCATGGATGTTGCATGTAGGGTTTGGCCAAGGACCTAGTCAGGTGTTCTGACTCCAGGACACCTGGGATCAAGGACTGGCTCTCCCCTTATTAACTGTGTGACCTTGAGCTAGTTGCCTCTCTCTACCTTAGTTTTCTCTTCTGTAAAATGGGAATATTGATAGCATCTCTGTCTTTTGGGGCAGTTGTGAGGACTAAGTGAGTTACTATGAGTAAAGCACTCAGAATGGTGCTAGGCAAATGCTAAGGGCTCTATAAATGTTAGCTATCACCACCTCCACAACAGTCATCACCACCATCATTGTCATTATCATTATCCAGTACCAGATGCTATTCTAGGTATTGGGGGAATGAACACCAAGGTCTCTGCTTTCACATGTAATGGAAGAGATGGAAAGTAAACAGGTAAATAATTTAAATAATTAAGATGTTTATCTCCAATAGTGATGGCGCTAAAAAAGTAAATCAGGCACATGAAAAGATAGATGCTCATCATTATTAGTCATTAAGGAAATGCAAATTAAAACCACAATGCAGGCCGGGCGTGGTGGCTCACACCTGTAATCCCATCTCTTTGGGAGGCCGAGGCGGGTGGATCACCTGAGGTGAGGAGTTCAAGACCAGCCTGGCCAACATGGTGAAACCCCATCTCTACTAAAAATACAAAAATTAGCTGGGTGTGGTGGTGCGCGCCTGTAATCTCAGCTACTCAGGAAGCTGAGGCAGGAGAATCACTTCCCCACCAGGGAAGTGGAAGTTGCAGTGAGCCGAGATCGCGCCACTGCACTCCAGCCTAGGCGACAGAGCGAGACTCCATCTCAAAGAAAAACGAAACAAACAAACAAACAAAAAAAAAAACCGAAAAACCCCACAATGCAATACCACTACATATCATTACATTGACTTTGAAAATGGCTAATACCAAGTGTTGGCAAGGGTACAAAGCCACTGGAACTCTCCTAGGTTGCTAGTGGGAATGCAAAATGGTATAGCCAACTTGGAAAACAGTTTGGCAGTTTCTTATAAAGTTAAAAATAGGCTTACCACACAACTCAGCAATCCTACTTTAGGTGCTTAACCAAGAGGAATAAAAACTTACATTCACACAAAAACCTGTATGTGAATACTTATAGTGGCTTTATTCATAGTCTCCAAAAACTGGAAACGTCACAAATGCCCTTCAGCTGCTGAATGGATAAACAATGGAGTACTACACAGCAACAAAAAAGAAAGACATTTGGTTTCAAGAGGCAACACAGATATTAATCAATCTGAAATGCATTATGCTGGATGAACGAAACCAGACTCAGAGGGCTATGTTTAGATGACTCCATTTGTATGACACTCTGGAAAACGCGAAACGACAGGAACAGAAAACAGATCAGTGGATGCCAGGGGTAGGGGCTGGGAGGAGTTGACTACAAAGAGACAGCATGCAGGGATTTGGGGGTGACAGGATTGTTCTGTACCTTGATGACTATAGTGGTTACACAGCTGCACGCAGTTGTCAAAACTCATAGACTGTGCACTAGAGAGGGTCAGTTTTACTGTAGGATAATTATACCTCAATAAACCTGATGGAAAAAGTTTGCTGTGGGGCTGTTGAAACAAGGAAAACCAAATGACAAGTCAATCTGTCAGGGCAGTGCGACACAGTGAGGACGGCTTCCTCCAGGGTGACCTATGGAAGACTTTGGAGACTGTGAAAAGGAGGTGGTCACAGAGAGCTTTCTGAGGAGGTGGCAGGTTGCCGTGTGGCCTGGAGGGGAGGTGAGGGTGGCCCACAGATCAGGGCTGGGTTGGGCAGTGCCCTGTGGGCCAGGTTAGGGGGCTTCACCCTCCTCTGGGCATAGTGGGTGGCACTGAGGGCATAGGCAGAGGGTGATTGAAGCACAGGTGTGGGCAGGATGGTCCAGGAGGTGGGAGGAAGGGAGATAGCATCTATGGCCATGTCTAGGATGAGTGATGGGGGTGCAGTGAAGAATGAGGAAGGGTGGATGGGGGAGTCACAGAGAGAGTGTTCCTAAGGGAGGTCAGCTGCCAGAGACCACAGGCTGAGGTGGGAGAGCTGGGGGGCTGATGGGGTCCTTGGGGACCTTGCTGAGGATATTGAGGGGTGCTGGGGCTGAGGACATGTAAGTGAAGCTTCCAGGAGGCAGAGGACAGATTTGTTGGTAGCAGTGGGAGTCTTAGAGAGAATGGGGTGGGGTTGTCTGTCTGCGTATCTGTGCACGTGAACAAAACTTGCAGAGTTGGGACTGACCTTTGGAGGATATGGAGAGACAGTGAGAAGGTTAGAGGCTTAGACGGGGCCTTGAATGCCAGGCCAGGGAGTTCATGCTCCTGAGGGTGTGATCGGTTAAGGGCTGGCCACTCCAGGGTGCTGGGGAGTGGGTAGGGATGGCACTGAGGAGCATGTGCTGTGCTGGGAGGCAGCACCTGAGCCCCACTGGGCTGGGCAATGGGGATCCACCGTGGGGAGCTGTGCTGAGGTGGGCCTCACCTGGGGTAGCAGGAAGCCCCATCTTTGCCCCACTAACCTTGCTCTTCCCCCACAGTGCATGCTGGGACCGCGACGGACAGGCTGCTGCACCCCAGGCCCCCAGAGGCCAGTCTGTTTGCCTCCCGACGCCATCTGACCCAGGTAGGGGAGAGCGAGGCAGGCTCACCCTGCCTCATGCTTCCGTGCTGGGTGGGAGGCTCTGGGGGTGAGGACCAGGTCCCCCGACTCAGGCTGGCCTTTAGCGAATGAGCCAGGGGCCTTGGTGGGGGACACAGTGTGAGAGTTGAAGGCCCCAGCAGCAGAGGGGCCTCCTATGGAGGAGTTCCTGACATCTGAGAAGGAAGGCCACCCCTCAGCCATTCTTCGTCACCAGGCTGTGTCCCCGAGATGCTGAGAGGCACTGGGACACGCCATCCCTGCAACCCCAGCATTGTGTCCCGTGCTCACTGCGTTTGCTCAGGCTGTTTTGCGCCACACACCCGCCGAGTGCCTTGGCTCAGAAGGTTTTGCTATTCAGCTCCCTTTGCTGTCACCTGGCTTTTCACTGCCGCTGCAGTGCCTGATGGTGCTAACTCTGGAAGTTCCCAACTCTCTGTGGGACATCCCTCAGCACCCGGAATGAGCCTGTCTCAACTTTCAGTTCCCCTCTGTGGTGGGCCTGAGAGAGGTCATTTCTCCACCACTCCTGGACATCCCAGGTGAAGGCTTTCTGCCTGGTGCCATATCCCCCCAAGGGATGGGATGGGGTAGCAGGTAGGGTTGCCAGAAAAAAATACTGATGTCCAGTTAAATTTGGACTTCAGATAGACAACAAATAATTTTTCAGTGTAAATATATCTCAAATATTACATGGCACATACAATTTTATTTGCCAAATCTGGCAACCCAAGTTGGGGGGCTGAACCCCCAGTCTCCCTCCTCCTCTGGCCAGACCTCCTTGCTGGGCTCACCCTGGCCTCCTCAGATCAGCTGCCTCCAGTGGCTGTTGCAGGTGTCCTGGAGCCAGGGGCAACCAGCCTGCCCAGGCCACAATCAAGGGGCATTTCCTGCTCCCCCAGCTGCCGCAGGCTATCCCTAGGACAGAGACCTGGCGGCTCTCACTGGGGCTGGGGCAGCCGTCCTGATCTTTGGGCATGCTGCAGGGTTCCTCGTCTTCCCCCATCTGGCTCTCTGATGGCAGAGTCCAGGCTGAGGAGGTCATGGGACAGGGCGAGTTGGGCCTTTGTGCCTGCGAACAGAGCTGAGAGACAGGCATGGAGCTGTGAAAGGAACCAGGAATAGAAAATTGCTTCATGAGCTTGGAACCCAGAGCACTTTGGGGAGCCAGAGTGGGGGTGGGGGTAACAGGGATGAGGCAGTGACAAGTTATGGAGGGCTTGGAATGGCTTACTTCTGCACCCTTTAATATTGGGGAGTCACAGAAGGTATTTTCTCCCTGAGCAGAATCATTTTTCTGATTATTAAGGTAATATGTTCTCTATATGTTATCTATCTATCTATTCATCCGTCTATCTATCCATCTATCTCTTGGTATTTAAAGCATGCAGTTCAAGCCCCTTCTGTAGTCTTTTCCTGCCAAGAGCTAACACTGATAACTCGTTTGATATGTCCCCTTCCAGACTTTTTTCTATGTACTTATCAACATATTTTAAAAGGAAAAACTTGGGCTCATATTAGTTATACTGTTCCAGCACTTGATTTTTTACCTAACAATGTCATGTGGATCATCCCAGGTCCTTCCATAGAGTTCTTTCCCATCCTTTTACATCCCTTGTATGATGGTCTGCAAATTATTCATCAGTTATTAATCCTGTTGGCAGCCGTTTAGGTTGTTTCTGGCATTCGGTTATTTATAAACCTCACTCAGGGAACCTCTGGGTTTGCACATGTGTGTGTGCTTGTGCTGTAGTTCTTTTGGGAATGTTTCTGGAAGTGGACTTCCTGAGTCAGAGGGCACCCACATTTCCACCTTTGATTTGTTCTGGAAAGCCAGATCAACCTGCAGAAGGTTGAGCCAATTTATGCTCCTACAAACTGTGTGCAAAATGCCCCATTCCCTCACCCTTGCCAATCACAGGAATTATTAATCACTTAATCCCTGCCAATTTGACAGATAAAAATGATTTTACTTTATGTTTCTTAGACTGCTAATGAGGTTGAGCATATTTGCATATGCTTGTTGGCCATTTCTGTTTCTTCACTTGTAAATTGCTTGTTCATGTCAAGTCCTCTGCTCCTGTATCCATTCATTCAGGAAGTATTTACTGAGCACTTACTATGTGTCAGACACTGTTTTGGTTAGGGACCAAACAGTGAACAAAACTGATGAAATATACCTGCTCCAAGGAATGTAAGCTGTGATGGAGGAGGGACAGACAAGGAAAAAATACAGCATGCATATGGGAGTGTTAAGTTCTGAGGAGAAAAATAATCAAGCAGAGGAGGGGGATGGGAAGTGTTGGGCAACTTGGACATGGTCATCAGGGAAGGTGTCTTCGAGAGGTGGCATTTAAGTAAAGACCTGCAAGAAGCGAGAGACTGAGTTGGGTGTATGTTTCGGGGGAATCGCCTTCCAGAGGGAACAGCAGGTCTGAGGACCCTGAGTCAGGAGCAGACCTGGCTTGTGGGGACATGGCAAGAAGGCTGGTGTGGCCGGAACAGGGTGAGTGAGGGAGAGAGTGGGCCATGCAGCTGAACAGGGACCACTCATCACTCAGGACCTGCTCATCACTCAGGACCTGCAGGCCGCCTGGAGGACTTGACTGTTACCCAGAATGAAGTGGGGAAAGCCATGGAAGGTTCTGCATAGTGACATGGCATGATTGGAATTACATTTTAACCAGATCCCTCTGGCAGCTGTGAAGCAGGGAGATCTGACAGGAGGCTGTTTGTTGCAGTGATCCAGGGAGGAGGCGATGGAAGCCTGAACCAGGGAGTCTTGGTGGAGGTGGGCAGAAGGGGATGGATTCCACATGCGTGCTCAAGGTAGAGCCAATAGGATTTGCTGACAGATTGGATGAGGTGGTGTGTGAGAGAGAGAGAAGGGAGCCAACCATGACTCCAGGGGTTTTGGCCCAAGCATTTGGAGTGTGGGGTTGCCATTGATGGAGATGGGGAGATCAGGGAGGAGTGGGTTGGTGTAGGGGAGAGGAGTGGCTCAGTGGTGGACAAGAGTGCTGAACAACTGTGAGTCATTTGGAAAAAATGGTTACATAATGTGTGGGACCCAGAGCACAGTGAAAATGGGTGACTTTATGTTAAAAAAAAAATTAAGAATTTCAAAGTGGGAGGTGACAATAGAGCATTAAACCAAGCCTGGGGCCCTTCTGAGTGCAGAGCCCAGGTCACACACCTATGAGCCAGCCCTGGCAGTGGACTCATAAATTGTGAGATGCCTGTAGACAGCCTGGCAGAACCCATGGGGTTGACAGGTGGATGTGTGTGGCTGGAGTCCAGGGGACAGGTCTGGGCTGGAGATAAAAATTTGGGGCCATCAGCATAAAGATAGTATTTAAAGCCATGATGTTGGATGAGAGCATCGAAGGAGAGTAGGTAGAAAAGACCAATGTCCCAGCCCCAAGACCTCCATTAGTTAGAGGGTGGGGAGCTGAGGGGGAACCGAAAAGATGACTGAGAAGGAGCAACCAGTGAGATGGAAAAGAACCAGGCATGTATGTCCTGGACGCCAAGGGCAAGACACATTTCAAGCACCTGTCAAATGGGGCCGAGGATGCAGACTGAGAACTGGTCACTGCCTCGGCAACAGGGAGGTCACAGGTGACCGTGGTTTCAGCGATTGGGGGCGGCAAAATGCATCTTATTGATTTGCAAGAGCAAGTGGATTTAGAAGAGGTTAAGGAAATTAACTCTTTATTTGGCATATGTGCAAATCATTATTCACAAGTTTTGTTTTTTTTTTTTTTTTTCATTTAAGTTTATGAGATTTATTTAACCCCTTTAAAGTTTTAGATTGTCCTGTGTTCAAGTCTATCAGTCCTTTCCTTTAGAGTTCCTGGCCTTACCCACTGCAGAATTTTAAAAATATTGGCCTATACTGTTTTCTGGTTGTTTATGATATTCACAAATATTTAAATCTCTACTTCATCTGAAATGTGTTTCTGTGTGTGGTTTGAGGTAGGGATCTAAGTGGTTTTTTTCCCAAATGACTCGCAGTTGTTTCAGCACTGTTTATTGGGTCAGCATCCTTTCCCTGCCGCTCTGAAGCTCCATTCCTGTCATCTGCTGAAATGTCCCAAAAGTCTCATGTCTGTCCAGGCCTCGCTGTTTGATTCCATTGATCTTTGCCTGGGGAGACATTTAGGAAGTTGAGAAAATAGACCTGGTGATTGATCGGAGTTGGTGTGAGGAGGCGGGAGGAGTGGAAGTTGACACAGTTACCTTCAGTGTGGGAAGAGGCAAAGGGAAGTCAGGGACAACAGGAGCTCTCAGGACTCCTATGTGCTGGGCACATGGGGCCTGACTTGTCAGCCTGCACTGCAATTCTTCAAGGTTGGCGCTTTATCTCACCATTTGCAGATGAGAAAACTGAGGTTCCAAGAGGTTTCATCTCGTGTCCAGGGTCATCGCCTCACAGGTGTGGGGCTGACACTGAAAGGCGGAGCTCTGGGTTCCCATGCCTGCCTTCTGTCCTCAGTGAAGCGAGAGGTGAGGAGGGCGTTCTGGAGGCTGGAAGGTCTCCAGGTGCAGAGTGCCCCCCAACACCCCACTCTGCATCCCTGCCTGCCATTTGGCTGGCTCTTGAAGGTTTTCCTATTCCAAAAGCAACCTGTTAAGACCAAAATACTCCTGGCAGAGAATCACATGTTAAGTTTACAGCTAACATCTTAATTATCAGTTAACTCCTCTGCAGGGATTAGCTGACAGCCAGCTGAGGACACTGAGTGGGGGCTGGTGTGATGTGTATCTGGGTTGGGAAAGGCCAGGAGGGGAGGGGTGAAAGGGGAGGGGTGGGTACCCAGCAATTCACAGCTTCACCCGTGCCTGAAAGGGAGGCGGCACTGAGTCCATGTGTAGGGGAGGTGGGGAGAGCTGGGGAACGAGCCCTGCAGGGGTGGGGGGTAGGGAGAGGAGTGGCAGCTTCTCTGAGGAAACTTGGGGCTGGGGTTCAGAGAGGGAGCTGGCTTCTATTAGACACCTGCTGTGTTCCTATACCCATGTGCTTGGCCTCAGGAGGAGGAGGAGGAGGAGGAGGCAGAGGCTCATCATGTGTTTGGTCTTAGGAAGGTCAGGAAATCAGCCACCCATGAGCCACCTCAGGCCCAGCTGCCAGCAGTCACTCAGAGCCAGGACCTGTCTCTGACACCCACATACCAGATCTGTCACCCAGCCCTGTGGTGTAGGAGGAGAGAGTGAGCCATCTGGGGCCTCCTCCAGTTCCCTGGGGGCCAGTCCACCCTGCCAGGGTCAAGGCTGAGTCTGTAACCACAGTCAGGAGGATCTGACCCTGGAGGTCTCACCCAGGAGGGTGGCTGAGCTCCTTAGGCTGAACTGGGACACAGCAGGAGGCCCAGGTGGGTACCAGGCGGGGACCGCCTTCCTGCCCACTGCTGCTCCCCACCTCACCGCTGCATGGAGGCAGGGGGAATAGGAAGGAGAAGGGACCACTGGTCTAAAGCTGGAGCCTCTCTCCCAAAGGGGCTTCCTCCCCGCCTAGCTTCACTCTGCCCCAGGGCACTGATCTGTGACTTCAGGTGTCATCAAGTGTCTGAAGGTAACCTTGGCTTAGCCTTCCTGGGACCCTGGGGCTAACAGCAGCCCCTGCTTCCTCTCCATCTCTTTTCCCATGTCTTTTCTTCTCCTCCTTCCTCCCTTCTCACCCCATCTCCTCCCTATCCCTCTCCTTCTCTCTCCCTCTACCTTCTCCCTTTTCTTCCCTCTTCCCTGCCTTCCCCTGCCAGCCAACCCTGGCCTTGCACCTAGCTGCTGGCAGTCAGACGCTGAAATATCAGACTTGCTTCTAGCTCAAAGCTGGCCCAGGTCCTGAGTAGCCCTGCAGTCAGGCACATGTCCGGCTGTTCCCTTGTTTTCACCTGCACACTCTCCCAGAGATGCTACAAGGGCTCAGCTGGGGAGAGGCCCTGCAGGAGGGGCAGGTGGTGATGAAGTAAGGCTTCTGGGAGGGGAAGAACTGTGTCTGGTGCCTGGGAAGCCTGAGAGAGTCTTCCAGGAAGGGGGCCCTGTGTGAGCAAAGGCTGGAGGGATGATAGACAGGGCCTGGGCTGGAGGCTCTAGGGGTGGTGCTTGTCCATCAAAGGAGATTGAGGCCAGATCCAGCAGGTGGACTTGATTCTGAGGCCCCAGGGATCTGGGGGCCTTGAGGCAGGAAACAGCCACAGAGCTGCCTGCATTCTTGTGCCCATCTTCCCTGCCCAGCAGCAGCTGGCCCCTGGCCGCTCTGGGTCCTGCTGCACCAAGTCTGGAGGCCTGGCTTCTCTGCCCAGTTCTGCCTCCAGCTTGTCAAGTGACCTTAGGGCAAATGACCCTGAGCCTGGGCCTCAGTGGCCTCACCTGAGACTGGGACCATAGCTCTGGACCAGAGGTTTTACAGAGTATGAAGTGTGCCCTGGGTTAACATGTTGCTGTGGTCACCATTGTGACTCAAGTGCCTGCCCTGAGATGCCAGGTCTAGGGACCACGGCTGTGCCTCTGGTAGGGCTCCACCCTCCCAGAGCTTCCACTCTTGTGACAGAGACAAATGTGTAAAATAGAGGTTGAAAATTAGAGACTGCAGACAGACGTGTGGCTTGTGGATGTGTTGTTCCATTTTAAACAATTGGGTTTTAAAAAATTGAAATATAATCCACATGCCATAAAAGTCACTATTTTAAAGCATACAGTTCAGTGATTTTTAGCATATTCCCAATTGTGCAACCCTTACCACTATCTAATTCCAGAGTATTTTCATCACCCCAAAAGGGTACATAAACCCTGTACCCTTTAGCAGTTACCCGCCATTCTCCCCTCCTCCCTGGCCCTGGCAACCACGAATCCACTTTTGTCTCTTTGGATTTGCATATTCTAGACATTTCATAGAAATGGAATCATACAATATGTGGGATTTTCTGCCTGGCTTCCATTGCTTAGCACACAGTTTTTAAAGCTCATCCGTGTCCTAGTGTGTGTGTATCAGTACTTCATTCTTTTTTTTTTTTGGCTGAATGATATTCCATTGTATGGCTATAACACATTTTGTTTATATATGCATTCATGGACATTTGGGTCGTTTTGACTTTTTGGCTATTATGAACAATGCTGCTATGAACATTTGTGTACAAGTGTTTTCAATTTTCCTGGGTCGACTTCTAGGTGCAAAGTTGCTGGGCCATAAGGCAATGTGGTTTGAAAGGCATTAGACAGGGGCGTGCTCTCCAGTTTGTGAGCTCTGCCCACTCCCTGGGCATTATCTTTGCCCCTTCACTCACTTTCATTCCCTCCCTGGCCTCCGTAGGCATCTATGTTTTCAGCCCTTGATTACTGAACAGTGATGGAGAGGAACATAGTGGGCTATGGGAGCCAGAGAAGGCTCCTGACCCTGGGAGCAGTCCAGAGGGCTTCCTGGAGGAGATACAATCTGAGCTAAGCTTAGCATGTGTGGACATTTTCTAGGACAAAAGGAGTGAGGGAGAGTGTTCCAGGGTCTCCAGGGCCCAGCCAGGATGTCCTCTCTCCCTTCCTCTGGCGTGTACCTCTCTCGGTCTTCCCTGCCATTCACTCAGAGGACTACAAACACCTCGATGGGCTGGAGAGGTGAAGGGGGAAGATGAGGGAGTGAGATGAGCTGTGGCTCTGTGCTCCTGCTAAAGAGCTGGGGGAGAGGCTGTGGGGGGCAAAGGGAGGGGGGACTCAGCTAGGGGCTGGCAGAGTCTGAGGATCTGGAGCAGAGGCAACCCTAAGCCAGGACACTCCATGTCCTAAAGTGGCATCCAGTTGTCCTCGCTCTGGCCCGTGGTGGGAGCGGGTGAGAGACAGGATGGCCCTTGCCAGGCCTGCAGCAGAGGCAGAGGCAGAGGCCCAGTGGTGGCCCAGGCCAGAAGCTGTGCACACATCCTCCCAGGTTTCTGCTCTGCTACCTAACGGGTAATTATACCCTGACATGCACAGCGGCGAAGAAGGGATTTTCTGTGAAGCGAAATCTCCTGTGAAATATTCAGGCCACGCTGGGCTTTGCTTCCCAGCATCTAGTTGCTGCTGCTTGGCTTGTCCATGGCTTGAGAGGCCACATGTGTCTGAAGACCACATGGGATTTTTTATTTCCTTCTCAACAGGGAGAGGTTCCCAAGAACCCAGTTTGGGGCCTAAGATGCTGCTGTGTGTGTGTGTGTGTGTGTGTGTGTGTGTGTGTGTGTGTGTGTGTGTCTTCACCCGTGAGCTCCCCAGGGCAGCTCCCCTGTGTGTGTATATGTGTGTTGAATACCATACAATGTATGTGTTTCCACGTGTGTCTCTGGGGCTGTGCTTCTGTGTGTGCGTGCTTGCCTATTTCTAGTCTGTGCACACTCTCATGAACTTGCCACGTGGATGTATTCCTGCGCATGCGTCGTGACCCTGGCATGTAAAGTGCATTTCTCTGACAGTCCAGGTTGTCTCTAAAGGGGCTTCTCAACTGGGCCCCTGTTTCTCTGAATAGGGGTGTGCATGCCTGGGAGATTCTCTCAGCGGATGAAGGGCTGCCCAGCGTGACAGTTCAGCCTGTGACTGGCATTACATGCAGGCTTTGGGGTGTGTATTGGAAGCCTTGCAAGTCCCCACAGGCTCAGGGGCTCAGAGACACCAGACAGCAGCTGCACATTTGAGTCAAGCTTTCCCCTCTTCTCTGTGGCTTTAGTGTTTGTGTTTAGTGTTTGTTTGATTTCTACCAAAGTGCTTGATAGGGGATGGTCGGGAGGATATTTGCTTCAGAGAGTTCACTGAGCTGGGACATGTCCATCCCTTTGCTGGTGCCTCCCAGGTGCTCAGCTACCCCACATGTCTCCTCAGCCCACGAAGCCCCTGCATTTGCACCATGGATCATTCTTCTAAAACCCTGACTTTGCACCTCATTCACTTCCTCACAATGCACAAGGTAGGCAGGACTGGAATTATCATACCCATTTGTCAGATGAGCTAACTGAGGCACAAAGAGGCATGCAATGCAGTCACTTGGTGAACCAGGGCTGGGAGCAGGATCACTAGTTCCTCCTCCCTGTGCAGGTTCCTTTGCCCTCAGCCCCAACCCTGGGCCCACAGTGGAGAGGACTCTGCCCAGAGGAAATGGGTCCTGGTTTCATGAATGAATCCAGCTGGAGGACGCCCCTTTCTCCATGTGCAGCTCTCCTCCCTTCTGTCATTACTCAGCTTCGTCCTGGAGAGACGACCCTAGGGCGCTTTTCATCTCCAAATAAACAGGCAGGGATGCAGGAGGCAATAATATTGACGTCCATCATTGATATTTCCTTATGGTGGCTGTAATTAGCAATTCTTCCACGGCTGAGACTCGACCTGGCAGACAAGTGGAGGAGCTCTGGCTTGTTAATGTCAGCCCATTAATGTCACACTGACAAGGCTGATGGTGGGATGGGAGGGGGTGGCCTTAGGTAGAGAGCAGGAGACGCAGCGGGGCTGAGCAGGAGAACAAAGTCCACCCACTTCCCTCCTGCACCAGGGACTTGCTGTCCTCGAGTCCAGCCCCCTGGGAGCACCCCTCATCTCATATATTCAGCAGCTGCCTCCTTCACTCCGTGGCCCCTCACCCCTCCCTATTCTGCTATAATGGCTTGGCCTGAAGAGCAGGCTCCACATCCCTGGGAAGGTCCACAAATCTCATCCCGAGGTGCCCGCAGCCTAGAAGGGCTCCACTGAGGGCCGTCCAGATAGCCAGAGGTGGGAGAGCAGCTCCTCAGCCCTCTGCTCTGCTCCTGCAGTGGGAGAATGCGCTCCCCTCCCTTGTGCCCGGCCACACTCCGATCTGCACAGCTCTGCTGGTGCTGACCTCCACAGCAAGGCAAACACAGCCCTTTCCTGAGGGGCACTGCACATGCTCCCCCATCCATGCACTGTTAGAAGCAGAAAGGCTAGGATTAGCACTCCCAGACCCCAGACCCTCCTTGCCCGTCCACTTCAGGCTTCCCCTCCTCTTTCTTCTCCAGAGAATTATTGGGTCAGTATCCTCTCCTCCAACCACATTGCTCGTCTCAGTGTCCCTCTGGCCAGACTTCTTTAGATCTTTTGGTTCCTTGAGCACAAGAAGCCAAGCCACCTATCATTCAGGGGGCTGAGTTCCTCAGCCGTTGCCACCTGCCTGTCTCCTGTGCTGCCAGCCTGCTCATTTGCTGCATGCCTAGTTGGGGCTACTCTGAGTTGTCCAACAACTCATAGTGGCAGGGTGTGTTTTTTGAGTGCTTATGATATGCCAGGCACTGTTAAAAGCATCTTACAAGCATTTGATCTTCATAACAATGCTGTGGGGTAAATACACTTACCATTCCATTTTACAGGTAAGGAAAACTGAGATGCTAGGAAATTAAGTTAGTTGCTCCAGATCACAAGGTTGTTAAGTGGTGGGCAGCATGAATCAGGCTGTGTGGCTCCCAAGCTCTCCTACTGAGCCATCACCCTCCTCTGCCTCCAGCTTCAGCCCCTAAGTCATTTCCTTCACCAGCATCTCCTCCCCTGTGCGCTCCCCAGGGCAGGCAGAGGCTAGTCCCCAGCCCCTCACCCAGTGCTGGCTCACAGTAATCAGCAGATGAGGGCAGTAGTGACGACAGCACACTCAGCCCCATATGATGCAGGCCCCATGGTTCCCTCCCATGTTCTCTGGTGTGTGCCTGCTGCCCCCAAGGAGCGCTGCACACTTTTTGACAACAGGGCCTCACCAGGGTTGTTTGCTGAATGAGAGGCAGCCTCAGACTGCAAGACTCCCTGAGAGGCGGCTCTGCCCACCAAGAAACACCCACTCAAAGGGGACCTCGGGAACTTGTGTCTCAGTTCATAGACAGGACTTGGCAGAGATGTCCACATGTTCATGTCATTCATTCATTCATTCATTCACTAATTCATTCAGCCAACACTTGCTGGACACTGTGTGCTACAGGCCAGGCCCTCTGAAGCGTCCGAGCACACTGAGATAAACAGGTCCTCGCTGTGCCCTGGGGGAGTCCGTGGCCTTGGTGGTGGGGGTGGTGGGGAAGCATAGCCAGGGCTCACCAGTGCTGGGGAAACTTGCTCAGTGAGCCAGAGCCAGAGCACCGTTTGGGGGTGGCTGGGATGGGGGAGAGAGGCTGCACAGAAGAGCAAACACTTGAATGGAGTCATTGAGGAAAAGGAGGTGTTTTTAGGCTGACGGAGAGGAATGAGCACCCCAGGCAGAGGGAACCGCCTGTGCAAAGGCCCTGGGTCTGAAAGGGCCAAGGACACATGCAGGGCAGCCTGGAGGTGGGCCAGCTCAGCGTCTCACCTCACCTGCCTAGTGGAGGGTGAGGTGTGGGCAGGTCAGCGTCTGCAGGCAGGTGGATTCCCAGCATGGCGACCGAGCCAGCTAGCTGTGGAGGGGATGCATGAGGACAAAGGATGCTCCTTGGGTGCAGGAAAGGGCCGCTCTGGACTGGGGCTGGCCTGGAGGGCACTCGTGACTGTGGTTGCACTCATCTGTGCTGGATCTCCTAGTTCTCAGAGCTCCCAGCCTCAAAGCAGCCCCTCCAATAGGCAGAAGAGAGACTGAGGCCCAGGCAGTGGCAGAACCCTACCCAGGGTCACACACAAACAGTGGGTGAGCAGGAGGTTCCCGCTGCCCTCTAGCAGGATGTTGGGGTCCTCAACAAGGAGCAGGGCTCTAGCTCTCAGGGTACAGGGCAAGGCATGATATCTGCCAAACATGGAGCAAGGCAGGAAAGGCCTGGCTGGAGAGGACATGGCACAGAGCCCACCAGAGGGCTGAGGGTCGGGCAAGGGGCCTCGAGTGCTGGCAGAGGAGAGAGCTTGCCTCTGGAGTCACCTCTGGAAGCTTTTCGAGGATTTGGCTTGGACATCCCGTGGACAGTCTCTGGGGAAAATGTCTCTCACACACCTCATGGGGCTCAGAATAGCCCACAAGGGAACCCAGTGTCCCTGCCCACATGTGCACAGGCAGATATACCCATGCACCCACCTGTATACCCAGGTGTGTGCCCACCTCTTATGAGCTCAGGCACACCTGTGTACAAGCATGCCTCTGATTGCACATGCAGATCTCTGTATGTGTGTCACGTGTACAGCTGTGTGTTTACAAGTCTGAAGGAGCATGTCCCTTCAAGTACAATTCTCTATCTGTATGTGTGTACAAGAGCCCCCGCCACGGCCAGCAGCCCCAGAGGGTCACACCCTTCCCCTCCCACTGGAGTCAGATGCTCTGGAACTTGCTGCTCTCAGGCCTGGGTCCAGCCCTCTCTGGCCCATCTCAAGGCCCTCCCGCTGAGTCCTGAGATTTGGTGTCCTGGGGACAAAGCCAGCCAACTTGGATGGGGTAGGGGCTCCTGGTGGCCAGCACTGTGGATAGAAGTAGGCATCAAGGAAACAGCTCAGGCTGGGAGGAGCCCTCCCGCTCTCTTTTGTGCAAGCCACCTCCCCACACATATGAGTGCCTGCCACAGGATGCTGACCTACCCTCCCCAGCCACTTGTACCGCTCTCCTGACCAGGAGCTCACTACTTCCCAGGAAAGCGCCTGGGGGACCTGTGGGATATTGCCTAGAAAGGAGATGTCAGAAGTGCCAGAGGATGGGGTCAGGGCTGGGCCATGATCCCCCAACCATCCACAAGGCCTGGGGCCCTCCCTTAACAGACAGGCCTGGGGCACCAGCTCCTGGTGGCAAGGCCAGGCCCCAGTGTCGAGACTTTCACCTTGTTGTCAAGAGCGTATTTCAGCTATTAGTGACAGTGGCCAGGGATTTGGGGAGGATTTCTGTGTCATTTCCCAGAGCTTTCAGCAAGCCTCCTCCCTTTCCACCCCTCTGCCTGCCAGGGCTGAGAACGCAAACGCGTGCACGCGTGCGCGTGCGCACACACACACTGCTCCTGTGTGGCAGAAGAGAGGGAGGGAGAGAGAAATCTGGGTCAGTCTCCCAGGGAAGGCTCTGTGGCAGCTCCCCACCTTCCCCAGCAAATGCTTGGTGTTGCAAGCTCAGCCGAGGTCCAAAGGCAAGGCTTGCCCGGGTCCTACCCTGGCCTGCCAGAGGGGCTCTGCCTTGGGAGCCCAGGCTTGCCCTGTTTAGCCCCTCTCTGGGCTTCCCTGACCAGGTGACCTCACTCTTAGGCCTGAGCATTTCCTCTGCCAGGCCCCAGGACTCATGGGTCATTTATGCCACACTCAGCTGATTGCATGGAGGGTGACAGAGGCTCTCCCCATCCCTCACTGTACCCTCCAGCTTCGGCCCCTGGGACTTGGGGTATGAGGGGCAGAGTAGTAGGGGAGGCCTGTATCTCTGGAACTGGGGCGTGTAAGGGCACCCCCACGCAGAGAACACCCAAACACTGAAGAAGGACCCCTACTAGTGAGATTTCAGGCAGTGGGGCAGGGGCTGGGGGTCTGGGTAGGATGCCTCAAAGGTAGGAAGGGGTTTCTGAGAGAAGGGCAGATAAATACCTGAAGATATCACTGCCGTTTCAGGATGCATCTTGGGTGGGGATTTAGCTAAAGCCTTGGGTGGTTAAATGGGTCCCCTAGACAGGACCAAAGTCCAGGGTGGAGTTCTACCCCACCAGTGAGCTCAGGCAGACATTCACTGGACTGGGTGGCAGGGGGAGGTGGCAGGGTTTCCTGCCTGAACCAGGCCCTATTTAGCCAAGAAAACTGAATCATGGGGAATGACCACGGTGTAAGCCACCCAGGGATCCTGGAAGTCTCCCCACCCCCCACCACTAGTAGACACCAAAGCCACTTTCTTCTTCCACCCTCGCACCGCACACAGTTCTAGGTGACCCAGCACATCTCTGCTTCCTTCTACCAGGGCATGGCCATGCGTGGAGAATATTTACTGAATGAAGGAAGAGATGATTGATTTAAGTTAGATATTAGAAAGGACTTCCAGATGCCACTGGGGCAGCCTTAGCCCTGGACTGGATGTCTATGGAGGTGAGACTGATCCTCAAAAAGCCTGTCAGGTGGGGGGTGACCCCCAGCATCCCCACCTTCCCCCAGAGGCGGAGTCCTGCCTTTCGAGTGTGGCGAAGCACTGGCTTCCTTCCTGCAGGGGCCTTGCTTGTCCCACAGCCTCCATGCCCAGAACCTCCTGTAATGCCTGTCTTTTTCCCAGCCCAGGGAGTGTGGGTTCTATGCAGTGGTCAGCTGTTGAAATATTGCTGTCATCGTGTGCATCTGTCGGTATACACTTGTGCTGTGTGTGCCTACGTGTGACCAAGCTGAGGGCACATGTGCACATGATGGCTCAGGAGTCAGTCCATCGACTTCAAAGTATTTTAAAATATAGAACGAGAAACCCTCTGGCTTCAGAAGGGGCTAAAAGGATTGATTTTTAAGTCACAGAGAGGCAGGCAGGCCTCCTTTCACCCACCAGCCATTCATGGAGTAGAGACCCCCAGGCTGGGCATTCAGGGAAACCCAGGGCCAAGGACGCTAGTCCCTGGCCTTGAGCCGAAGGCTGCTAAAATGGAGTTAAAGGGGCCGGAAAGGCTTCAAGACAGGGTGGAGAGTGCTGGCTTTGAGAGAAGGTGAGTGTGGGTCATATTCTCAGTTGGGGCTGGGCAGCCTGTTCCCTCCTTGAGAACCTCATAGAAAAGGGTTTCCTGCCCCCTCATCCCCAAGGGCTCCAGCCAACCCCATTCTTCCTCCCTCTGACCACCCTTCTCTCATTCCCTGCAGCCAGGCCAAGCTGTAACTCAGTGCTCAGAGGCCCCTTGGGCAGGAGCTGGGGCAGCTGAGGGGGGTGGGGTGGGGGTAGGAGCTACCAGTACCACACCTTCTCTCTGCTAACCCTACCTGACTGAGGCTGTGCACTGGGGCCCCAGAACTGTGTAGGCGAGGGTCACACACACTCACATATGTGGATCCTCCTGGATCAATGGGGTATGGAGCTGGAAAAGGTCTAATTCAATCTGTCAGCCAGTTATTAGTTATTGTACTGGAGATGGCTCTTGCCTCAACCTACCTACCATCTCCTCTGCCCCATCCAGAGGTCATGGAAGCTCCTGTGGAAGGGAGTCGGGCAGGGTGGGTGCAGGCAGTGTCCTGGGCAGGAGTGGTCCATGAGGATTGGAGAAGAATCAGAGATAGCATCCTCCCCTCCAGAACATGGGCCCTGGAAGGGTCTCCAAGACTCTGTGGGTCAGCACAGCCTTGTCCACACAGGGAAACTGAAGCCCCGCAAAGGTAGAGGGCTGGCCTGTGCCTGTGTGATGTGGGCCATGCTGGCCCTGTTTGCTTAGGCCCCACTGGGAAGGGCAGGAGGGAAAAAGAAGCAGAGGGTGGGGCAATCAGTGGGGGAAAGGGGACAGGGTCTAGGGTGCTGTGAGGCACGCTTCAGGCTGTTTACCCTGCAGTGTTTGAGCCCTTGGGCCAGAGAAGGGCTTGCCTTCTGGCCTCTCAGGGATGGTGGCCCAACCCAGGAAACAGACAGTGTCTGGTGCTGAGTCTCACTGGGGGCTTCATATGAACTGGCAAGGCACTGTCATTCCTATTTCATAGATATGCGAACTGAGACCCAAAGAGAGGCCTGCCTCTGGGAGGTCTTCCACAGCTGAATACCCTCAGCGAGGAGGCTCTGCTTGCTGCCTGCGGCAAAGCTGGGACTAGCTCCTCTGGGAGGGTGGGCATTGGGGGCAGCCTGTCCCCAGGACTTCCCAGCCTTCCCTGTTTGTTCCTGTGCTGTCCAAGAACTTCTTCTGCAAGTCTGACCACAATCCCTCCTGCTTTAATTTCATCCTGCCACTCTTGTGGGATCTTGTCAGTCCAAAGGTCTCTCTGTCCCTCTGCCTTCTTGGTGTGGGGTGGGTCTGGGGGCTCAGGCACTGTCCCTGCAACATGGCTGACTCCTGAAGGCAAGGGATGAAGCCAACCCACCCCAGCCTGCCCACCCAGGCCTGTTTGAAAATCAGCTCACCTTTGCCCAGCATTGCCATTCTCATCACAGCCTCTGCCCATCTCATTTCTGTTAAACTCATTTGCCAGCTGAAGGCCTTCATTTTCCACTCTGTTTGCCCATAATCACCCCCCTGACCCTGTCCTGTCTCCCCAAACTCTCCCTGCAGTGCCCAGCACTGTGGTGAGCAGACAGCCAGGCTCAGGTGCAGCCGCATCCCTCCCTTCCTCCCGCCTGTCTTGGGAAGAGGCCTGTGCTCCAGACAGGGGTCTCATCCCTGCCTCTGTGCTTTCCTCTGCTCCCAAACCAGACACTGGGAAAATTACAGACAGACTCTCAGCCCTTGATGGCTACTCACCCTCCACTTTCTGCCTGTCCACCCAGGCCAGGAAGGCACTGTTCTAAACACTGTGCATGTATGAAGTCCCTTAATTCATCCACTAGCCCAAATGAATTTCTAATTCGTAGGAGTTTAAGGGGAAATGTTGACAAAAGGAAACTGAGGGAGCAAGAGGCAAACTTCTCCCTCCTCCAGGGCTCCATCCCTGCTCCCACTTGCTACAGAGAATAGAGCCCAGCTGTTGCTGCAAACCATGTCAGGCATCTGCTGAGGTTGCCTTGGGAGGGCAAGGGAGACTCTGCTCCCCCCGGGGCTCGCTGTTCTCCCAAGAGGTGCCTGCAAGGGTGGGACTCCAGGCCAGGCACCCGCCCCTCAGGATCTCAGAGCACCCCTGAGAAAGTCCCTTGGCACTGAGTATCATCACACAGGCCATGGGAGGAATCAGAAGTAATGTCCTCTGAGGCCTCGGCACCCCTCCACGTCTCACCATGGCTGAACCTCCGCCTGGCCCCCTGGACACCCTTGACTCTACTCCAGGCTAGACATGCCCCAGGGCCCATCTCTAAGCCTATTAACCGTGAGCCTCAAATGAACCCTATAGGGTGAGTGGAGCTGGGACAAGGATCCCCATTTTGCCGGCGGGCAGGGAGATCGAGACTCAGAGAGGAGAAATAACTGTGCCAACTCCTTTTCAGAATGGTCTGACGATCTCTTCCTGGAGCATAATGTAGGGAAGGGTTTATTGCATTCTAACAAGGACTTTCACTATTTTAAACAGAAGAATGTGCACTAATGGTAGGATTTCAGGCCCCACCCCTTTCCTCTCCACCAGGTGGTCTCCTGGTTCCCAGGGTGCCCTCTGCTGGAGAAGGCTGGGCAGCTGCTCTAGGCTGGCCCCACCCCACCCCACCCCACCCCAGCCGCTCCCGCCTGCCAGCTTTCAAGGTCAGGCTGCCTGGTAATACAGTAATTGATCTGGGAGACTTCCATTATAAATCTGCCAGCTGGCCAGGTGGCACGCCCCATGGCCCATCCCACCCAGTCCACCATGGTAATGACCACTCCTCTGTTCCTCCGTGGGAAGGTGACTGGCCACTCTTTGTTTCTCACCACCCACTACTCCTATAGGCAGGAGCCCAGGGCCTCTGAACTCAGAGGAGGGCCTCTGACAGAGGAGACATGGTTCTGAACTGACCTCACACTTCAACTGCTGTGTGGTCTCAGGCAAACTACATCCCCTCTCTGAGCCTCCATGTCCACAACTGGAACATGGTTCTGGTCAGATGGCCTTAAGGATCCCTGTGACAAAGGGTGTCCATCGTGATGAGGGCTCCCTTGAGACCTCTGCTTGAGGGTCCTTGGATAGGGGAGTCCTAGGTAGGGCATGATTGCACCTGTCTCTCTCAGCAAGTCAGGGAAGACTTCTTAGAAGAGGTGGCATTTGAGCTGGGTCTTGGAAGATGACAGGACTCCCTAAGGTTTGGGGGTGGGGACAGTGGTGGATGGTGTTCTGGAGGTGGCAGGAAAAGGGTCCTGTACAGAGCCATGACCAGCCCAGAGCGTTAGGGTTTTTTCCTTGCATATCTAACCTCGCCAAGCCCTGCTTATACCCTTCAGTGGCTCCCATTGCCCTATAGCTGAAGTCCCAGCTCCCTGAGGAAGCTTCAGATCTAGTCCCGGTCAACTTCTCCAGGCACCCAAGCCACTGCCCTTGCTCCCAGGGCTCCAACCTTAATGAATTTTTTAAATTCTGTACAATCTGTGACCTTTGCACCAAGCTGCTCCCTAATTTGAGTCAATGACCACAATAGAATTGAATCCTGTGACCAGATAAAATCCCCATTCGATTCCAGGGCCCATGAGCCCTTTGTGATCTGCCTGCCTCCCTTTCCCCCACTCCGCCCTTGCTCAGTCTTCCAGCTCCTCTGTTGCCCCCCAGATCTTCATATTGCTGGTTTCATCATGTTCAGGACTCAGCTCAAGTGTACTCAACCTAAAGTAGCCTTCAGGTGACAGTCATCCTGGTTTGCCCAGAACCGAGGTATCTCCTAGGATGCAAAACTCTTAGTGGTGAAAGCAGACATTCCCAGACAAATGGGGATGATTGGTCACCCTCATTTCTCTCCAGTCCCTACTGCCAGGCCTGCCTGCTTTCTTTTCTTCCCCATTCTTTTGCTGGAAGTCCCAGTTTGTCAGCCTGTTATTACTCGCGGATCGGCTGCCTCCCCCTGGCCTTGAGCTGCTGGAGAACACGCCTGCATCTGCTGGTTCAGCACTGAGTCCCCCTTGCCCAGAACCATGTGCGGTGAGAACGGTGCTCAGCACCAGCACCAGAACATGCCTGGTCAATGTTTGTTGAGCGAATGGGTGAAGCCTGTACGCAGACAGTTTCCCTGTGGACCTGGCCGAGCCTCTCCTCTCTGGGCCTCAGTTTCCCATCTGTACTACAAGGGTGGGCTTTGGGAATCCCAGAGAGGGCTCTTCCAGCCCCAGTGCCCCCAGATGCAGCAAGTGAAGTGAAGGGCCACTGCCCAGCTCAGCGTGAAGGGCCGGGCGTGCGCCAGACTCTAGGGTGGGCATGGCAGGGCGGCGCTGCTGAGGGAGAAGTGTCACAGCCTGGCTCACCTTCCTAGACATCCCGCTGTCACCTGAGGGCCATTTCTGGGCGAGGCCGTTGGTCCAGACCCCGGGTTGGGGGCATCCAGAGTGATGGCGCCGACTGCCAAGCCCCACTCCCCTCCCACCCCCGGGAAACAGATGGCCCAAACTTGAGCGGGCAGCAGAGACGGGGACTGGCATTTGTGTGTGTGTGGTTTTTTAAAAATCTGACACATTTTTGTCACGTCTTGGTGCATCAGAACAGTAAAGGAGGCGGGAGTGTGAAGAATGTTTTAACTCGCAACTTTGTAACAGTTCCAGTTTCTCCCGGCCTCCTCCCCCTCCCTCAAGCCCCCGCGGCGGAGCCTCCAAGCCCATCTGTTCCCGAATCTCTACTCCCTGCCCCCCTACATCCATCCCTCCTTCCTTCAGTTGAGGGGGAGAGATCCTCAGAGGAAGTGGCTTGGGCCCTGGAAAGTACCCTGGGCAGAGAGGTGGGGGACCTGCTTCTGGGCCCGGCTTTACCCCAGGCTCGCTGTGTGACCTTGTAGAGTTCTAACCCTCTCTAGGCGCCATCTGTGTGCTCCTAGAGGTCAAGCCTATCCCCTTTGGAGTTCCCTGATTCTGATACTCATGGGAATGCCTGGGGAGAGGAGTTGGAAATGGAGAGTGTGCAGGAGGCATCAAGATGGGAAGTTTGGGGATTCAGGGCACCCAGAGAGAATGGCCCCAGGTGGTGGAGGGGCCACATTCGTGAACACTGAGTGGGCCCCAACCTTCACCGCCCTTGGGCTTGGGGCTTGTGTTCCCCCACCACTGGCCACGGCTCCACCTAGCCTGTCCAGGGTGGTTCTTTCAAGATGCCCCATGGCTGGCTGAGGTCTGGGGTAGCTACCCTGAGGTCAGGGGAGGGAGGGGGAGCCAGGCAGTACCCGGGATCCAGGCATCCCTGTCTGTCTATCTGTCTGTCTGAGCCCTAGGAAAAGAGGCAGGATGAGTATCAAGCCTTAGAAGATTTGCTCCTCAGCTGCCATCCCTCCAGTCCCCAAGCCTGCCTGGCACTAGTTTCCATTTCATATGTCATGGAAATGCCAACTGTCCTCAAAAACCAAGAGTCCACACAGCTGGTAGGAGCTGCCCTGGATGGGCATGGGGAGAGTTTAGGGGCATGAAGGGGCAGTGTCCTGGGGCAGCTCAGCCAAGACGAGGGCTCAAGCCTTGCTCCCTCACTCCACAGCTCAGAGACCAGGTCTGCTGGGCACCTGTGTGGTAGCTTGGGATGGGGTGGGGCTGGCAGCCAGGGTGCCACTTCCAGGGACAAAGAAACCAACCCCTGGCTGCACTCCTGTTTCCCCCATCCCTCCACACCTAACATGGAACTCCCAAAGTCCAGGGCATGTATCATGGACAAAGCCAGAGGGATGGGAGAGGCAGAGGGTGCCTAACGCACTCTTTTCTACCGGTAGGAGCTAGAAGCAGAGTTCAAAGGCTGCCCCAGAGTGCTGTTGACCACAGAAAGCCCCCCACTTAGGCGGGAGCAGCTTCTGAATATCACCCCACATCTCTGCATCCTGGGGAGGGCCAAGGACAGGCCTGGGAGTCCCTGTAGGCGGTGGTCTCGTGTGCCCAGGAGGGTGAGCTCTGGACAGGGCAGCTGAGTGAACCAACATGGCCCCCGTTGCAGCCCAAGCCCCAGACCCCAAGGCCCCTCTGAGCCGGTGCCACACGAGTCTCACCATATGGGCGCAGGGCGGCTGCGGGGGGAGGAGCTGGAGTTGCCATGAGAACCCGCACACTGGCATTTCCTCTTTTGGGGAGGCTGAACCATACTTCGCAGGCGGTGTAGGCTTCTGAATCCCATTTCTCTGTGTTTTTTAGGAAGGGAAAAAGGGCAGGGGAAGGGGGTGGAAAAAGGCAAGGAGAGAGAGAGAGAGTCAGAGGGAGCCAAGAGGGAGCAGTGGAGCTGTCTGGAGCTGCAAGGGTTGATCAGGGACCTCTGTTCCCCAAAGCTCAGTCCAGGGCCAAAGTGGGGTCTGGAGTTCCCTCTAATTCGTTGTCCAGTCCTTGGGTAAACCTCTTCCTTAAAATACACAGTCCTGCATCCTGCCTGAGATTCAAGTCAACTATTTGGACTGTTTCTGGGTTCCTTACTGTCACCCCTGTCCCCTGAGTGCCCAGCCCTGTGGGCAGCCA
Organism: Macaca thibetana thibetana; assembly: GCF_024542745.1. NCBI lineage: Eukaryota > Metazoa > Chordata > Mammalia > Primates > Cercopithecidae > Macaca > Macaca thibetana. The sequence goes on along the minus strand of NC_065584.1, from coordinate 162,535,351 downwards.
CGCTGGAAGCAGCAGAGGGTAGAGGACGCAGACCCTGCTCCCAGGGTCCCAGCAGCGGCAGGAGTCCACCCTAACCCACGTCCACAGCAGACCTCCTGGGCTTTAGTAGCTTGGCAGTGGAACTCCACGTGGCTGGGGCAGATGTGGAAGGCTGCTTGGAGAACCGGAAACTACACAGAGGCGAGCAATGGGGAGGAGAAGGCCGGGAGGATGTGGGGAGCTGGCAGGAGAGGCTAGTGTCCACCCATCAGCCCCACCTGTCTCATCAGGGACTGGGGCTGGGTGTCCTGAGAACACAGGCTTGGGGTAGAGAGACCTGGGTGTGAATCTGGCTCCATCTGTTCATACCCCTGGCAAATGAACCTCCTTAGGCCTCAGTTTCTCCAGTCTGTAAGATGGAGATGTTGATACCTACCTTGAAGGTTTCCTGTGGTGTGCAGCCAGTGGAGAGGCCAGAGTGGCTGTCATTAAGTGGCAGCTGCTGTTGGTATGTTCACTCAGGTCATGGTTGCCAGCATCCACTGGGGACATCAGGAGAAGCAAACGGATGTGGTCCTGATCCCAGAGAAGTGCCCACCTTGAGCAGAGGTGTGGCGGTGGGACCCAGAATGTCCATGTTTGGGGAAGTGGCATTGTAGGGAGGGGCTATCCTGGCAGAAGAGAGGGTGGGATGGGAGGAAGAAGTCTATGAATGACAAGTAGGCAGTTGGGAGCTGGGGCAGAACCAGCCTGGGCCCAACCCAGGCCACATGGGCAGCTCTAAGGCAGAACTGGCCCCGTGGAATCTCTAGCTCTTCTCCAGCTCCTCTTCCTGGAGCTTCACCTGCTGGGTCTGGGGCAGCCAGCCCTCCTTCCAGGAAGTTCCCTGCAGACCCTGCAAAATGGAGCTGCCATGAAGAGAGGCCAGCACTGTGACATTGCTCTCTCAGAGCTTCCTCGGTGTGAGACCCTCTGGACTGCCATTTCCCAGTGATAAACGGGGTTATAGATGGCTGTTCCTTCCTCCCCTAGGGGCTGAATGGGAGCCCATGAGATGAATGGGCAAGACTCCTTTAAGGTGTGTCTAGGGAAAACAGGAGGGAAATCTGGCTTTGTTCCCTTGAGCAGAGAGGAAAGGGGAGGGGTGAAGCATCAGGGCCACCTCAGCTCTGGCTGATGCCTCCAATAGCAACAGAGCCCAAGTATTGAGTCCTACTCTGTGCCAAGATCTTTACATCTCATTTCATTCTTACAATAACCAGGGAAGGAGCATTATTTCCATTTGACACTGGATGAGAAGACTGAGGCTCAGAAAAGGATGGTAACTTACCCAAGATTACCCAGCTAGTGGCAGCAGAGCCAGGGTTAGAACCCAGCGCTGTCCAGCTCTCAAGCCCTTTCCATGACCTCTCCAGGTCTCTCTCCCCTGACTCCCTCCACCTCTCACAGACTGAAGGCCCCCGTCTACATCTCCAATGGGCCACAGTGAGGATTTCAGGGGCACTGTGCTCAGTGATGGGTTGGAAATTAGGAGAAATAGGTGCTGAGACCCCAGTCCCAATCCCCACCAGCTGGACTCTAACCATACCTAGCCAGCCTGAGGTAGCCCCAGGACTCCTCTACTTAGGGAAGAGCATGGTCTTGGCGTCTGATGGATTCAGACTGACTCTTAACTTTGCCACTCACTTACCCTGGTTCCCCAGCAAGTTTCTGGACCTTTCTGAGCCTCCATTTTGTCATCCAGAAAATAGTGGCACTGGAGCAGTCAGGCTAGGCTAGGTTTTGCTGCAGTAACAAACAACCTCAAAATCTCGGAGATTTCAAACAACTCATGGTCATTTCTCACCCCCATTCCAAGCATGGGATATCCACTCCTCACTGAGGATCCCAGGCTGAGCAAGTGCCTACCATCTCGACCTGTGCATCCAGTTACCATGGTAGCAGGAAAAGGCATGGCCAAGGCCACCCTGGGTCTTAAAGCCTTCTCTTGTAAGTGACACTTGTAACTTCCCCTAACATGTCATTGGCCAAAGCAAGTCACATAGCCATACCTAATGTTAAAGGGGACAGAGAACTGCAGTTCCGCACCAAGTGCCTAAGAGGAAGAAAATTGGTATATTAGTTAACATTCCTTAATGACTCCCACAGGCAACTAGCACACAGGGATGCTGTGAACATTCAGTGAACTGAAGGGAATGGGAGCTTGGCACACAGGAGGTACCTAATAAATGGTACTCTTTTCCCCTCCACCCCCAGCTCCAAAGATATCCAACCCCGCTTCCTTTCCAAGCCATCCCTTTCAGATGGACTGTTAGAGTTGATGGGCACTCCCTACGTTGAGTAGGAAGGCTTTTGCTTCTAGGGTAGAGACAAGTAGCAACCTCCCGAGGGGCACATGGCATGGTGGCAGCTAAGGTGGGAAGAGCGGACGGACACCCTCACTCCCAGCTGAGTAACCTGCCCCTGGTCCCATGCCTTGTTTAACAGATGAAAAAGCAGCAGATACCAGTAATACCTTGACTTTATTAAGGGCTTCATAAGATCCAGATCAAATTACATCTCCTGCAATCGAACAGTTAATTCAATTCCACTCAACAAATGTTCCATTCAATATCAAGAGGGCCTGGGGTGGTCTGGACGGCCCACCAGGCTGGGGAGGACCCTGTCACTCAGCAACTTCCCTCATTCCTCAGGAAGATACCATCCTCCCTGGCTGGAGGCCACAGGTCTGCCCTAGAGTCTAAGGTCAGTTCAAGATGAGTAGCCAAGGCCTGTTGGGGAGAGGACAGCAGGCAGGGACAGTGATTAAGGACTTTGGGGTCACTTGAGCCCACAGAAACCCAGAACAGCAGATGGGGCCTCGAGACCCCTGGAATCCAGAGCCACCTTGACTATCAACCTTGAATCCAAAACTACAAGGCTGTGCGACCTTGGGCAAGTCACTTTTCCTCTTTGGGACTCAGTCTCCTCCAATTAAGGGGTTGGCCTATGTCCCTGTCCCCACCTTTGACATCAAGGTTCTGAGAGCTTCTTTGCCAGCCTGCATTTCCCCCTTCCCAATCTGAGGTAGCTCAAATAGGAAAGAGACCTGATCCTTCCACCCTGTGTTGCCCTACACCCACTGGGCTGGGTCCTGAGGGTCAAACCGTGCACTCCCCCGCAGTAGCTCACAGTCAGGGAAGGAAACACAAAAGGCAGGTGGGGCGACAGAGGCACACTCCCTCCAAGAAGGCTCACTGATTACCAGCCAAGGCACAGACCAGACAGGCTGTAGGTTAAGCCCACTTTCCTTCCCTCCTCCCACACTGTGCTGGCCATGACCACCACTGGGCTGGAAAAATCCAGGAGGACTCCCTGGTGAAGGAGGAATGGAAGCTGGACCCTGAACCACTTAGCTGGGCAGAGTTGGGAGCAGGTTCCAGGTGGAGAACAGCAGGAGCAACAGCTGAGAGGTAGGGTATGTCTGGAGTGGGTGTGAGTGACAGACGTCACCTGGAGGATATATTGACACAGGGAAATGTGATTTCCTTGTTCTGGCAACACACACACACGCACACGCGTGCGCGCGCACATACACACACACACACACACACACACACTCCTTCCCCAGCTGCAGCTGTAGGTAAAAGATGTTGGAGTTGCTCAGGAAGATGGAAGAGCTGTCAGTCATAATTTCATAGTGCAGAGAAGGGATGCCCCTGGAAACCCCAGAGATGCTTTCAAGTCCCCGGGACTCCGGGAACAGACCCCCTTCTACCCAATGAATCAATAATAGCAACAAAATTAGTAGTAACTCTTTTTGGCACTTTATCGTTAATGAAGCACTTTGGTATCCATCATCTTATTCGATCCCTAGGGTGAGGCATGGGACCATAGCTTGTGAGGCATGGTCTATCCCATTGATTCTCTGATTCACAGAGAAGGCAAAAGATTTGCCCAAAGTTGGTGGGTCCACAGCATGCCCTTGCACTGTTTAACTCTGTGGTCTATTTATGGCTGCTCTTCAGGAGTCCCTTGGGCCTTTTGTAGGGGGACATCTGCTCAGAGAGTGGATGGCGTGAATGGGATGTAGATTCTGGATTTTCCACTCTGTGGCCTTTCTTGACTTCACCAGAGTTTGAGACATGTCCCAAGGCTACCCTTGCTCAGCCTCAGCCCACAGTCCCTAAGGGCCTGGCCAAACCCAGAGACCCAAAAGACCTCAAACCTTAAGAGCACCAAACCCTCAATTCCTCTAAAGCCCTTTTCCCTTGAAACAAGGGCCAAAGCAGCTAGTTCAACAGGTAAAGGGGTCAGCCACGCACTGCCCCAGACTGTGATGTCTGCACTTGCTGGAGCTGCTCATCGATCAAGCACTCTTGAGTTTGTATGAGCTTGTTCTTCATTTGAAGCTGTTTGGAAAGTGTGATTTCAAGGACTTCAAACTGTGAGGCTAGCTTCACATACTTTGGAATCATTGCTTATTCATTCAGAGCATGATTTAAAGAACCCTGAACACCTAGATCCAATGTAGTGCCTTCTAGGTAGAAATTGACTGTTATCAGCCACTACTTGATACAAATTTAGGCTTTCGTCATTTGACCAGAAGGAACTGTTACCACTTTTTCCGGATTTAGGTTGCCAGAAGCTCTGGGTATGCGCTGGGCCACCTGGTGTTAAGATTCTCCAGCCTCCGAGGCCAGTGACTTCGCCATTTGCTATTTTTAGGTCAGTGTGGTATCAATAGCTTGCTTAGTTCTAATGCAGCCTGCAAATTTTCAGAAAGAGGATGTTAACGCCTCCTTAGAGCTTCCATGTAGCTTTCTGAACACTGTTCATTCAGTCTTCTGTCATTCATTCATTTATTCAAAAAATATTTCTTGAATGGCAGGCTCTGGGATACAGCAGTGAAACAGACAGCAAGCTCACAGCTACCTTTCCACAAGTAGAGAACTATCTCTTCCCTACAATGCAGTTTCCACCAAAAGCGGCCTCTGCCTGTGCATCCAAATGTGTGAATCTGCCATAGCTACTTTTTTTCCAGTCAGGATTTTCCTTCTCTGCCCTCCTTTTCTGCTTGACCCCTACCTTTGAAGCCCTCCAGTGAGGCCAGATCCACTCCGGACCTAGCCTCTGAAATGTCTACTTGTGCTGCAGTAGCAAAGGCTCAGGGATGGACTTGGGAGAGCCACCAAACCCAAGCCTCTACACAGTGCCCTGTCCACCCCAGCACCCAGACTCTCCCACCCTCTCTTTCCCATACCCCACCTCCCAGTCCTTATCCCATCACCTGTGTTAGCCATATACAGCCTCTGCCCTCTGTAACCACCCTGCAGGACTTCCTCACTGCCTCCAGCATACCTTCAGCCTCTGCCTTCACCCCATCCCCATCTTGAGATTCTCCATCTTTGGATGCAGCCCCCAGTCCTACCCTGGCCTAGCCCCTCTACTGGGCATCTCCAGTCTGCCCTTTTCCCCATTGCAGGTGTGGCTTGCAGAACAAGAGGAAGTGGGAGTCCATGACAAGGGTCCTGCTTAGATTGAACCCAGCCCTGGCCTCTGGGTTCTGATGGGCTGACTCACACTGCTCAGCCCAGACAAACCTGTGGGGTCCAGGCTGCCCCCTGCCGGATGCCCAGGGTTGCTATGGCGACCCTCTGCTAGTCTTCCCTGCATGGAGACAATCAAAAAATAATAGCAGGGACTATTTTATTCTGTGTCCCACCTGGGAGCCATTTAAGCCTCCCCACTCCTTTTGACACATAATAATTTTTTTTTTTTTTTTTACTTTTAAGATTATTCCTTCTCCTCCCCCTCACTCCAAACCTCTGTGGCATAGTCTCTGAAAGCTTCGAGTCTTAAACACATACACACACATATGCACATGCTGTGCACAGGCTTACACACCATGCCGTAGACATCAAATCGGCCACCCCAGTGCCTGTTAATTGGCAACAAAGCCCCAGGGCCAGCAAAGCACCTTCACCTCACATTGTTCACCACTTAACAGTTTGCAAAGCCCTTTTACCTCTGAGCTCATGTGAGAATGTGTGGGTGGTATTTATCCCCTCTCCCATTTTCCACAGAGAAGACTGAGGCTTGGGATTTGGGGGGCATTGGCCAATGTTACCCAGTGGCTGGGTGGACCTGGAACTAAGTCTTGTTTGGGGGTAAAGATCTCCCCCCTTTCATCATCTCCACTATCCCCTTGGTGGCCGTCACCTGCCCAGCCCTGAGCAGTGTTGGGGGCTGCTGCACTCAATGGGGCAGGCTGTGGGAGTCCAGCCTCAGCAAGAGTCCTGCCTGCCACACTAGATTCCAGAGCCCCTCACTGCCCTCTGGGTTCCCTTGGTTTCTGTCCTCCAGCTAGAAACCTTCCCCAGCACCCCTAGCCCCAGCCGACCCAGCTCTCTAGCCTGACCCAGAAGCCAGAGTGCCCTATCCCTCAGCTCCTTCCTGAACCCCCTTCCTCCTCCAAATTGCTCTCTCCTTTCCACATGGTACTCCCGAATCTTTGCTCTCCTGGTCCCTGGGTGGAAATGACCTTGCTGTTTCTCCATGGTGACTTCCGTCTCTGATGGTTGTTCCCATATTACAGACCCACATGGGTATTTGTCTCAACCTTACATTTGTACTAAACAGGCATTTCCACTGACTTCACATGTGTGTATTTCCATCAGCCAGACGCATCTTTCGTAAAGTCCTCTGTCTTACCAAAGAATGGACATTTACATTGTACACAGGCGTCACCACCCAACGTGTTTACTTTGAATTGATGAACATTTACATAGACCACACGTTTGCCTAGAACATTGCCATTTATATGACCATGTGTGTTGCCATGAAAACACATTTACATTGGCCAGCCAAGGACAGTTCTGGGTTTGCAGACAATACAGACTGCTAGCCTGTGTCACTACCATGTCTAATCCGAATGATCTCTCTTAGCTTGGAGGATTAAGGGTCATTTCTTGGATGTGTCTGAAAGGCACTTCCCTATGTTTGGACTTGGGGCTCCACAGACCAGGACCCACAATAGCACGTGCAGAGCTGGGGGGTTCTGGGATGTGTGTGCAGGATTCCTGGAGGCCACTGGGGTGTGTGGTTGCAGGTTTGAGACCACGGCCTGGGTTCCTGTTGTCTATCTCTTTGGGAACTCTGTTTAGCAGGGCAGCAGGGAGCAGACTGGGGTCCCAGAGAATCAGGGGCCTGCCTGAGGTCTCCAGCTCTGGAGAACAGAGTGCACGAGGGGTGACCCTTGGGAAGTGGGTATGCCCTGGGCCACCGTGGGTGAGTCAGTATGGTCCCAAGGGGCCTCAGTCTCACTTCATTTATTCTACCTAGGGCTCCCCCTTTCATAGCAGGGCCTCTGAAGCCCAAAGAGGTCAGTCCCAAGGCTGAGACAAGCTGGGCCTGGATCTCTGTGCCCCTTGGCTACAGGTTGGGGCCAGGATCAGGCTGGGTCTTCCTGTGGCTCGAACTGCTGTTTAAAGTTCTCTTGGCAGCCGCAGTCAACATGGGAGTAGAGCCCAGCCTTGGAGTAAGAACATGGACAAATGTAGGTTCAGATCTCAGCTCCACCACTTTCCAGCTGGCTGGGGAGTGGGGAAGGCGTGCAGCTGACACAGTGGCCATGTGCATGGTTGCGTGAGTGGACATTGCCACTCTACTGTCCTCTACTGCCACTTTTTTGACAGTAGCTGGGCTAGTGACTTCCCTTCTTTGAGCCTCAGTTTTCCCCTCTGTACCAGTCATGGATGTTGCCAGTCATGGATCTGCCTCACAGGTTCATTGCATGTGAAGTGTCTAGCACACCACCTAGAACGCAGCCGGTGCTCCTTCAATGCTAACTTTTATGGTTAATGTAATATTGCAATTATTATTGCATCTGGGTGATCTTGGGACTCAGTCTCCTCATCTGTAAAATGGAGTTAATATGATACTGAGGGCCCCAGCTGCCCACACCTGATACCAAAGTCCTCCCCACTTACCACCCTCTCCCTGTGGCTGGCTGGCTGACTGCCCTGTCCTTCCCAGATGCCTGAGGACAGAGCCCAGAGAGAGGGAAGAAAGAAGGAGGCAAGGAAATAGATGTCTCACTGTCTGTCCATCAGTTAGCAATGGTGGCACCAATTTTCATAGAGAAGGGCCTCTCCCCTGGACTGTGCTCTGCTAGACTGACCCTTTCATCCCTGGCTCCCTAATATCTCCTGTCAGGGGCAGGACAGCCCAGGGGGCATAACCAGGACCTGATCCGAGAGCCACCCTGCCCATCCCTAGACTCCCACCAGTGAAGCCCCTGACACTGCCCTTCCAGCCTCAGTGGGAGTGCCTGTAAACTAGGAAAGTGGACCAAGGAGCTCCAAGTCCCCCACCCCACACCCACCCATCCCCGAGCCCTCCTGCACCTTCATACTCGTTAGCTAGAGTGAACACCGGGCGCCTGTCCCAGCTCCACTGCTCACTTCGCCATGACCTGAGGCAAGCTCCTTAGCCTCCCCTGCTCGTTCCCTCCCCTGTAAAGTGGGGATAGTCACAGAACCTTCCTCATAGGGCCATTGAGAGTATGAAATGAGTAAATGAGCCCAGAGAGAGGGAGCAGACACCAGGAGGGCCCTGGTGTCTGCTGACCCAGGGGAAAGACTTGATAGATATTAGACATTATTAATGTTTCCCAGGTTCTGTAGTGAGGGTCTGCCTCCTTTCTGGTCAGTTGAGAAGAGCCCACCCTCCCTGGCTATCAGCCAATCCTGTCCGGTCACTTCTGACTGTCAAAGCTCCCATCCCTTCCTGGGGTGCTCCTGGGGACAGAGAAGCCCCAGGTTGTGGGGATAGAGATGAGAGAATAATCGGGGCAGACGATGGCAGGGGACAAGGTGGGTTTATGCTCTGCCACATCTGCCCCCAGGAGAGAAGCTGGCTGGCCCCTGGTCTGTCCCTCCTGGAAGTGGGGGAAACCCCAGGTTCCTGCCTGTGTGTGCCCCACCTGCTTACAGACTTATGACCCATATTTGGGGTGCAGAGAGGAGGGAAGAAGCTCTCACTTTGCTATGAGTCACAGCAGAGTCTCCTCCCTCTTCTCGCCTTCCCTGCCCCGTAGCCCTCCTGGTCGCCATGACAGAGGGGTGCTGGGAGGGAGAACTCCTGTGGGGACAAAACCAGAGGGTGCCAGAGTGGGTACCATGTCCGGGCTGGCGGGGGGCGCCTCCATGTAGGTCCAGGTCCTGCACCCATTGCTGTGTGGCAGGGCGGGGTGGAGTCCCTTACAGGTCGCATGTCTGGACCCAGGCACGTTTCCTTGACGTGCAGCTAAACACAGGTGGGGACAATCGGTGTCTTTACTGACTATTTTACAACTTTACTGGGCCTAGAAAGTGGGGCAGGGGCGTGGATGTATTTGCCCCTTGGCAGCTGGGTGTCTGTTCCATCACAGGCCACCAGGCTCATGCTGAAGCCCCTTCAATCACCCTTTTATCTCGCCCACTCCCCAGCCTCTAAATGAGGCAGACACCATCCCTGCTTTGCAGATACAGAAACCAAGGCCTGCTCATGCACTTGCTCATTCACAGGACTCACCCTGGGCTGCCAGCCACACTGAGGGTACTTGGCACCCCCAGGCAGTGGAGGTGTCTAAGGGCACTTGGGATCTTATACCCCTGGGCCATCCCCTCCGTGAGTAAGGCTAGCTAATGTCCACCACAAAGGGAGAATTACCAGCAAGGCCTTGAGCTTTGCTCCTGTTTACACTTCAGTTCCCAGTGCACACGGCTGGCTTCAGGAAAGACCGCCAGCTCTTCTAAAGTGGGTCTGGAGCCAGCTCTCTGGTGGGACCGGGAAGACGTGTGTGGGATGCAGAGTGCGGGCAGGTGCAGAACCAAGGCCCATGGAGGCAGCAGCCCTGCGTTCACCAGTCAGAGACCCACTGGCCTAAGGATGGGAGGATGAACATAGTAGCCCTGAATTTGTTCACGATGCTTTCCACACTTCAGGCATTCGCTGGCATTTATCTTTAGCCATGAGGCATGCACGTACACCCCGCTCTACTTTCCGCAGGTTAAGTAAATGTGAGGACTCTGCTGCCAAGTTTAAGCATAGAAAGAGAGCTGGGCACTGGTCTGCTGAGCAGCCTGGGTAGCTCTTGGGAGAGAGGCAGTGATAAGGAGTGGGCCTCAGGACCATGCCTCCACTTTATCCCACCCACCCCACTGTGTGCCCTGGGGTCTTCTGCCCCAGTGTCTTGGGCTGTGATGTGTGGAGTCCCTGCAAGCTGGCTGGCCAGGGCTCCTTCCTCCCAATGCCCTCAGCCCCTGGTGTGGGGAATGGGTGGGTACTGCTCCCTGCACCGCCTGTTCTGAGCGTGTATGTCTGGGAGGAGGGGTGTGTGGAAGTGCAGAGAGGGGTCCACAGCCTGTGAGTCACTGGGAACTTCCTGAGAGCGCACCAGGCCTTTCTCCCCACTCCTGATGAGCCACCACCACCGTGCAGGTATTTATGGCTGGTTTTCACGCCCCAGCAGGTGGTGTGAACACACTGTGTCTGAGTGTAAACGCCCATGTTTTGATTTGAGAGTGCGGGGAGCCCTCCCATCGTCTGGGGCCTTCTAGATCTCTCCACCTCGGGCTGCCGGCCTGAGCCACATCATTTATCCCATAGAGGAGAGCCCACCCAGGGGCCCTTTATCCAACCCTAAACCGCTTATCACCGGAGCCAGGCCTGGCTGCTGGTCCTGGCTCCACCGGTGCAACTTACCTCGCCCCTCTTAGCCCTAGTTTTCTCGTCTGTGAAATGGGCACAGCAGCCATGTCTGTGTTTGCTGGAGGGATTGAGGGAGCCAGCCAGCACTGTGTCCCTCAGCTTCCGAAGTGGCCAGTCAGTGAGAGGCCAGCCCGGGCTCAGCCTGCCCCTGGGCTTAGCTCTGCTCTGGGGCCCATTTCCTGTCATATTCCAGGTCCACGTCGTGGGCTCTGTCTTGCTCTCCTGGTGTCGCTAGCACCTCCACCAATGCCATCCTTATTTCCAGGTGACGGAAATACCACAGGCAGGTGGTGGGCCCAGAAGAAGCAGATAGATGCTCAAGCCTGTCTGGGGACCCCTGGAACCAAGGTACCCCTCCTCGACCACCTGCCCTGCGGGCTCGGGGCAGCCATGTTGAGGGGGTTGTGCTTCCAGGATGGCCTGGGCAGAGAAGGGATAGAGAGAAAGGGCGCAGCCCGGGTACAGCTGTGGCTCCTCCAGCACAGCTGGGAAGCCCTGAATAGGAGCTTGGGTCTTTTGCCTGTGGACTGATGAAGGAGCTGAAGAAAAGTTCTGCTCGGGACACCTACCCTGACACACATGAGAGAGACACCCCACACACGTTTAACGTGACACATACCACAGAGCTCTACAACACAACACACACGACAAAGACATCATACACACATTTAGCACGACACATACCACAGAGATCTACAACACAACACAGCTACGTATCCTTCCTAAACTCCCCCAGAGTAGATACATTGGCAAAGCAGACGCCGCTGCCCCAGCTGGACTCATGGTCACAAGGGCTGTCCCCTGTAGGGCTCATGAGTGCCGGGCCCTGCCCTGCGACTCTGATGGATTCTCCCATCGTGTCCTCACCACTCTTTGGAGCAGGTGCCACATTCAGGAATGAGGGCAGAGCAGGGAGGGACTTGACCGTAGTGCTCTGCCCAGCAGAGTCCACATTTCAGGAGGTCCTTGAGCCATTGCACCCCGCCCCCGTTTCCCTGTTTACAGCTGTCACCCCCTGCCCCTTCCCATGCTGGAGGAGGATGAGGTGGGAATGAAAAGTGTCCTCCCTGGAGGCGGCAGCAGACTCTTGGGAAGGAAGTTTTCCCTTGGGTTTGCTGCCCCTGGGCCAGGGCTGTGGCTGCTGCTCTCTGGGGGGTAAGCCCTGAACCATGGTGCTGGGGTGGCCACCTTCAGTACCCCCACCTCCATGCTCCCCATGTGATGAGGGAGTTTGTCAGACACTTTGCCCATAACCAAAGGGATAGCATGCCCAAGAATGGCAGGGAAGGGGGTGGCAGGCCAAGGAGCCAGGAGAGCCCCTACAGAAGCTCTGCAGGTCTGAGGCTCCCAGCTTTCCCTTCCGCCATCCAACCCCGATGGCCCACGGGCCTCTTGGCTCCTCCCTGGAACCGGACCATTGCTGTTGTCCCAGCAGCCCTTATGAAGGTCTGACCTAGACAGGGAGGGGAGAGGGCCCTTCCCACTGCGGACCTTCCTACCCTGAGGTTTGCTTCTGTCCTGAGTCCTGCCCCAGGGCCCTGGGTCTCCCCTGACCCCGTGGACAGCCATGCTCTCCTGCCTGGTTCAGCCCACAGCACCTGCTGTCCTGCTCCCAGCACCATCCAGGGGACCTGAAAACATCTCCATCCCCTTTCCGACCAGGCCACCCCGATTGATACTGTAAGTGCCAGCCCCAGCTGCCCCCACCCTGATAAGTGGGTGACAGACGGGCAGGTGTCCAGGGCACAGGGAGTTCTTGGGCAGGAAGAGAGCTCCTGGGAATGCCACCCACCACACCACAGTGGCTGTCAGAGAGTGCGCTGAGTGTGAGTCTCTGTCTCCTCCCAGGGCTAAGTCCAGCGGTGTGGGGAGAGGCACCAAGCCCAGGCTCTACAAGCTTCCTTGCTGACTCGCTGCATGGCCTCAGGCAGCTAAGGCACCTCTCTGTGCATCTGCAAAGAGGCCTCAGCGGGATAGACCAAGGCTGCACAAGTGAGATAAGGGGTACAGAGAGGACCCCTGGGAGAAGAGGCTCATAGCATATTTGATAAGAATTTTGGGATTCCCTCTTTTCCTCTGGGAGAAGGGAACCACTTGCAGAAGTAATGTCTTGCTGGGGGATTTCAGGACCTGGAGAGGAGCCTGTCTGCTGCCCAAACCCAAGTGGCAGTCCCCAGCCTTGCTCCCTGTGAGGTATGGAGCAGATTATGGGGGATCTGAAGGGCTTCCTAGGGCCAGGTTGGGGAGAGGGGCACCTTCCCTACACCCAGACTGCCCTCCTTGCCTTCATATGGCCCTTGGTAGAGCTGAGCACTCCATGGGCACCTAAGTATCCAAATTAGGCTGCCTGGAAGGGAACATCTCAGAGAGACCCCCGGCCTGAGGGAAAGTGGGCTTCCAAGCTCTTCACACAGAGGAGCCAAAATGCCAACCTTCCCAGCTGCTCTTTCTATCCTCCTTCCTCCCTCTCCCCACACCATGGGGCCTCTCCCTGTTGGCAGCTCTGACTCCGGAGGCCTGCCTCTGTTTCCCTTCTCCACTCCCTGGGGGTGGGGGCGCCCTGTGCGTGGTGAAGCCTAGGATGAACCAAGCCCTGGCAACTGGACACCTTCCCCCTCCGCAGCTGTCTCCCTCCCACTGCTGTCCTGGACTCAGGTCTTAATGGAGCGTAAACAGCCAGGCAGAGGGAAGCCTCATTAGGCCTGATCTAATTAGGAACCCCTGAGATGGGGGTGGAAGGCGGAGGTGGAGGAGCGCCCCATTCATGAGGGCCTACTGTCCACAAGAAATGTCACACGCATATGCTCTTAGAACCCTTTCCACAACCCTCCAAGATAGGCATGAGTATCCCCAGGTGGCATGAATGGAAAGTGGCTCAGAGAGGGCAGGTGACTTGCCCGAGACCACTCCGCCAACAGGTGGCTTCCCTGGGTGGTGCACCCTGAGTGTCTGACCCCAGTGTCTAGTTCTTCCCAGCATCCCAGCTGGCCTCAACCTATCAGGCTTGGCAGGACCTCTGATATCCTCTGTCGCAGGTTTGTCCAGCTGCTGTCTGAACCCCCAGTGCTGGGACAGTCACAGCCCCGTTTCTGGCTCTCTGTGTCTCTGGGCCTCCTCTCTCTCCCAGCACCACCTGACTCCACAGTGGGTCAAGATGGTGGGAGACGGGGTGTGGGGCCAGCCAGGCTCTCAGCCTCCTACCACGCCCACCCCTCATCTGTCTCCTTCTGTAATCAGGGAGGGTGTAGGGGGAGCCCATGCAGTGCCAAGAGGCCGGCCGCCCCTTCGTTAGTCTTAGCTAACAAGCTGTTTATGGGTGCGACATGACACCTGCTTTCTTCTTTATAACTTCAATAATTTATAGGCATATTAGCGGCCAAGCAGCCGCCCTGGGTCCCAGCCAGACGGGCCGGGGCGATGCGGCCGGGTGCCTCTGCCGATATTTACTCTCTCCCACCATCAATTATTAAGGAACCCTCCTTCATTTTCGCACATAATTACATGCACCGTTATGGTTCAGACTCCCCTGCTCTTAATGTCTCTGGAGAGGGGCCCAGCCTGCCCAACAGGGCTGAGATGGCGTGGGGACCCATCGGCTGAAGAAGGCAGGCAGCCACCCTACCTGGGCGAGAGGTGGTGGCAGCCTCAGCCCCGCACCCTGCTCTCAGCTGAGCTGGTGCCTCCTTGGCCAACAGTGGCCTTCCTCAGGGCTGGCTGTCTCTCCCTCCTCTCCATCCCAGGGCCCAGCCTTTGCACCTGCTGTTCTGCCTGGAGCACCAGCCTCCACCTTCTGTGTACCTGACTGATCCCGACTCACCCTTTGGTTTCAGCTCAGCCATTGCTTCCTCCTCGATGTCTTTCCTGTCTGCTGTGTGTGCGCGGCCTCACCCCCACTTCTCCCACCTCAGCCTGGATCACACTAGGTTGAGTCTTGCCTGCCAGACCATGGGCTTTGGAGCCCAGAGAAAACTGTGGCAAATGTTTGGCATTTGATGAATGAATTAATTAATTAATTAGGAGATGGATGGATAGATGCCTCCACCTGTCTTACCACCAGTCAGCCCACTGAAGCATTTGCCTTCACCCTCCTCCTCCAGGAATCCTGTTTGCCCCACCTCCTCCGGACTCCTCCAGACTCTCCTGGTCTGTGCTGAGATCCCCCAGTGGGCACCAAGGCCTAGTCTCTCCATCTGTGTCCCCAACACCAAACAGAGGACAGGTCAGAATGGAGGGAGGGCACATCCTGGCAATCTCAGCTGTCAGTGTGACCTGGGGAAGTTGCTCACCCTCCCTGATCCTGTTTCCTCACTGCTAAATGAGGATAATAATAGTCCCTACTTTACAGGGTGTGATTGAGGCTTGTATGAGATAATTTGTAAAAGCACCTAGTATGTGGCCTAGCATGCCAGAGGTGCTCAAGTAATATCCCTTAACCTCACCTGTTGTCTGTCTGTGAATTCAGCCCATGTGAAAAGGAACCATACTGAATTATGTTGGATTGAATTGTCTTATTTACAC
Source organism: Macaca thibetana thibetana (assembly GCF_024542745.1). NCBI lineage: Eukaryota > Metazoa > Chordata > Mammalia > Primates > Cercopithecidae > Macaca > Macaca thibetana. The sequence continues at coordinate 162,520,120 of NC_065584.1, read as the reverse complement.
CTTCTCTTGTCCACACTTCTTTGTTTTTAGTCTCCCCTGCCATGTAGCTGGCACCAGGCTTGGCTCACAGGGTCTCTGCAAATATTCCAGGTTGATTAATCAAGACTTTGCAAGTCTCTCAAGCCACACCTATCAAGAGAAAGGAGTGAGTGTCTCCCAAGCCACAGAAGAATAAACTGAGGCCAGGGAGATAATGTGGACTCCTCCAAGTTAATGACAGAGTGAGGAACCAGGCCCTGGCTTCCCACTAGACTGGAAAGCCCAGGAATATCTCCCTGGATTCTGTGCGCCTCAGTTTCCTCCCATAAGAAGAGAAGGGAGCCCATAGCATTGCTGAGAGGATTGAGTGGGCTGCTGCGTGAGTGGATAACACACTTAGAACCACTGTGCTGCTCATGGTGTGGGGTTCGAAGTGTGGGGATCAGGATAGGCCTGACTGCCACCTCCCCTTCTCTCTCCCTCGAGGTGACAGTCCTCTGGAATTGGTGTTAATCACTGTTCTGCATTTTTTAATACTTTTCCTATATTTGTAGGTATCCATGTTCAGTTTATAGGGTTTGGGGCTTGTTTTTAAACTTGAGATAAATGGTATAGCTTGTACATATGTTTTTTCCTCCACATCGTGTTTATGAGATCACCTATGCTGATGCAAGTAACTCCAGCATAGCTGTTTTCATTGCTGCATAGTATTCCATTGTGCGAATGTACCACGTTCTGTACATTCCTTTTCCTGATGATGGGCACTTAGGCCCATCCTGTGTTTCGCTGTAACAAACAATCCCGCCATGAGCGCTCCTCTGCTTGCCTTCTTGTGCTCATACTTTAGGGAACTGCTGGGTCATAGGGTGTGCATCTTTTCACCTTTACTGGATAACCACCAAGTTGCCGTGCCATTCCTTGCCCCCCTTGAGAGCAGACACTTCGCCTGCCTTATCTCAATGCCCTCGCCACACTGGGAGAAAGGAGTTATTATACCCATTTTACAGATGGAGCATGGGTTTAGTTATCTATTGCTGCATAACAAATCACTCCAAAACTTAGCTTAAAACAGCAAATATTTATTACCTCCCAGTTTCAGTAAGTTGGGAATCCAGGTGAGGCTTAGCTGGGTACCTCTAGCTGAGGGTCTCTCACAAGGCTCCCATCTAGACATCAGCCGGAGCTCCAGTCGTCTCAATGCTCAACTCAAAGAGGAGCTGTTTCCAAGCTCACTCGAGTGGCTATTGGAAGGCCCCAGGGCCTCATGGGGGGTTGACTAGAGACATCAGTTCCTTTCCATGTGGGCTTCTCATAACATGGCAACTGGCCCTCCTCATAGAAAAAAGCAAGTGATCAAGAAAAGGTACCTAAGATGGAAACCACAGTTGTTTTGTAATCTAATCTCACAAGTGACATTGCGTCACTTCTGCTGTATTCTATTCATTAAAAGTGGGTCCATTGATCCAGCCCACACTCAAGGGGAGGGGATTACACAAGTAGGGCAGGGACCACTGGGAGTGGGCTTAGGGGCTGCCTATCACTGGGCAACTGAGACTCAGAGAGGTAAAGTGACTTGCCTAGGGTCACACAGGAGTCAGAGACAGAGTCAGAACTGGAACCTAAGACTGCCTGGCCCTGATGCTGGGCACCTTTCAAGCCACTATGCTGTCTTTGACTTAATAACAGGCTCCGACTTAAGTTAATAAACAAGTCTCCTGCACAACAGAACTTAAGGCAAGCGCTTAATGAATGGATTGCTAATAGCGCTGCCTGTTTACACACATTAGCTCAAATTCCCCCTGACATGATCCATGGGGACAGCCGAGCCAGGCTCTCAGAAGGAACCTCTCTGCCAAGCACAGAGCCCGAGTTCCCATGGAGCCAGGGAGTGATCTCTTTACATTTTCTATTTGGTTTTTTTTTTTTTTGTTTTTGCTCCTAATTTAATTTTTTTAATGGAGTGCACACTTCCTTGACTTCTTAAGAACAGCTAACTGCATCCTAACTCAAGGTCAGGAACATTGGGTGTTTTCCTGGAGGGACTTCAGCGGGTAGTGCTGAGGGACGCTTCACTGACTGGCCCCAGACCAATTCCTTGCTTCTCAGCCACTGTAGACACAGCAGCCAGGCCACCCAGTGCAGAAGGGCTTAAGTTAATAAACTTAAGTGCAGAAGGGCTGTGGCAGCACTGAGTGGGGGCCAGGCCCAGACCTCATTTCTCTGCCAGGGCTTCTGTCATGAGTCCTCCAAGAGCCTTTGGGCCTCCCCTGATTCCCGGTGAGATTCCCAGTAGGGGAGGCTGCTGACTACGTTACTTCTAGACAAGTGACATGTCACTGGTGCTGAAACATTTCCACGGAGGCATGGGTGGCCAAAGCCCCAAGGTGAGAGAGAGTAAGAAGTGTGGATTCAAGAGTATCCCTGCCCCCATACCCTGGCCCTCCTCTCTAGGGAAATCCACTGGGCCTTCCTGATTAAGAGACTTCAGTCAGGTGTAATTTACAGACATCAGACCCTCGAATCAGGGCTCTGGGCTGGCTGTGGAAACTGGAGGAGGCAAGGTCAATGCATGCCCTCAGGGTGTTCCTGATTCTCAGGGGACAGAGAATGTGGTCCAGATGTCTCTGAGTCAGAATGCTGAAAGGGACCTTAGGATACAGTCCTGACTTTACAGAGGAGGGGTCAGGAGGCAGCCAGTGACCATGACAGTCAGTATGATCACCTAAAAATACCTGTGTTTATCAGGCTCCTACCGCATCGGCATCAGGTAGATACCAGCCACACATTAAGTCATGAGACCCTCACACCACCCCCATGAAACTGACATTATCTCACAGAGGAGGAAACTGAGACTCAGGAAGGTGCCCAGGGACACATAGCCCCACCTGAGGGGAAAGTGAGGTTCTCAGAGCAGGTTTTTGGAAGGAAGGGGACACACAGGGACTTGAATTGGAAGGGGAGAGGATTTGAGGGGCTGAGAAAGGTGTCGATGACAAGACAAGCATGAAGTAAATGCCAGGGAAGAGGGTGCCCCAGTTAAGGGGGTGGGCCTCCCACACCCTTGCCCTTGAGTCTTGGCCTCAGCCTACACCCACCATGGATGCTCCTTGGGAACCTGCATATCTCCACACCAACTTGGGCCAGCCACTGTGGGAAGAGGACCCCTCCAGGTGAGCCCCTCTGCCTTCCCCATGTTGGATGCCCCATGCAGGATGTGGAGGATCCAGACTTGGGCAGCAGTGGATGAGGGACTTTCCTTTAAGATACCCAGGCCTGACCCTTTGTGACATGCTTACATGGGAAGCTCGTGTCCTTAAGTCCCCTCTGACTCTCGAGGAGGGGGTCAGGAGGGGACAGGAAGGCTGTATACCTGGCCACATCTCCAGGACCACCTCCAAGAAGGGACTGTCCCGCTAGCCCCTTCAGGTGTTTCCATCCCTGGCTGGCCTCCACAGTGCACCAGCACACGGTCTGACCTATGGATTTTCTGCCACTTCTCGATCCACTTCACTCTAGCCTAGTACTTCATTACACAGCGGCCCCAGCAACCCCGGCATGGAGGGCTTTGGGTCGCTGTGGTGGCTTCTGGAGGCTACATGGCCCCCAGCTTCTGGGCTTCAGCCTTTTAGGGGCTCAGGGTCATCCAAGGAGCCCTGAACTTAGAGACCCCCCAGGGCAACCCCTCATTGCATAGCTGGGGAATCTTTGGCCCAGGGAGGGGCTGTGATCCCCTCAAGGTCATACAGCAAGTTAATAAGTTAACTTGTGGCATAAAGTAGAACACGGGGTCCACCTGAGCACCCAGCTCCACAGGGCCCACGAGCTGGATATTGGTTCCACCTCACTCTCCCAGCCCTGCTCCATGCCCAATGTCAGCTGCCCAGCCCCCACTCGCCACCCAGGCTCCTGGTCTTTGTTTTTCTTGCTAATTAGAGGTCTCAGCAATGACTGTGCTGTCCCAGCCATTTTAGAGCCGTCATTAATTTCAAGTGCCTTCAGAAATAATCATCATCGTAAAACCCTGCGAGCTACTGGGATGCCAGTGGATAGGACCAGCATAGAGCAGGCATGTAGGCAGGCCTGTGTGCGCCACCCTCTCCTTTATGTGCCTGGGGGACCCTTGGTCCTCACCCCAGCTCCGCCGCCTGCCTTCTCAGCCTCTTTGTGAGGGGAGAGCAGGACTAACATCAGATACACACAGAGCTTCAAAGCCCAGCTGTAACTCATGCACAGAGTGAACTTGAACAAGTCACCAGCCCTCCCAGAACCTCAGTCTTCTCATTTGTACAGTAGGGACAGCAATGCCAATCTCGCAGAGAGACGAAGATGTGAAGTGTGGCTGAGTCTGGCTTATAGTAAGGGCTGAATACATGTTGGAGGGCCTTATCCCCTCCTCCTGTGTTCCCCGGCAAACCCATTCCAGCTTCTCCGCTTTGCAGTGAGCAGTCAGGCTGGCTCCTTCCAGCCACCGGCTCCTGCTTTATTGGGACTTGCTGAGTTCTCAGCCTGCAGCCAGGGTCTGCTGTGTGCCCACCTATGAGACACGCAGTCTCAAACCTGCTCTTGGGAGCTCCTAGTGTAAGGATAGAGGGAAAAGACTGGGGCCCTGCCTCTAAGGTCATTTCAGTCTGGGAAGAGGAGGCAGGAATAGAAGAGATGGGTCTTGGTTAGGTTTTAAAGCACAGGTAGAAATCAGGGAAAAGGCATGGCACGAGTGGGCCAGCGGCCTGGGGTGCGGGGGAACATTCTTCAGCTGTAGCTCCTGGACATGATCCCCTGGTTGTGCCAGAGAAGACTTGGACTGGCCATTCCGCTGTGTCACATTCTCCATGGCCCTGGGACCCCTGAGAGGACTCTGCTGGGAACCACCCCACCAGACAGGAGAGGAGAGATTCCTCTTCCACAGCTCATGCAGAGGTGACTGGTGGGGACCCAGTGACAGACCCCCTTTTCCTGGAGTCTCTAGGTGACAAGGTCAGGGGCCCATACTCTCACCAGGCCCAAGCTAGACCCTAAAAAAGCCCTCTCCTCCAGGTTGTTCCCCCAAAGCTCCCCATCGTTTCCACTGGAATAAAACAGGGAGAGCTGGGAGAGGTCATGTCTTTTGGAGACAAAGGGAAGGAGTAATGGCTTGGATGCCATTGACAGTGGAGAACCGAGGCCAAGGGGCCCGTCCTCCCAGACACAGCTCTGTGGTCCGAGGCGCGGAGGGTTAGGGTTATTGAGGGCGCCAGAATACCCCAACCCAGGACCCCAGAATACCCCAACCCAGGATCCCAGCTTCCTCCGGTAGCACCTGGGGCTTGGGGGGTGGAAGGACTGGTCTCTCCCCCATTTCTCCGGCGAGATCACTGAGGCAGGGAGCAGGTGAGTCGGGGGCGGAGAGATGTGGTGGCCGCGCCTTGCGTGCGTCAGTCACCGCACCAGGAATAGCCCTCGCCCCCGCCCCCGCCCCCCAGCGGGACTGCGCGCCCGCCGGGTGCCTGGCGGAGCCTTTACGCAGAAGCCAGCGAGCGTCTATTCCTGTCGGGCTGGTGGGAGGAGGCGGCGCGGGAGGGCGGGAGCGCACGGGTAGCTCACAAACAGCCGGGGTGGGGGGGCTGGGGAGTCTGGAGAGGGGTCCAGGCAGCGCGGAGTTGAGGGACCGGGGAGCCGCCTGCGCTGGGCCCTGAGAGGGAGGGGGACTCCTGTGCTTCCCTCCCCGCTTCCCCTCCCACCTGTAAGTCCTTCTGCCGAGCCTGCCCCCTGCTGGTCCACTCAGCCCTAGAAGGCGAGTCCAATTCCCTTTCCGTGCCTTGCTGTGTGTGCCTTGCTGGCTGTGTGACCATGGGCAGAGCCTGGAACCTCTCTGGGCCTGGGTTTTCCTCCCTCTGTCACAGGGGAACAATAGTGCCTCCCCCAGAGTTGCTGGAGGGTGAACATACAGTTCACAGTTGAGCATATCATGGACACCTGCTAGGAGGCGGCTCTAGCTAGGCCTAGGATGAGGATGGGAGACAGGAGAAAGTGCTCCAGACAGGACTGTCCAGAGCAACGGTGTGCCAAAGAGACTGAGAAGTACCCAGAAATGGTGCCCCTGGAACAGAAGGTCTGTGCAAGTCTTTGGGCTGTGCTTGAGGCAGAACAGCGAAGAAACAAGGTGCTGTTGGGGGTGGGGAGAGGTCCCTCCGTGGCAGCCAGGCATCTCTGCAATGATGTCGGGCAGGGGGTGTCACTGGAAGTGGGATTCCAGGGTCTGCCCCAGAATCGGAGAGGCTTTAGGCTAGATCCCCTCCCCCAGCCTCAGCTGCCCCTGTGGACTCAAGCTATTAGGATTATTCTTGTGCTAATGGGTTGTTCCCAGCAGTGGAGAAGGGATGCCTGTGCCGGGTGGTGTCAGCATTGATGGTTATTCTAATAAAACTGGCTTGGTGTTAAAGGGCGTCTGGCTTCAAGGAGATGGAGGGGGTAGTACAGGGAAAACAGGTGAGGTCCTGAGAGTGGTAACCTACTCTGCAGGCTTTGCCAAGACATCCCTGCTGGCCTAGTTTCTGTATCTGAGTTTCAAGGAGGATCTGGATCTCCGAGGAGAGGTCCCATTCCTTGGGCCCATCTGAAGTTGTGGCCCCAGCCGAGGATCCCCGGGACCGTTCCGGGAGGAGGGAACAGTCAAGCCCAGACGGAGGCTCTGCGCTGCCCTCTGCTGGCCGCTGGGTGCAGAGCCTCCGGACGGAGCGGGTCAGAGAGGCCTGCCGCCCTCTGCTGGGCAGGAAGCCAGGCTGGGCGGGGACCCTGGCCGCGAGGAGGTACGCGAGACCCCGCTCCTGGGTAGAGCTGCCGGGCCAGCGCGGCTTCCTCGCCGTCCCCTGGAGCTTCCCATTCTGACTGACTCGCCCTCCCGCGCCAGGATGTGGACCCTGCAGGCTCACTGACTTTCCGAGAAGAGGGAACAGGGCCAGGACGGGGGCTCCCGGTCGGCCTCCTATGCCGCCCTCCAAACAACCCTGTTCGGGTGGGGAGCCCTGTCCGTCCTCGTGCGTGTGTTCGTCCACAGCCCAGTTAACACGTGTAAACACACTGGCGCGCTCACATGCACACGCATGTGGCCACACAAAATCACACACAACGGTGTGCGCGCATACACCCAGGGAGGACCACACGTCGGACTCCCAGAGACCCGGCTGGCCCGGGACTCGCCCTGAGCCCCGAACCCGGAGGGGCGCGGCCGTGTGCAGAGCTGGAGCGCCTGGCTGGTGCGCCCCTCGCCTGCGCCCCCCTGCCTGTTTCGCTGCCCTAAACGTGCAGGGCAGCGGCTGGGGCGCCCCTCGCTCTCCGCCCCCTCCGCTGAAAGGAGACGAGTCACCCCCCAACCACCACCACCAGGTTTTGCGGCCGCGCCTTCTCCTCCCCCGCCCGGCTCCCGCCGCTCGCTCGCTCCCTCCTCCCTCGGTCCCTCCTCCCTCCCTGGCTCGCTCCTAGCGCTCCCTCCCCGCGCCGCTGCAGAGCGCGGAGCCCGAGCGGGAGCCGGCGCGGGAGCCGGAGCGGGCGGCGGACGACAGCGCAGGCGGCGGCGGCGGCGGTGGGTCCCGGTCCTGGCCCCGGAGGGCGCGGAGTCCCCACCCGCGCCGCTCCGGCCCCTCTACCGACGCGGGGCGCCGAGCAGCATGCGCGGCCGCTGCCCGCCGGCCCCGGCCCCGCGGCGGAGCGCGCCCGGCCTCGACCCCGGCCCCAGCGGCAGAGGCGGCGGCGGCGGCTCCGGGCCGGCCCAGGGCGCTGAAGCAGGCTCGCGGAGCCCCTGTAGCGCATCCTGAGCGCACCTGCCCCTCCGCCCGCCGGGGCCGCGGCCTCCCGCCTCCCCATTCCTGAGCCCCGGCCCCGGCTCTGGCTCGGCTCCCGCCCGCGCGGGGCGGACAGACAGACGGCCAGCCCCGCGAGGGCGCGCGGACTGCCGGGCGGAGGTGTCGGAGGAGGAGGAGACGGAGGAGGGGGCTGGGCAGGGGCTGGGGCCTGGCCGGGCCGGCTGGAGAGACATGCGATTGGTGACCGAGCCGAGCGGACCGAAGGCGCGCCCGAGATGCAGGTGAGCCAGGCGGCCGCGGCCGAGCCCCAAGCGGGCAGCCCCGCGGCGAGCGCCCCTGGGGGCCGCCGTCGGCCCTGGCTGCGCCCTCCTGGGGTTGCAGGGCACCTCGGTGCCACCCAGACCTCCTTTGGGGTCACAGGCCCGATTTCCCCTCAAGCCTCAGAAATGAAGATTCTTCCTTTCCCACCTCCCCTCCCTCCAACCCCAACAAATTCAGGGTTTGTAAGCTGGGAGCCTGGAGCTGGGGCGGGGTCCCCACGGGTGTCCCAGCCCTGCTCTGGTCTTCCCTCCCTGTCCCCCCTCCCATTCTGAGTATTGGTCACTCTAGAGGGTAAGCCCCCTGCTCAGCCCTGGGTAGGTACCTCCCTTCGTGGACCCCAGGTGACCCCAGGCAGCCCCCATCAGCGCCAGACACTCCCTAGCTGGTGGACACAGGTCAGGGACTGGATTTCTCCACAAGCTCCAGCCTGGATGGCAGCTCCCCACCACACACAAGCATCGCCCCTTTCCAGCTCCAGCCCAGTGAAAAGGAGATGGGGAGGAGGGAGAGTGGAGGGAAAGGAGTTGGGGACCGGGAGAGCCCAGGAACCCTTTAGGGGCCTCCCCTTTGTCTGCGTTCAGCCTGGGCTTCTCACCTCCTCCTGCCCCACTTTTCATTCTAAGGCAGAGCGGGTGGGAGGTGGGAACCAGCTGAGAAGAGGGAGGTAAGGAGGGAGCCTCCTGCTCCCCCTCACGCCCTTTTCGGGGTGGGCTGTGGGCTCTCTGCTCTCAAGGCATGCCAGGAGATGTGTCCCTCCGGGCGGATCCCACTTTGAGGAGGGGTGGGGCCAGGTCAGTGGGCAGCCCCCTCCAGGTTCCTGCTGGGGTCGCAGCCGGGTCCAGCCCGACTGTGCCAGCACCTCCTCTTTGTTCTCAGAGGCCTTGGGATTGGGGTGGGGGAGAAGGGAGTCTGAGAGGATGGGAACGGCTCTGCCCTGAGCGGGTGGGAGTGCAGGAGGCCCTGAGGTGGGGCCTGTGGCATCTGGACAGCCCCTTCCTGCTCGCCCAGCCCTCCATCAGTCCTCTGCTTGGCTTGGGCAGCCAGAGGGCGCATAGCCCAGCCTGGCCCGCAGCTCTGGGCTCAACCCTGCTGGTCATTATGCCAGCGGCTTCAGCACGGGTGCCTCCCATGCCCAGGGAGCAATGAGCCGGGACACCCAGGCGGCAGAGAGCCTGGGGCTTCCCCAGATCCAGCGCAGAGTGTCAGTGAGGAGAAGAGGGCCAGCTGCTCCCAGACCCTTTGTCCTTGTATAAGCCAGGAAGGAGCTCAAAATCCTCACGCCTCTGGGAAGGCGCTAGCAGCAGGTCTACTGGGACAGCATGCCTGTCCTTCCTGCTTTCTACCCATGGCCCAAGGTGGGAAGGAGAGTATAGGGTGGCACAGGGGAGAGACCAAGAACTCCTTGGAACCGTGCTGAAAGAGGGCACGGACTCAGATCGGGGCTCCCAGCAGCACCCAGCTGCCCCTCCTGGAAGGGGCTTAGCGAAGGCACGGACAGGCCCCCTGTGGTGTTCTGGTTGTCTCTGGCCCCCTCACCACCCCCTGATAATTTAAGTGTGAGCCCGTGGGTAGGGCTTAGTTAAAGCTGCAGTGGTCCCCAGGGTCTGGAGTTAGAGTGGGAACCAGCTTTTAGGGGAATGGGCATGTGCTCAAAGCCAAGGGCCCTGTGTGACTGGGAGGGAGGTGGAGAGACTACGCCTTGCAATAGTCCTCTTTCACCTGGGCTCATCTTCATCCTCTGCCCTCTGGGCATCCATTTTTCCTATATTGGGTATTGTTTTCTAAAACCCAGACTCCCAGAGGGACCTCCCCCACCCCACTCCCCAAAAAAACAACCCTTGTGGAGGCGGGTGGTTGTTCTGCATGAGGCCGGACGGGATCCCTGGTGCCAGTGAGGGCTCCTGTGGTGCTGCTTTTCAGGCGCCTGTGGAAGCAGATATCTGGAGAAGCACAATTGGGGTTGGGGTGTGTTCCTGTTGGGAGAGAAGGCAGTGCAGTCATTCGTGCAGTGTCCCAAGGAGGCCTGAGGCAGCGTGTCGGTGGGAGGGGAGAGGAAGTGGAACAGGGAAGGGCCAGGGAGGGGGGTGCAGTAGGTGTGGTGGTTTCAGAGTCAGAACCTTAGCTTGCTGGCTGGAGTCTTCTTGGGCTAGCTGTCCTGTGTGTGGCACTCTGTGAAAGTGGCCTTCCAGCCCCACCCACCTCCATGGTTAGCCTCTGGAGGCTTTCTGTTCTGTTTCCACCAGTTCCGCCACGTATCCACCCATCCTCACCTGGCTTGGCCCTGCATCCCTTCACAAGAGGTCCTTTCCTCTCTTTCTCCTGACCCCCTCCTCCAAGAAGCCTCTGCCTGCTTCAGGTCACTGCCCCTCCTTCCCCAGTCACCCACAGTATAAAACCACACTTGTTTGCACTGAATATTGTACCAGCCCAGTCACGCATGCATTTGTTCTGGACATCCTAACCAAGCTGCCTGCTCGGCTCTGGGCTAAGCATGATCTGCCTTGAACACCCTGAGCAATCCTAGTACCCTTCCTTTGGCCCTCCTGCCTGGCCCCTGGGATGGGACAGACCCTTGGAGGTACAAGAGAGTAGCTGTTGGCTAGTGGCAAGGACTACCTGTGCATGAATGCACAGAGCTAGGTGATGTCAAAGATGCCCCAGGCAGGAGTTGGGAAGAGACAAACGGTACTCACTAGCCCACACAGACGCTCAGAGAAGGGTGGGATTTCTCCCTGGGGGTTAAGGTTGTCAGAGGTGCTTTAGGAAGAGAGGGAGACTGGCTGAGTCCTAGGGAAGTAGCAGACTGCAGAGACACAGAAAGCAGGGGACTCCAGAATCAGGGAAGATTCTTTGTAGAAAGAGTGTGAGAAGGCAGGTTCATTTTCCAATACATTTGAGGCATTCTTGATGCTGACCTTTGTTTAGTTGTGGATGAATGAATGAATGAATGAATGAATGAACAAGTGAATGAATGAACGAATGAATATCCCTGGGTGCTGTATGGGCTCAGTAGAGCTGTGCTGACAACAATCTACTTGTGTGTGTTCAGTTTCTTCAATGTTATTTCATAGCGAAGTTGTCAAGAGTGTGGACCCCGGAGCCAAAAGCCTGGGCTCAAGTCTCAGCTCCACCACTGCCTAGTTCTGTAACTTTGGGCAAGTTGCTTAATCTCTCTGGGCCTGTCTCCTTATCCATAAAGTGAGGGTAACAATAGTATTCACCTCAAGGGAGGATGTGACAATTAGGTGTGCTAACATATGCAAAACATTTAGAACAGTGCCTGGTACACAATAAGCCCTTAAGAAGTGCTAGCTACTCATAGTTTACATCAGTGATATGCTCATGATCTTATCCTTGTAGGTGGTAGGTGCAGAGGTTTGATTTTATACCTAAGAAAACAGAGCCAGAGAGGTGGTGAGTGACTTGCTCTAAGTCCCCAGCTTGCAAGCCTGCGGTTCAGTCTAGAATGCGTCCTTCCTGACCTCTAGGCTGCGGCTGTTACTCACTAATCCAGGCCTAGCCTGTTAATTAATTAATCGAGGCATTTAGTATTAATCATAGTAGTAGTAATAATACTATAATGAACACTGTTACCCTACTCTCCAACTTAAACACCAGCAATCCAATAATGATGTACACCTTCCCATGTGCTCCTGCACACCCCGTCCCATCACCTCTTTTTCAATGACTACTCTAAATCATATATTTAACAATCCCTTGCCTCTTTAAAATTATATATTTTAACATATATAAGTAGTTCTGTTTTAGTTATTTTTGAACTTTATAAAAAGAGCATGAACTGTATGCAGTCCTCTGGAATTTACCTTTTTTCTTCATCACATTTAAGCTTCATCTATATTGTGAATAATAGATGTAGCTCATTTTTACTGATGTATAATGTTCTGTCATGTGATCCTAAAAGTGTAATTAACATTCTCCTACCAATGGGCATTTAAGTTATTTCCATTTTTTGCTCTTAGAAACAGTACTGCCAGGAACCTTCTCCTCCCATCTCTGAGGCAACGTGCAGTGTCTCTGGGGCACAGAGCTAGGAGTGGAATTGCTGGCCTGTAGGGCATGTTCACATTCACCCTTACTAGGATATTTGCCAAAGTGTTTTCCAAATTGGTTAGACCAGTTTGTGTCACCCCAGCAGGAGATGAGGGTTCCCATTGCACCCCATCCTGATTAACACTTGGTATTGTCAGGGGGCTTGATTTTTACTGATTGAATGAATGTAAGATGGTATTTCATGATGGCCTTGATTTGCATTTCTGGAATTCAAGGTTTCTGGCATATGAAATGGGGGTTGAGATGGGCAGCAGCCAGTGTGTACTGGGTGCTCACTAAGCAGTCATCCCATCGGCACCCAATCCCCCAGTTGTGGGAATGCTGTCTCTACCATCCCTGAAGTCTGGGATGGGTACAAGCAATCAGGGAGGACTCCACAAGCAAGTGGGATGAAGGAGGAGCAAGAAGGGCTTAAGTCCCTGCATGTTTAGTGCAAACAAAGGATAGCAAATTCCAGGAACCCCAGAGGTTTTGTGTTTATCCCAGGATGGGAAGGAGTAGTCCTAACTTAGGAGGTGGAGGGAGCCTGTGTTTCATTATTTCAGCATCCCCACCTCCTGCACAGCCGCCCTGTGCACCTGGCATGAGGCCTGGCATTGGTGAGTGCTTAATAAGAGTTTGGTGACCCAGGGAATGAACCCCGGATGGAACACATGTGTGCTTGCTCCTCCTCCATTCTCACTTCCTTGGGGAGTCCTCTCTGACTGCTCCTGCTCATGGATGGAATGAGGGGTGGCTGAGCAAGGTGACTCCTGGGCATTGCAGGGCCCCCACACGCGAGGCCCTCCAGATCCCTGCTGGTCCAGAGGGTCTGAGAAGCTGGGTGCTGCCAGGCTAATTTGGAGCAGCTTCCTCTGCCAGCCTGGTGCACCAACGATTGATTCCACGCTGCCTTTCCCGCCTGGGCCTGGGCCCCTGGAGCTGGTTAAAGACGAGCACCGGGGCTGGCGGAATAATTATGCCTATTTCATGTGACACCCAAATTGATTGCCGCCAGGGTGACATTACCAGGGCATTGTTCCTCATCTCCAACCTCTTATTACATGTTATTAGGGTGTGTGGTGTGTGTGTTTTTCTATTTTTTCCCATTTCGGGGAATTAATCTCTCTCTGCCACCTCCTCTGCTTCCCTCTGCAGAAAACCTGCTCTCGGCTCTGGGAGGGGGTGGGGGCCTGGCCAGCATGTTTCTTCTGCCTAGCCCGGTGCAGGACAGCAGATGGCGGGGATGGGGAAGCGGGGGGGCGGGGACCAGCTATCTCAAGTCCCTTTACTTGGGTGCAACACAGGGGCATCTCAGAGCTGAGAGGGGCTACTGAGGTATAGATCCCAGCAGAGGAGGCCTCCTGTAGTCGCTTTAATCCATGGTCTCAGCTTGCATGCCTCCCATGATGGGCTGCTCACTTACCACTGAGGCAGACCTTCTGTCCTGAGCCATGTAATGTCTCATCGGATTCCTCAAACTGAGCCGAACGTGGGTCTTGGCTCCCCTCTCTGGGCCTGCAGTGGACCTTTGCAGCCTCTGCCTTGATACGCTCCTTAGAGATTTGCAGAGGTGCCAGTTCCTCCCCCAAGTCTGGGCTTCTTATGAACGGGCAGCTGGGTGGTAGCGTCCATTGTGCCTGAACAGGACACTCCTCCTGTGTGTGTCTGACTGGAGCCTCCATCACCTCCTGGATACTGGGCTCAGTTTACCAGGTTGGAAAAATGGACTCTGGCAGTGGCGTGGCCAAGATTCATTTGAGTGGAGAGGGCTTTGAACTGCCAGTGCTGGGAGAGAGGCAAGTGTTTTATTTATAATCTGCCTGTCCATGTTATACAGAACTCACTGGACCTTGGTTTGTGATGTTTTAGAGGGTTATTTTTCACTCTTCCCCTTTTGAGGCAGAAATAACCCAAACTCTCACCTGTCCGTGACCCAGCCCTGCCATGGGGTGGCCATGTGACCCTTGTATGATGTTGGGGACAGAAGGTGGCTGCGGTTGGGAGGCTGGGGTCCTTCCAAGGCCCTAGCCCAGAGATGCTGTGGGATGTTGGACAAGTCCCTGATGCTCCTGGGCCTCAGTTTCCTCATCTGTGTGAGGGTCTCTAAGGGTGTTATGCCTTTGGAACCAAACAAGCTCAGGACCTTGGACAGGTGAACTAATGGCTCAGAGCCTCAGTGTCCTCATTAGTGAAGTGGGTGTGTAGCGTGGTGAGGGGTGGTGGGGTCATTCAGCAAAGCACTGTGTGTGCTCGATATAAATGTCTCTTCCTCTCCCTCTCCCGGAACTCTCCACCCCCAGCAGTGAGGACAGTGTGAAGTCTGCTGTCCCCACTTCCCAGTGAGGAATTTGTGGTCCCCAGAGGTAAAGCCACTTGCGCAAGATCACGTAGCTCAGCAGTCCCCTGAACCTGAATCAGAAGGAGGCAGTATGCAGGAGTGGGCAGGACAGCTGGGCGTCTGACTGCCTCAGGCCCAGTCCCAGCTCTGCCACTCATCACTGTGGGACTTTGGGCAAGGTGCATCACCTCTTGGTGCCTCAGTTCTCTAATCAGTAAAATGGGGATAATACCAGCCTCTTAGGGTGGTTATGGAGATCAGACAGGTTCATGCCTGGCGCATAGCCAATGCTATGTTAGTGTTAGCTTTAAAAAAAAAAAAGGCACTGTAGGGAAGTGATGAAGAGCATGGACTCTGGAACAAAACCATTGGGGTTCAAATCATGCTAACACTGACCCCCAGCGAGTTATGGAACCTCTTTGTGCTTCGCTTTTTCCATCTGCAAAATGGGGATAATGGCAGCACTTACCTCAATGGGTTTGTGTGAGATTAAATGAATTTTTATATGCAAAGTGCTTGAAATAATGCCTGGCACACCGAAGGCCACCTATGAGGGTTTTACCAATCATCATTCTCATCATCATTCTATTTAGCTCTCTGGCTAATCCCAAATCCCAGGCTAATTCCACCACACCTCTCAGCCTCTCGCTGCCAGCCTCAGTCTATGAGGCTGTGACACCCCCCACCCCAAGCACAAGGCCTATAGCTCTCCCAGGTGGGGGTTGACTGGTTTCCAGGCCTGAGCTGTTCCCAAATAGAGAGGCCCTGAGGGCTGGGGCTGCAGAGAGGGGTCCCCCTGGGAGCCCCAGGAAGATGTGAGAGGACCAATGGGGATGTGGCAAGCATGTCCCAAGGGGCCACTGGCCTGGGCAGGGGATGGCGCTGGGGGCCTTGAGGGGCATCTTCCTGTCCCCAAGAGCCTGGGTTGGCATCTCAAGACATGAGAAGGGAGATACTGGGGTGCAGGACTGGGGTTGTCCTTGGGTCCCCCTCAGGTCATCCCCCCAAATAGGCACTTACCTGCCTCACTTCAGCTCTGGGACAGCTCCCATCCAAGTGGGGGTACTGGGCAACCTTGTGCAAGGGGCAGGAAGGGCCCAGAGTGGTCCAGGACTCCCCCGAGATCACACAGCAGGGCGGGGTACACTGGACGCAGCCCACTTTACTCACCCAGAATGGGCCTCCTGTTGGCCCTGCCCAACTCCCACTCCTCTCCACCAAGCCTGCCGCTCCTGGAGGGCAGAGCCTATATATAGAAGCCTTGAAACACTCAGATGCTCTGACAATTAAAATTCATAATTTATCCCACAAATGGCCGGGGGCTGCGAGCTGGCCGGAAGGCTGGCAGCTCTCGAGATGACTGTGCCCTGGTGAGCTGGACAGGGGCATTCCTCCCTTCAGTGCAGGGCGGCCGAGTGCTTGCCCAGGGTGACCCAGGACAGACAGGCAGACAGCCACACCATGCCCAGTCGGCACCCTCCAGCGGGCGCTGAGGCCAGTGAGCACATGTGGGAGAGGATGGAGCTTCCCAGAGCGCACCTAAGTGATGGTGCTGGGGGCCAGAGAGTGGGGGAGGAGGGGCAGCCAACACACACACACACATACACAGAGGCCACTCACACACACACACACACACGCAGACACACCACACTCACAGACACAGCACACAGGCCACTCACACACACACCCCACACACACACAGAGGCCACTCACACACACACACGCAGACACACCACTCTCACAGACACAGCACACAGGCCACTCACACACACACACACACACATACACAGAGGCCACTCACACACACACACGCAGATACACCACACTCACAGACACAGCACACAGGCCACTCACACACACACCCCCCACACACACAGAGGCCACTCACACATACACAGAGGCCACACACACCACACTCACACAGAGGCCACTCACACACACACAAGCCACTCACACACATTCACACACACTCACACACACACAGACACCCCGGGGACCCAACAACTTTTTGCCAGAACCAAGAGCGAGAGGAAAATAAAGAATTATACACGACAAAGGACATGACCTCAGTTTTCTTCCAGGTTGATTTTTCTGTCCCCATGGGGGGCTGAGGAGGAGGAGGGGAAAGGGGGGGCAGGTGGGGGCAGGGCGGACCAGCCCCCAGAGAGACGGCCAGACACAGGCTGCCTGGTCCGGCTGGTGGAGCCGCGCACTCTGCCAGGCTTTCTCCTGCAGGAGCTCAGCCTGGGCGCAGGACTGCAACTCTCAGGGTCCGCCTTCCAGCCTCACCACCTCCCCATGGACCAGGAGGCAGCTCCCAAGATTAGACTGGCCAATGACGGAATTGTTTCTCCCATTAGCAG
Organism: Macaca thibetana thibetana; assembly: GCF_024542745.1. Lineage (NCBI taxonomy): Eukaryota > Metazoa > Chordata > Mammalia > Primates > Cercopithecidae > Macaca > Macaca thibetana. The sequence goes on along the minus strand of NC_065584.1, from coordinate 162,503,288 downwards.
CTCCTACCTTATGCCATTATCAGCCATTCACACCTCAGCGGGGATTAGCCCTGGAAAGCCAGAATGGAGCATCTTTAAAAGGAGTCCAGGGACCGGGGTCAGGATTTGGGCTAGGAGAGAAGCCATTAGGAGTCCCAGGATGCTCTCAAGTTGACCAGGCCACAAGTCCCTTCCCGACTACACACCTTTGCTCTCACTGTTCCCTCTGTGGAACGTGCCCTCCCCCTGCCTCTTTCTAGGCCTGTGGGAAATGTTCGTATTTCAGCCTGAGCTCACATAGCACCTCCCCTCACCACAAAGCCTTCCTTCATTACGAGCTAGGTTAGGAGTTGGAGAGCAGAGTGCGAGTCCTGCCCCTCGCAGCAGTTGTCTGGTGGGCTCTCTCTGCTCCTTTGAGGTGGGCGCGTCTGCAGGCAGGGCCTGGGAGTGTGGAGCTGTATCAGGCCCGGTCCCACTTCGGAGGCTCTCAGTCTGGGGGCCACAGGAGAGGAGGCTGCAGAAGTGCCAACGGAGCTGGGAGAAGCCCAGCAGCAGTGCGGGCAGAGGGTGGCCAGAGATCCAGAGGGGACCCACCAGAGGCTGTCCCTTCTTCCCAGGCTAGAGGAGAGCCCCCAGGGGAGAGACCCTGGGCTGCTTCTGAAGGCCAAGTAGGAGGCCTCTAGGCATGGGGAATGGATGGTTGGCCACTGCGACAGAAGGAAAGACCCAGGCCGGGGTGACCGTCACAGTCCTCTCTAGATGGGCCCCACTGCGCCTCCACTTCTGGCCACTTGACCCCAGTCATCTCTGAGCAGGCGCAGTTCCCACTAACACACTTTATCATTTCCTGAAACGGATCCGTCATACTGAAGCTGAAGCAAAGAAGGGACCTCAGGCAGGCAGGGACTCGGGGAGAGGACAAGTCACAAGGAGCCCAGGCTGGGCCTTGCCTCTTCTTTGGTGATCTGGCGTGAGTCCCCTCACCTTTCTGAGTCTCCCTCCCCACCTGGATATGGAAGTGCTCAGACTCACCTGGTGGAGTGGCGAAGATGGGGCTGTGTTAACAGGCCCCAGGCCGACATGCACAGGTGGTGGGGGCTGGGAGAGTGGTTGTGCCTGCAGAGCAAGCTCTGGCCTCTGTCTCTCCCTTCCCTGCCCCCAGCCTGTGTCCCTATCTTTCTCCCCTCCTCCCGCTCTGCTTTCTCTGCCTCTCTCTTCCTCTCCTCTGCAGCCTTACCCACCACGTGTCTCCTGGGTGTCTCCTGGTCTCTGACTCTTTCCCTCTCCTGCTCTCCCCATCAGTTCTTGGCAGTGGATCTGGGCAGAGCCCTGGGCAGACTTTCCAAAGTGCTCTAGCCCCCTTCCCAGGCCTGCCGTCCTCCTCGCTCCATCCCTCCTGCTGCCCACTCACTCACAGGCACAGCAGGCATCAAGGCAAGACGAAGACTGCACACACCTCCTCGTTTCCCCACCTCCTCATTTCCCCATGAGGAACTGCCCCGGCCACACAGCCAGGCTGAGCTCCCAGACGACCCTGGGCCCCAGCCTTCATGGGGCAGATGCCTCCATGCCAGATTGCATGCCTGTGTGCTGGGGGGGGGGGGTCCCTGCGGTCCCTGAGGAACGCTGAGTGGGAGCACTATGAAATACTGATACCATAAACCTAAAATAACTCAGCTTGCCATTCTGTGCTTCAGCCAGCCCCACATTAGGTGAGATTGAGGCCCAGGCGGCAGCAGCAGGCACAGGAAAGAAAGGCGTGTGGAGGAAAAACAGTGAGCACACATGGTGCGTGTAACACACCGTTTTCTGGAAGTTGGGGAAAGGCTTTTGTCAGGTTTTGGGGCAGATGCCTGTCCCCAATTGCTTTTGTCGGGTTTGTGGGCAGATGCCTAGCTCTCTGAGGACTAGGGCCTTCCCTCAGCCCTGGGGCCTCACCCTATCTCCACCCTGACAGGACAGCCCCTCCCCTGGCCTGGCCTGCAGAGTCTAAGCGCTGTGTCACATCAGGCAGCTCTTGGAGCAGGCAGCCCAGCTAGGAGACAGAGCTCTGCCACCCTCTAGCTTTGTGACCCAGGCCCAGGGCAAGCAAATTCCCTTTTCAGAACCTTTGTTCTTCTCATTTGTAAAATGGGTAAGAAAGATCTCTTTTGAAAGCATTCCTGAGACAATATGTATAAAACCCCAAACCTTGGCTGGGCACAGTGGCTCATGCCTGTGATCCCAGCACTTTGGGAGGCTGAGGTGGGTGGATCACTTGAGGTCAGGAGTTCGAGACCAGCCTGGCCAACATGGTGAAACCCTGTCTCTATTAAAAATACAAAAATTAGCCTGGCGTAGTGGTGGACACCTGTAATCACAGCTATTTGGGAGGCTGAGGCCAAAGAATTGCTTGAACCTGGGAGACAGAGGTCGCAGTGAGCCAAGATCTTGCCACTGCACTCCAGCCTGGGCAATACAGCAAGACTCCCATCTTAAAAAAAAAGCCCCAAACCTGGCCCATAGCCAGGGCTGTCCAAATGTTAGTCCCTCCCCTTTTCTAAAGAAGGTGCCTGGTGGATGAGCCTGTAGAGAGGATGCTGTGGGGGAGTCATGCCCCTGCCCCCGTGGGCCTCCAGATGCTGCCTGTGACTCCTGAGCATCTGCCTGTGACTCCAGATGCTGCACAGAGTGACTCCTGAGCCCTCTCAGTGTTCTCTGAACCTGTCCATGGGTGATCCCAGGCCCCTTCCATCTCCCCTAATTACCCTCCTTCACCCTGAGACCCTGGGGGCACACCCTGAATGTGATGCCCCAAGGAAGGAAGCCCACCATCCTGAGCCACCCCCCGCCCCCAGAGAGATTTTTCCAGCCCCAGTGAAACTGCAGTTTTTGGCCTGAGCCTCCCATTTCCCTTTACCCTTAAGGAAGGTTTGAGGATGTCGACCTTCCAGCTGGAAAAGGGCTAGTTTCTGGTGGCGGTACCCTCAGGGATCCTGAAGTGGAGCCCTTACTGTGCACGCCAGAGTGGGCAGGCATCACTGAGGCATCACTCTCTAGCAGGCTGGCCACAGAGAACTGCATGTGTCAGGGAGCGTTGCCTGAACCAGGCCGTATCTGCCCCAGGACATGAAGGAGGGTGTGACCGGTGGCCAGCAGCCTGTCCCTTCCACTGTGGGGCAGCACAGGGCCTGGGGCAGCCCTCTGCAGTGCTGGTCTGATGGCTCAGGGTCCCCCACTGACCTGAGCCTGGGAAGGACTCTGGATGCTTTTGGGTCTGTGTGTGGTGCTCCAGGCACAGCTCTCTGCTGCCTGCCCACCTGCCTGCCTTTGATGTTTTATTTCCTTTGTATTTATTGGTCCAATTTTTAAACTCTTACCCTTGCAGGAAGCCCTTCGGGGGCAAGGATCCAAAATAAAACACTGATTAAAATGCATAAAATACCTCTTCTTGACAGTTGCAGGAGTAGCAGGCAGAATGAACGGTGCCAGGATGGCAGGAGCGGCACATTGCCCACTCAGCAGTTTGGGTGACCCCTCAGACGTGACTCTGCCACCATCCATAGATGACAGGGACCCCATGGGGGTGGGAGACCAGGAGACTAGGCCCAGCGGGCTGTGCCCTTGCTGTGCCATCTTGGGCAGGCATCCTAGCCTCTCTCAAGCTTCAGCTTCCCCACCGTTAGGGCAGCTGCATGTAAGAGGCATGGGATGCGGCATCTCAGAGCCCATACCCTCCCAGAGCTGTCCTGCTCCCACGGAGCATGGCCCATGGCTCTGTGGGACCAACTGCCAGGCCTGGGGTGGCAGCTGTACAGGGCAAGGCTGACCAGCTTTTCTACCAATGTATTTCTTTTTTATTTTATTTTATTTATTGTTTTTACAGATGGAGAGTCTTGCTCTATTGCCCAGGCTGGAATGCAGTGGCACAATCACAGTTCACTGTAGCCTCAAACTCCTGGGCTCGAGGGATTCTCCCACTTCAGTCTCCCTGAGTAGTTGGGACTATAGGTGTGCCCCACTATGCCTGGCTAATTGTTAAATTTTTGTGGGAGATGGGTATCTCACTATGTTGCCGAGCCTGGTCTTGAGCTCCTGGCTTCAAGTGATCCTCCTGCCTCAACCTCCTGAGTAGCTGGGATTACAATGGGATAACAGTGGGATTGCAGCACCACCATGCCCGGCTTCCAACATACTTCAATTCCTCAGGTCTCTCATTGCTCAGTGGGCCTGATCGAGGGTTAGCCCCATCAGCAGGGCTTCCACCCCTGCAAAAACTCACTCATGCACATGTTTCCTTTCAAAGAACATTCGTGGGGGTGTGTTCTGTGCCACACTTCACTGAGCTACAGACACACTCTCTGCCCTTGAGCACCTCACTCTCTAGCAGGTGAGACACACACCCATGACTGAGCCAGGATTAAACATACATTACAGGAGAGATGCCAAATGCTGAGGCTTTAGAGCATGTTTCCCTCTTTGCTTAAGGTCACTAGGAAGCTCTCACCTTTTGTCATTAGGCAGGACTTGGTGGCATTCTTTCCTGACTGGCTTCCCTTTTTTAGCTTTTATCTTTTTATCATCTTGTAGCATAATTTTTCTGTCAGTTGGTTCAAATCACTTTGGGAATGAGGTGTGCTATACACCAATTACATAAAATCACTACTATAAGAATAACAATGTTGGGGACAAGAGGTGATATCTGACTGAGTAGGTCAAGGATGGCCTCCTGGAGGAGGTGGCCTTTGGGGTGGAAGGTTACAAAGACTGCTGGGGCAGGAGTCTGGGACAGTTCTCCAGAAGAAGATGACTTAGAGATAGGAGTGTGCAGGACAAAGTGGGGAGGGCCAGGTGTCTTTGCTCAGGGACTGGTGGGAAAAGAGGAAAAGAGTGCTCAGGGCAGGTTGAGGACAGGTGGTGCAAGCTTCCTGTGTGCCAGATTCGTGTCTGTATGAGAGGGGCTTACCAGCACCTCGGGGTGGCCTGTGTCCTCACTAGCCCCCTTCATTCCCCAGCCTTCTCTCCAGCAGCTCCTGCCACCCACCAGCCCAGCCCTAAGCTGGATGCTAAAAGTCCTATTTACCTATTGAGGTCCCCAGCCTCACACCCGTGCCAGCCCCAGCTGCTGGCCCAATTACTTATTGATCGCCTGTCAGGATGTTTGCTTTTCTGGTGGGTCACTGGAGCGTGTGTGACTGTGGAAAATAGCCTGGTGGGAGTGGGGTGGGGAGAAGCGGAACTGCAGAAGAGCCTGGAGAGAGGATGAGAGGGGCCAAAGGGAGGGTCAGGGTGGACAAAGCCCTTGGGGATGACAAAACCCTTGCAGATTCCATAACATGTCAGTGACACCCTGAGTCCTCTCTGCTTAATCAGTGACTTAATCAACAACCACGAAGCTCCCGTCAGTCCTGGGAGACTGGTGGAGCATTTGCAAGTGTGTGGCTTTGTGGACAGACCAGAGCTCCCACCCCAGAACTGCTCCCTCTACTGGCTGGGTGTCCTTGGACAGCCACAACCTCTCTGAGCCTCAGTTGCCTTGATGGCTGATGCATGGAATGACAAGGATGGATGGCCTGTGGCCATGAGAGCAGGGGCTGTGTGAGGTGTGGGAAGGTGTGGGAAAAGGGCCTGAGCTAGGGTGGAGAGGGGACATGCAGTCTGGGCCTCCCCCTCCTGCAGTGAGCCCCCTCCGGGCCATGAGTTCAGCGTGTGGACACGGCAGCAAAGCCCCAGGGGCACTGGAGGCTGGAGTGGAGGAGCGGGAGTGGGTCCTTACCCCACCAGCAGCGAGATGACTGCCGCTTGGCTCCCAGAGGCCATCCGATCCACCCGTGGAGCAGCTCCTAGGGTCTGACCTACCTTACCCCCACCCCCCTACTCACATTCTTTGCCAGGCCAGTTTCCCATGGGGGTGGATGGAGAGAGAGGAGGGAAGGAGGAGACGGGAGGCAGTTCGGGGCAGAAGTGGGGACAAGTGGCCTCTGAACAGGGGGTGGGAGAGGGTCATGGAGGCTCCCACATACCCCTTGCTCACTCCACCTGCAGCCTATATGCAAACTGGACCCCGCTCCTTGCGCGGTTTCTCCTATCACCACCCCTCAAGCCCTGCATGGCTTCAGGGCCCAGCTTGAACAAGCCTCGGTGCTGTAGCAGGGGCAGACTCCTCCGGGGTTGCCTGGCTGCCCTGGCCTGTGGGAATCTGCACCTTCCTCAGACAAGCAGCTGTACTAGGAAAAAGGTGATGGGAGCCCTGAGAGACAGGCAGGTGAAGGCTGGAGAGGGTTTTTAAGGGGAGCACACTTCACTTCTTATTGGGTATCAGAAAACACTCCTTAGAGCAGTGGACTTCAATTAGGCCTTGAGGATGGAATTTCAACAGCCAAGGAAGGGGCGTTGCCGGAGGAAAGAACTGCAGGAGCCAAAACCGGGAGGCGGGAAAAAAGATTCTCCAGGCACTGGGCTCAGGAGCCTGAGCTGGGTCACCAATGGGACCCAGAGGAAGAGGAGAGTCACAGATCCCACCAGGAGTCCAGGCTGGATTTGGATTTGCAGGTGCAGGGGGCGGGGGGAGGGTAGCTTCAAGGCTGGGCCTTCTGGATGAGGTGTCCTCCAGCAATCCAGGAACCCCCTGGGTGACAGACCTGTGAACAGTGCCAGGTGCCATTGGTTTACTGCAGACCCAGCTACAGAGCTGATGGGGAGGGGGGATGGTGTCTGCACCTGGGGAGGCTCAGGGCTCAGGGCTGAGTGAGTGGGGCCCCCAGCAGCCTCAGAAGCCCTGGCCATGCAGGCTGGGGTCTAGCCACACTTCTGGCTGCTCTGGCTTCTTGGGGGCTGTTCCTAGAGGCCTCAGCCCTTGAGCCCCTTTGATTCCCCACTGTGAGCCCAAGGGCGGCTCAGCAGGTCTGGTTTTATCCCTGATGAGCACCAGGGGAACTGTGACTCTGGGCAGGGTGTGTGCGTGGAGTCAACCGCCTGTGAAATGTAAAGGAGATGGCGCCAATGCCAGGCTCTTTGAGGTGACCTGTCCCTTCCCTGAGCCCCTCCATCCCAAGGGTGCTGGGAGGGTCCTTTGGGAAGACTCCAGGCAGGGTAAGAGGCAAGGAGGAGGCAGCATGAGGAGGCCAGGGGCCCTTCTGGCATGGGCATCTGGACCCTGCCTCTCTATCTGCATCAGGGTCATCGTGACAGGGCAGGAGGGGGCCCAGGTGGCTTGGGGTGGGGTCCAGACACACACTGCCCTCTAACTGCCACTTCTGTCCTGTGCTTGCCCCCTGCTGCAGGTGAGCGAGAGGATGCTGGCGGGGGGCGTGAGGAGCATGCCCAGCCCCCTCCTGGCCTGCTGGCAGCCCATCCTCCTGCTGGTGCTGGGCTCGGTGCTGTCAGGCTCGGCCACAGGCTGCCCTCCCCGCTGCGAGTGCTCCGCCCAGGACCGGGCTGTGCTCTGCCACCGCAAGCGCTTTGTGGCAGTGCCTGAGGGCATCCCCACGGAGACGCGCCTGCTGGACCTGGGGAAGAACCGCATCAAAACGCTCAACCAGGACGAGTTCGCCAGCTTCCCGCACCTGGAGGAGCTGGAGCTCAACGAGAACATCGTGAGCGCCGTGGAGCCTGGCGCCTTCAACAACCTTTTCAACCTCCGGACGCTGGGTCTCCGCAGCAACCGCCTGAAGCTCATCCCGCTGGGCGTCTTCACTGGCCTCAGCAACTTGACCAAGCTGGACATCAGCGAGAACAAGATCGTTATCCTGCTGGACTACATGTTCCAGGACCTGTACAACCTCAAGTCACTGGAGGTTGGCGACAATGACCTCGTCTACATCTCCCACCGCGCCTTCAGCGGCCTCAACAGCCTGGAGCAGCTGACGCTGGAGAAATGCAACCTGACCTCCATCCCCACCGAGGCGCTGTCCCACCTGCACGGCCTCATCGTCCTGAGGCTCCGGCACCTCAACATCAATGCCATCCGGGACTACTCCTTCAAGAGGTTGTACCGACTCAAGGTCTTGGAGATCTCCCACTGGCCCTACTTGGACACCATGACACCCAACTGCCTCTACGGCCTCAACCTGACGTCCCTGTCCATCACACACTGCAATCTGACCGCTGTGCCCTACCTGGCCGTCCGCCACCTGGTCTATCTCCGCTTCCTCAACCTCTCCTACAACCCCATCAGCACCATTGAGGGCTCCATGTTGCATGAGCTGCTCCGGCTGCAGGAGATCCAGCTGGTGGGCGGGCAGCTGGCCATGGTGGAGCCCTATGCCTTCCGCGGCCTCAACTACCTGCGCGTGCTCAATGTCTCTGGCAACCAGCTGACCACGCTGGAAGAATCAGTCTTCCACTCGGTGGGCAACCTGGAGACGCTCATCCTGGACTCCAACCCACTGGCCTGCGACTGTCGGCTCCTGTGGGTGTTCCGGCGCCGCTGGCGGCTCAACTTCAACCGGCAGCAGCCCACGTGCGCCACGCCCGAGTTCGTCCAGGGCAAGGAGTTCAAGGACTTCCCTGATGTGCTACTGCCCAACTACTTCACCTGCCGCCGCGCCCGCATCCGGGATCGCAAGGCCCAGCAGGTGTTTGTGGATGAGGGCCACACGGTGCAGTTTGTGTGCCGGGCCGATGGCGACCCGCCGCCCGCCATCCTCTGGCTCTCACCCCGAAAGCACCTGGTCTCAGCCAAGAGCAATGGGCGGCTCACAGTCTTCCCTGATGGCACGCTGGAGGTGCGCTACGCCCAGGTACAGGACAATGGCACGTACCTGTGCATCGCGGCCAATGCAGGCGGCAACGACTCCATGCCCGCCCACCTGCATGTGCGCAGCTACTCACCCGACTGGCCCCATCAGCCCAACAAGACCTTCGCCTTCATCTCCAACCAGCCGGGCGAGGGAGAGGCCAACAGCACCCGAGCCACTGTGCCTTTCCCCTTCGACATCAAGACCCTCATCATCGCCACCACCATGGGCTTCATCTCTTTCCTGGGCGTCGTCCTCTTCTGCCTGGTGCTGCTGTTTCTCTGGAGCCGGGGCAAGGGCAACACGAAGCACAACATCGAGATCGAGTATGTCCCCCGAAAGTCGGACGCAGGCATCAGCTCCGCCGACGCGCCCCGCAAGTTCAACATGAAGATGATATGAGGCCAGGGCGGGGGGCAGGGACCCCCAAGCGGCTGGGCAGGGGAAGGGGCCTGGCCGCCACCTGCTCACTCTCTAGTCCTTCCCACCTCCTCCCTACCTTCTACACACGTTCTCTTTCTCCCTCCCGCCTCCGTCCCCTGCTGCCCCCCGCCAGCCCTCACCACCTGCCCTCCTTCTACCAGGACCTCAGAAGCCCAGGCCTGGGGACCCCACCTGCACAGGGGCATTGACAGACTGGAGTTGAAAGCCGATGAACCGACACGCGGCAGAGTCAATAATTCAATAAAAAAGTTACGAACTTTCTCTGTAACTTGGGTTTCAATAATTATGGATTTTTATGAAAACTTGAAATAATAAAAAGAGAAAAAAACTATTTCCTATAGCTAGTCGGAATGCAAACTTTTGACGTCCTGATTGATCCAGGGCCCTCTTCCAACTCAGTTTCTTGTTTTTCTCTTCCTCCTCCTCCTCTTCTTCCTCCTTTCTCTTCTCTTCCCCTGTGGGGAGGGATCACTCAGGAAAACAGGAAAGGAGGTTCCAGCCCCACCCACCTGCTCACCCCGCCCCAGGCGCCATCAGGAGCAGGCTAGGGGGCAGGCCTGGGCCCAGCTCCGGGCTGGCTTTTTGCAGGGAGCGGGTGGAGGGGACAGGTCTGCCAATGGGGGTGGGAGCCTGTCTGCTGGGCTGCCAGGCAGCACTACTGCCAGGGGTGGGAGCCTGGCTTGGGTGTGGCTGAGACTCTGGACAGGGGCTGGGGTCCTCCTGGGGGACAGCACAGTTAGTGCAGAGAGCCAGGGGCTGGAGGTGGGGCCAACCCCAGCCTCTGGTCCCAGCTCTGCTGCTCACTTGCTGTGTGGCCTCAAGCAGGTCACTGGCCTCTCTGGGCCTCAGTCTCCACATCTGTATAAATGGGAACATTACCCCCTGCCCTGCCTACCTCACAGGGCTGTTGTGAGGAATTGATGAGATGATGTATGTGAAACACTTTGTAACCTGTAAAGCGCTGTGCACACGTGTGGGTGACTGTTCTCATTATGGTCATTATTATCTCACTGTGGGGGATGGGGCTGCCGAGGGTCCCTTCATGAGGGTAGGGCTGGGGTGTGTCAAGGGGAGTGGCGCTCCAGGGACTTCCAGAGGCTCCTCCTAGGACAGCAGCTGGGGTTGTGGCCGGCAGCACTGGCTGGAGAGGGGGGCTCTAGACCTGAAGGGGATCCTGAGGCCGTGGGCATAGGGAGTCCCTCACCTCTGGTCTGGTGGTGGGTCTGACTGCCAGGCCTGATAACAGCTCTACAGGGCTCAAGGCTTAGCTCCCCAGAAGCTGGAGGCCCCCTATAGCATTGGCCTGGACTGATGCAAGGATTGGGAGCACCAAACTCTGCCCAAGCCTTCTTTGCACAGCATTTATCAAGCACCTACTGTATGCCATTTCCCATGTAGAGTGCCCAGGCTGTGGGGACTGGGGGAAGCAGTTCTGGGACTGCCCTTGAGGCTTCCCAGGCCCAGTCTGGCCCCGTCTTCCACCAGGGGCCAGAGGTCTGAGCCTGTCCTGGGCTGTTAGGGCTTCTGGGTTTGGGGCTGGGATCTGCCTGCACATGAGCAGACCCAGAGGCTCAGAAAACAGCTCCCCACCTGCTGCTTCCAGCCCTGCCCATTCAAACCAAACCCAGCAGCTTCAAACTTGACCCTGGAGAGGGGTGCCCCCAACAACAGAGTGTGAAGAGCCAGGCAGTCACCTTGTAAGTTTCCCATCGGCCACGGACCTTGACCCACAAAGCTGGGCCAGTAGGTCCACCAATCTCTGTCAGGAAGGAAGGGCTTCGGGCTCAGGGAGGCCTGGTTTCTCCCCTCAGGGCTCCCTCTTTCCTTGGGAACTCCTTGGGTTCAGCCCCATAGTGGACCCAAGAATGGACTGTTGCTCATTCTTCAGGCTAGGGGAGAACTCCAGCGATATAAGAATCAATGGGCACAGACGCAGCTGAACATGGAGCAGGAGCAATAGGGAAGTCAGCCCTCACAGCAGGAGACTTCCGGGATGCAGCTTCTCCCACCAGGGTTCTTCCCAGAGCCCACGCCCCCACCCAAACTCGCACAGCTACATGCCTATCACCTTCTAAACCAAACCTCGGGTGGGATGACATGGTGGGCGGAGTCTGGTATGGAGTTGGCACTCAATCACTTATTCATTCATTTAATCTAAAGGCATCTCTGAGAGGCTGGTTGCCTCCTGGTTCCAGCTGAAGCAGTTGATAGCCGTAGCTGGGCCAGCCTGCCCTCTCCCCCATCTCCCAACCACCACCTAAGACTGTCCCTGGTTCTGGGGGAGGCTCAAGCCCTCTGAACTATGGCTTTATCCCCTGAGAAGAAACAGGATCCTCTGCCCATAGGATCCTGGACTATTGGTGTGCAACTGTTGAGGGTCCCTGTGGGCAGCCTAGACTGGTGATTATAAGGCTATAAGGTTTGAGGTCAGGTCTGAGTTTGAGTTCCAGTTCCAGCACTTACCAGCTGCTCAGCATTGTTAACGCCTCTGAGCCCCAGACTTCTCGCCTGTAAACACTTGTTCGGGTCATTAGGAGGATGAAATGAAGGCACATGGGTTGGCTTGTGGATCGGTGCAGTGCCTGCCATTCAGTCAGTCCTCTACCACTGGCAATGGTGATGATGACCCCACCCTTACACAGATGCAGAAGGGGTGGGCCAGAGAGGGTGGCAGCTTATCCTAAGTCGCACAGCTTCTAAGTGACCGATCTGGGGCCTGGTTCCAGACTCCCAGAGCCATAGACTTCTAAAACTGACTCAAGGCTTCTCAGAGCCACTTCTGGGCAGGAGAGCATTCAGAGGAGCACGAGGGACAGGGGGAGGGGTCCTTGGGTGTGTATACAACAGGAGGCCACGTGAGTCTTCAAGAACCCCACAAGCCTGCCCCTCCTCCCAGGAGAGACTGGCGCACAGGCCCCCTCCATCATCCCAGCCCTGGAAGTCCAGTTGGCACCATCCTCTGCAGGAGGCAGCTTATATGGGTTCTTAACTAACCCCTCTGGGATGCCTCAAGGCTGGTAAGAGCAGAGAGGTCAAGGGGCCAATTTATTCCTGGCTACTGGGAGAGAACAGCCCCCTGAGGAAACTGAAGGACACGAGAAAATTACTAGGTTGTTTGCAGATGGGGCCAGGATCAGTTTGGGGGAATGTGAGTGCCCAGGGCCCGTGGACTGGGTTGGCCAAGCAGAGAGGACTGGGGACTGGGCAGAGCCAGGTGGGTTTTAGTCCTGATGCAGCCCCTTCCAAGCTGTGTAACCTTCATCTGTGGAAGAGGGTTATGAACTCAACTGCTGCTAAAAGCACTGCTGGATTTGAAGGGCATTGTCCGGGAAGCCAGACTGGAGAGGCTGCTTTCTGCATGCCTGGACAGCCTTTGAGGGGGAAAGGAGGAACAGATACTGCCTTGCCCTGGCACACACACAGCTAGAACCTGATCCCAGAGGTGGTTTGGAGCGCCACAGCCTTCCTGGGCCACCCACATTCCCCCAGAGCCCTGATGGCCCTGCTCTGCCTCAGACCCCATGGGGTGGCGGAGTCAGGAAGCCCCGCTGTCTCAAACCCTATTGGGAGCCAGCTGCTCTGCTCACCTTTTAATCTGGGGCCAAGGGGATGAGGGTGGAGGAAGCTGTTGGGGAAAAGGCAAGATATTGAATCCTGAGAGTCCAGCCTGCTTTCCAGGAGACTGAAAGAGCAGCACAGCCTCCAGGCCTGCTACTCTATGAGGCAGACATGCCTGAACCAGAAATGATGCTGAGACTGGGAACCCACCCTCGACATTCAAGTGGACCTGCCCGAGGGTGGCACCAGAAAGATGAGTGTTAGAGGGAGCAGCGAGCATCAGGACCCCTCCCTGGTTTACCCCTCACAAGTCAGAATACAAGACTCAGAGAGGGAAAGTAACCTGCCTAGAGTCACACAGCAGAATGGCAGATGGAACGTGGGCTTTGGAGTCAGGCTGACCTTAGTTCAAATCCCACCTCCACCATTGAGTCCCACATGCAGAGTAGGATTAAATCCTATGTTTACAGGGTGTCTGGGAAGATCGAAGACAGTGTTGTAAAGTCCCCACCGACGCAGAGTGTGGCACCTGTTGGGTACACTAATGACCACTGTTACTAGCATGACATCTTTATGGGCAAGCAAGGGAGTGGTGGCTGAACTCAAGAACTGGTAGGGTAAGGGACTGTGGGACACAACAGGAATGCCAAATGGGTTGGGGTAGAAACCAAACCTGGCCATACCCTCTGCTTTGCCACTGGAGGCCTCAGGGCTATGTGGGGAGGATAGAAGCAGACTCCAGCCCATGAGCCCTGTTTGCCCAGGAGAGAGAGTGGCTGTGCCCTGGGGCCCTGGATGACAAGGAGGCAGGGGAACATTTCACAGAGAGCAAGGGAGAAGGGGTGAGAGGAGGAGTGGAGACCCCTGGCTGGTATCAGGAGTCCCTGGGGAAGTTCTGTCACCAGCTGGCCAAGAGCCCTTGAGTCTTTTAGGGCCTGAAGTCAGGGTTCATGAGGTACAAGGAACAGGGAGCACAGTCCAGCTGGAGCTAAGTGATTTATGGAACCCTCAGAGAACCTGCTTCCACAGCCTATCACCTTTCCTGCTTCTTTCTCCAACTTGGTGCGCTCTGATGACATGAGAGCCTGTACAGGACTGAAAGTCACCCCCAGCTGCCATTCAAATACCCCCAGCTCCAGCCTCCTTTGTAGGCTGGCTGGCTAAGGCCTTCAATTTCTTCATTCCTAGTCTCCAGAGAAAAAAAGTCTGGATGGTCACTCACCAGCCAATCAGTTGGCTGCCTTGAAGTCAGGTGCCCATCCCCTTGTCCAATCAGCTGTGGCCAAGGAGCTCAACTTGCACAACCAAGTTGGGGTGAAGATGGTGCAGAAAGCATGAAGGATTGGATGTTATCTATTTCTGCATAATGACCACACCCACAACTTACTGGTTTAAAACAACTGTTTATTTGTTCCTAGCTCTGGAACTTGGGCAGAGCTTGATGAGAACAGCTCATCTTAGTTCTGTGTGGCATCGACTGGGGAGACTTCACTGCTGCTGAAGGTCCCAGATGGCTTCTGACCATGTCTGTTGCCTCGGCTGGGAGGCTGGAAGGGCTGCAGGGCCACGGGCTCCTCTCTTTCCACATGGTCTGTCTGAGTTAGTTTGACTTGTTTAGGGTAGCTCAGCACTCCAAGATGACATAAATGGAAGCTCCCAGGTCTCTCGACGCTGAGGCCAGGCAGACCCATAGCACCACATTGGCTGCATTCTATTGGCCAAGGCAGTCTCAGATCTGCCTAGATTCAACGAGAGGGAGGAGAGAGCCCAGCTCTCACTAGGGGAAGCTGCAGTCACACGCAAAAAGGCACACAGGGTGTGAGAGCTGTCACGGCCACTTTTGGAAGTCACCCTCCACAGGGACCTCTGTGGTGCCTTATTCCTTTGAGGAACCACTCATGGGTGCACAGCCCTGTACGGTTCGCTGAGGAGTAGGGGGCTTAGAGAGAGATGGTGACTGTCCCAGCGATCTACAGCTGGTAAGGAAAGAGCCAGGACCTGAACCCAAGTTTGCTGTGCAGTCTGAGGCCCTTTCCATAGCGAGGGTACAGGGCAAATATGGCAATAACCACAATAGCTACTGTTCATCGAGGGTTCATGCCAGGCCCCAGGCCAGATGTTCTATGTGCCTTCTCTTATTTCATCATCCCAGGAGGAGGGGCTTACAGGCTCCCTTTCAGATGAGAATACTGAGAAGTGACTGTCTGGGGCCCACCACCATGTAGGTGCTGACTCCAGGATTCACACTTAGGACGCCAATACTTCCCTGAAACAAAGCACCACATTGGGCCGGAAACACTCCAGACTCAGGCTTCTCATCTGTGAAGTAGGCACGGCGTCCTTTCTTTGTGGAAGGTAGGGGAGGAGGGTGTGCTGTGGCCTGGGTGGGTGAGCACATGGAGGCGGGGGCATGCTGTAAGCTTCTGCCAGTTGATTCCCCCGTCCTGGCTCCCAGCCCACCTGGCATCCCTGTGGAGCCCTGAGACCGAGGCCCCGCAGCCTGCTCTGACGGACTGGCACTCTAGGCCTGGCCTGGTCCCTGCTGGGCCACTGGGGACCACAGGGCAGGGGTCTAAGAACATCAGTCACACAACACATCCCTAGGAGGACAGGGCCCTCCCCTGGGAGCTCCAGCCTCTGCCTGCCTGAGAAAGCTGATTGCTCAGCCTGGAAAAGGATTTACAGCCTCCCCATAAGCCTATTATGGCTCATCCTGTGGCCCCAGCCCAAGCCCTGTCATCCTGCCAGGTGATAGTGCTGGTGTCTGAGAAGGGGCCACGGAGACTGAGGGATGCCCCAGTGCTCAGCCCCAGCTCCTTCCTACCCCAGCCTTCAGGCCAACCCAGGAGGCCCCTCCATGGCCCAGGTGTGACCCCAGCAGGGACCCAAGGTCTGGCTCTCCCTGTACATCCACTGCCTACACCCCCTCACTCCCGGTCTGGACTGTGACACACGGCCACAGAGACAGCCAATCCTGGGGCTGGAGTGGCAGGATGTTCCAGAGGAACAGAGGAGGAGGAGGAAGCTGGAGGTGGAAGAAAGACAAAGCCAGGCAGGACAGAGGACAGGCAGGCCCTCCCCGTGATTCATCGCTCCTGGTTCCCGGGGTCCAAGCTCAGCCCAAAGGCAGTGGTCAGCATGACTCCCTATTCTGCTGATGAGAACCACAGACCTCAGAGAGGCCCAGCCACCACCCAAGGTTGCATGGCTAAGCCATGGAGCCTCAGAAACCACAACATGCCCCTTGTGTGCACTCATTCTGTAAATGAGGAAACTGAGGTACAGCAAGGGAAAACTGAAGTACAGCATTTTGTGACAGGCCTAAGGTCACAAAACAAGTCAGTCGGCAACAGCACCAGTTCTGACTCAGCTCAACTGGGAGGTGGCCACTTCCATGGAATCCAGAAAACCTTCCTATGGGAAACACAAGGTCAGACTGGCCCCAGGGGGACACCCATTCCTGGGGGCAGGGGCGGGAGCTGGAGACTCTGACTTCCTGCCCTTGCTGTCTGACTTGCAGACATTTACATAGCTCATTAAAAAATATGGTGTCGTAAAGAGGAGAGAGCCGGCACAGGAAAGCCTCGTCCCTCGTTGCCTGCCAGCCAGAATTCTTGCAGGACACTCCAAGGGCACAGAGAATAGACCTGGATGGGAGGAGGCATGCAGTTGCCCCTCCGCAGCACCCAGAGCTGGGGCTGGGGGAAGCTTTCGCGGCATCTGTTTTCCTGGGCTCTGTCCACAGCTCAGTGCCAGGAGGTGGTGTGACCTTGTATAAGACCCTGAGCATCTCTGGACTGATCCCTCCCAAGGGCCTAGGAGAAGCCTACACTGGGTCTCTCACACTCTTCCAGCCTCAGGGGTGTCCCCTATCTAACTTCCCTGGCCCCACGCTACTGCCAAAGTGAGGCAGAGTCACAGCCTCTCTAGCAGAACGACCTTTATGGCCCAGACCTATACCTGGGCCCATAAATCCCCCTCTCCACGCCATGCAGTCACCTAGAACAGAGCAAGGGGTCTGCTGACCCATCCGCCTGCTCCACCCTGGCCACCTCAGGACCAACTCTTGCCCATTTCTCAAGCGCAGCTCAATCCGGAGCCAGGAGGTCCAAAACCCCCAGGATCCTTGCCATCAGAGCAGTCACTCACCTCCACCCAGAGGTCACCTTTCTGGAGTCTTCCTGTGTCCTTCTCAGGCAGCCTGCCAATCATCAACCATGTAGGGGGAGTCCTTGCCCCTCTGCCTCACTTTCCCTCTCTGTACAGCCAGAGTTGGATACAACAGGCTCTGAGAGCCCAACCAGACAAGATGATCTCTGGGGAATAACAAGGTCCTCTGCACATGGTGAGTCCAGGCGGAGCCCCCAGCTGGGAAATAGGGACTGTGGGGAAGCCCTGTGGCCAGAATTGTGAAGCAGGACTGCCTGACCACTGGCTGGCACCTGGCTGGCCAGGAGCCAGGAGGACAGAGGTTCCCTTTCTCCTGCGGGGCACCTGGAAGGGACAGGGACGCTGGAAGGTTGATGCGCTCCCGGGGTCACCCAGAGGCAGGAGGACTGCTGGAAGTGCGGGATAGATGAGGGATTGTTCTGGGTTGAGGCAAAAGGCTGCAGAGGCCAGGACAGCCTGTGATGGGTTCCCAGGTCCCAGTTGTGCCCTCCAGCTGACCTCCAGCCCAACCCCCACAATAGAAATCTCTCCAAACACTTTTGCGGGAAGTCGAGGACCACACCCGGGGAGCACCTGAAGCCACGGAGCCCAGTGTCCCAAAGGTAGTGGCGGGTGAAGGGACAGTAACCATTCATGTAGAGAGAGGAGATCAAAGGCAGGCACCAGCTTTGCAAGTGTCCCCAGACCCTTAGCTCCAGTTCCCCTGGCTTAGGATGAGGAAAATCTGCTTTGAATACTCCATCCTTGCCCTTGAAGACTCCCCTGTGCCAGAGACAGAATTGCCCCCTCCTTCTGGCTCTTGCTGCTCATGTGGAGTGTAGGACAAGTGTGGGTGGTTAGGGAAGCTGAGGCGTTCTGTAGCGCACCACCAGGCAATGGGGAGCTATGGTGGGTGCTTGAGCATGAGAGGGACACATCTCAGAATCTAAGGAGGAAATATTTGAGGTGTCGGAACAGAGGAGACAGAGGCCGAAGCTTGTTCTTTAGGATGAGTATGCATACCTCTATGCTCACACACACAATGCCCCTTGTGTGCAGGCAAGCACAAGTGGGCACACGGAGGAGCTCACATATGTACAACCTCACATATTCTCCCACAAAGCCAGGCAGCAACTCGGGTCCACACAAAACCTTTTAACGGGCACCCATACAAGCACAAACCGTCAATGTACACCAGATAAATAGCTGTTACATTGGAACACTTACGCGCGACACTCTCACCCTTGCATTCACACGAATGCACAGACCCACAGAGCAGCCCCCTCCTGCACGCACACAGAGGCACAGACACGCAAGCATGCCCGTCTCCATGCAGCGGCCTCCCTCCTTCCTGGAATCACAGCTCGGCCAGGCTGGCCCCTGTGCTCAGTGCTCACCGCCCCGCCCCCCACCACACACACACACACACACACACACACACACACACACACACACAAGCGCTCGCGCGCGCGGGCGTGCGCGGTGGGGGGGGGAGGGGGGCGAGGGGGAAGGGCAGCCTCCGGAAGTCTCGCTCTTGCCCTTGGAGCCGCGGTTGGCCAATGAGAGCGCACCAGGCACTGTCTCCTAGGCGACCAGGGGGGCTGCCAGGCTATGGGATGGGAGGGGCCAGGGAGGGGCGTGGCCACAGGGATCCCCCGTCCCACCCCCCGCATCACTCGCGATCCTTGTGCCCTCGACCCTCATTCTCAAAGGGTTAGAATGGGGCTAGGCTGAGGGCATGTGTGGCAGGGGTGCCTCAGAGGCACCTGATAATGAGCCCAAAATGAATCTCAGAGATGCCCTTCCCTGTGGATGGGCCGAGAACAGGTGCGCATCCTGGTCAGAGGTGAACTGTGTGGCTGTCAGGGGACCTGGCTCAGCCTTCAGGAAGCCTCTGTGACTCAATCCTGTCACCTCCCCAGAATTCTGAAGAGATTACATTGACCTCCTTTCTCTTCCCCAGATGCCCAATCTCCTTCCCCTCCAGGCCTCATCATGTGTTCCTCCCTCTGCTCCGAAGGTTCCCTACCCTTTCTCCCCCATCTCACACACGCGCACACATACACACATGCTCACTTTTTTTCTGGCAAGCTGCAGCTCATGGTATAGGACACACACACACACACACACACACACACACATTCAAAATCAGTCCCCTGGTTTAGGGCCTGTGTAAATGGGAACTAGGCACTACCAGTCCTTGAGTTTTTTATCACGTTGAAACACAAGGCATATGCTGAGGTGGAGACTGGTCAAAGCGGCTAAGTGCACGGTTTTAACAGCATGGGGTCTGGAGCCAGATGACCTGGGTCCAAATCCTGGCTCTGCAACCTACCAGCTATGTAACTTTGGGCAAGTTGCCCATGTAACTTGTAAGGAGTAAGTCAGATCATTCCCGCAAAGCACTCACCACAATGTCTGGTGCAGAGCAAGTGACCAATAAATGTTGGCTTCTACTGTTAGTATTCTTGGGAATTCCTCACTCAGCTTCCAGTCCCCAGCCTTCATTCAGAACATTCAGAACTGTCATGGGCCCCTAGACCAGGTGACTTACAGTGAAGGGCAAGGATGGCATGTCCTTGCCACACAGCCAGATCCATTCCAACACCAGGTGCCATGCCCAAGAGGGAGACTTGTCTCATTGGGGTAGAAAATTAAGAGTCCATCGTGACCACCAGTCATAATTGTCTTTGACCACATTGATGGACAAGCTTATCTGTCTCTCTCTGTAGGAACATTATGGGCAAGCAAGATTTCTAACAGCCCCTGTGCTGAGACCCTGCAGGCCTTTTGCAATCTCCAGCTTGTGGCCCATCTACTGCCACTAAGGGCCTGAGAGAGAGCCGTCACTGTTCATTCCTCCTGCTCCCACTGGAATGGGAGGCTGTTCCTCACCAGAGTGTGGTCTCGGCTGCAGGAAGGGGCTTTGCTCAGCGTGTCCTCACCGCTCCTTCATTCCACACCCAGTCTGTATCTATACATTTATTTTATACATTTATATTTATCTATACATTTATTTTATGATTGCTCATACCTCACCCATCTTAGATTCTCACTCCTACTTTTCTCTCTGGGTCCTTTCGCCTGACTCTGGGCCAGGTTCTAGTCCAGATAAGCTGTCACTCTCTGTGACCCCCCTCCCTGAGGTTTCCTTTCCCCATCTATAAGATGATGTAATGATTCTTGCTCTGGGACACTGTCTCCCTTCCTTCTTCCCACTTATTCATTGAACACCTAGTTTCATTAGTCACCGGCTAGGCATGGGAATATTATGAGGAACAAAGTAGGCAAAGCTCCTGCCCTCAGGGAGCTTACAGTCTGAGGAGGAGACAGACTCCAAAGAGGGGATCACTCAAATAATACACATTTGAAAATTGTGATCAGGGATATGAGTCCCTGGCATTATGAGAAACCATGCCGGATGGCAGAGGAACAGGCGTGTGGTTCACCGAGTGCTCTTTAGCCTGAATGACAGCGATGGGAGTAATCATAACTTCCAGTCTCAGCTTCCAAGGGCACTGTGTGTGTGGACTGTGGGCCCTGCCTCTTCAGCAGCATCTCTCAGGGCCTGAGCCCAAGTGGAGCTGTCCTCAATGGGAGCCCGCCTTCCTCTCACACCTGGTCCCCACGCCGGACGGGCAAGCAGCAGCCCCCTACTCCCTTACCACAGCGGGACCTCCACTCTGCTCTGTTTTGCATAATTGGTTTCAGGTGAGATCCATTGGAAGTGATTTGGCATACCCAGGTTTATGTCTCTGCTCTGCACTGACCAGCCAGACACCCTGGGGCACATTACCTCACTTCTGTACAAAAGGGGATAATAATTCCCACCTTTCAGGGTTATTGGGAAACTTGTACACAATGGCCATGGAAAGCACCTGGCTTGTGGATGTTCCCAATAGGTGCCAGCTGCTGCCCTGTGCTGGGTCCTCCAGGGAATGCAGTGTGGGGCTCTGGGCTGGGACAAGTTTTAGCTTTCAGTGCTCTGTATCCAAAACTATTTGACTGCAAGGAACAGTGTTTGCAGACATCCTCTAACAAGGAGGTTTCTGTAAGGATAGAGTCTCAGGGAAGCCCAGGCCAGCCTGGGGGATGGGGATGCACTCCCTCTCTCTCCCCTTGGCTCAGCTTCTGGCTGCACATTGGCTCAGGTCACCTGTCCCTGTCTGCAGAAGGAGTGGCTTCCTCTTCTGCCCAAGGTGTCTAACTGAGCACAGTTACCCTAAGATGGCAGCCTCAGCTCCTCGGAGCAACTTGGCCACTGTGTTCAATTCCAAATCCCCAGGAGAAACCATAATGGGCCAGGATTAGGTCGGGTGTCCACTCTTGGTCTAATTAGCTAAAGCAGGACCAGAAGGTCAGGAAGGCCATCTTTTCCACACTGTGGGAGAGGCAGGATCTCGCGGTAGGAGTGTGGGTAGAGTGAAAATGATGGCTTTCCCTAAACCAGCGGTCCTCAATCCTGGCTGCATGCTGTAATCACCAGGGGAGCTTTAAAACACACTGATATCTAACTCCCAAAGATTCTGATTTCATTGGTGCAGGGTGCTGCCTGGGTAATAAGAGTTTCAAGATTTCCCCAGGTGATTCTAATGTGCAGCCAGGGTACAGACCACTGCTTTAAAGACCTCCTGATAACTGAGTCCACACCGCAAATGGCATTCATTCCTCTAGTTTGTTCTTATTTCAGGCCAGGTGAGAGGTTTACCCTCCATGGCCTAAATCAGGGTTTCCTGGCCGGTCACAAGAGAAGACAAAGTCAGAATTCTGATTCTCAGACCTAGTCCAGCCCTTGTGAATCAAAATGTCTGGGAAGGACCCATGGTGAGTCTTGTCACCGAGTAAGCTGGGGAACATTGGGCTAAGTGGTAGCTTTACCTGTCAACACACCTGCCATACGATCATGGGAGGAAGTCAGCCAAAGTGCAATGAAAACTTCTGGGTAGCCGAACAGGGAGGATGCTAAGTTTTTAGCCAACACTGCACAATTGTCATCAACAGAGGCCAACCAGTCCCTTCTGCTTTTCCTGAGAGCAATAGGTGGTAGGAGCAGTCCTCCACTCCCCAGATCTCTGTGCCAAAGAAGAGTGGACATTTTTGTGTGTGTCTGCTTAGAAGGGCCCTTGTTTATGTGAGGTGTTCCTTGCCCTGCCACCCCAAATCATACAGTATGAATAGCAACTGCTGTCTTCTTATGCAACCCACGACCCTGGGCATGACTTGGTCTAGGGGAGGGCACCTGACCCAAGCTGGATCAATCACACCCACATCTCCTTGTCGCTGCGTGTGAACAAGGAATTGGCACCTGCCTCGAGTGCCGCTGAACAGCGCCCTTCCTTAGGATAGTTGAACTTGGAACCAGAGAATATCGCTATGAGTTTTTCTCTGCAGCTAGGCTGGGAAAGGTGAGCCTGGGGGCTACCAAGAGCCAAGTCTTCAGGTCACAGAGGATGTGAGGAGGGGCAGAGCCAGGCTAGGGGGAGTCCCTGATTCTGCTTTTCTCTGTGGTCCCCTGAGTCTGGCTTTCAGCAGGTCTCGAGGTCTGGGACCCAGCACCTACGGGGCACAGCATTATTAGCAGCACTGCTATCACATACCATGGACCACAGACTCCCCCCTTCATTCTTTCCCAGCTAACTCTACATCTTATCTGAGGGCCTATTTCTTGTCACCTCAGTCCTGGTGTCAGTCTCTCTCTTAAGGCCAGTTTCAGTGGATTTCTGTCCTTCTCAAACAAAGTGCCCTTTGAATATAAGGTTACAGAGAAATTTTAGGAAGCACAGTTGCAGAATGAACTGCCAGGCCGCCCTCTCCCAAACTGAAAACCACCTCTCTGTGTCTATCTCCACCTGGAGCTGCAGAGTCTCTCCTCTCTCTTCCCTCTGCATGTCTGTTCTCTTCTCCTCCTTGTCCTTTCTTCTCCTTCATTTATCAATTTGAACTTAGCTGAGCTTGACTACCCCAAAATGGCAGCCCCTGCCGGGAGCCAACACACCTTGTGTTTCAGCTCCCTGCAGCTAACCTAATCTCTGTGCCCTGATTTCAAATTCCCATGAGACACACTCTGATTGGCTGAGTTGAGTCAAGTGGCCTCAGCCTGGCCCAATCAGCTGGGGCTGGGGGAGGGCTGCCATGGAGAACTAGCTGCCTTCCTGGCTGGGGAGAGGGAAGCGATGACCAGCATAGTAAGCTCTGGGGGTAGTGACTTCTACCCTGGAGGCGCCAGAGACTATGGGCCTTGGAAAGGCCCCACCTTCTTCACTAGCTCCTGGACACCATCGCTGGAACTCTGGGACATGAGGGAGGTTACTTCGGACAGATTTCAATGAAGCCCCACTTTCTCCATGAGAGCTTGTTCTTCAGCAAGTCAAGAAGAGGGTGGGGGTCTCAGCTAGGGGGTCAGCTGGTTCTGCCAGCAGTGCCTGGTGGCTGGCGAGGAGGGATGGGCAGGGGTGACCCTCACCCTCAGCCCCTAGGCAGCAGCTGCAGGCCTGCTTTGCATCCTGTCCAGATATTTCCAGTAAATAAACATTGACGCTTTCGATATCATGTTAATTTCACAGGCGGCTGCTCTGCTGACAGTTTCCACACTCCACCAGCGCCTCTTGTCACTTTTATACTCACAGGCGGACGCCAGCCTTGCTCGCAGGCTGCCCGACGTACAAACATAAAAACAAATGGCTCAGAAAAGCCCTGGCAAAGGGATGGGAATGACATAGGTACCAGGCTGGGGAGAAGCGGTCCTGTCCAGGGTACTAACGTCAACTAAGGCAAGGACCAGGCCACAGGCTTACAATCCACTAGTGTCACCTTGGTCAAGCATCTCCACCTTTCTGGGCCAAATTTTCTGCATCTGTGAAAAGGGTTCATGTTGTAGGAATGCTTCTTCAGGAACCTGGGCGACCCCTGCCTCTTAAAACCCCTTAAACTTTCCAGGGGAATCCAATCTGAGTAGTGATTGTTGCCTGGCTTTGACCTTCAGCACAACCATTGGAGGCAGTTTAAGCCGAGATTTATCACCACTGTACAGATGAGAAAGTGGAGGCCTAGTGCAGGCCAGTGATTTGCTCAGTGTTACAGCAGAGACAGGAGCAAAACAAAGGCAGGAACTGGGGTTCCTGCTCCTTCAACAGCTGTCAGCTGTATAAGCCAGCTTTCTAGGCCCACAGGGGTTGTGGGGCTGGGGACCCTGTCTTGTCCCAAGCATAGTTGAGCCAGCCCTTTGGAGCCTCTGGGCTTCGTCCTAGCATGTATAGTCATGAGGTCTCGTACATATGCATGGTTATTCCTATTCTAGGCTGAACTAGGTGGCACTTTCCAGCTAGCACCTCCTTATCACAGGGGTCCTCCTGTGCTCTAGGACTCCCACTGTCCGCCCTGTTCCTGGGCCTTAGGCTTCCTTCCCTCTTACCAGCATACCACCAGCAACTCCCACCCAAGTCCCATCCCAGCCTCCAGCGGAAGCTAAAACGGGGACAGCCAGATACCAGGTTAACTCTTTTCCTTCTCTGGCCACCCCTGCACCCTTCCTCCAGTTAGGAAGTGATGCTTGTGTCCGCTGGGCCAGTCCTGCTGCACATCCCTGCACCACATCCCCAAAGTTGGACCCCAAGAGGGACCAAGCTACAGCTAGATCACAAGAGACTGCGGTGACCACCCACCT
This sequence comes from Macaca thibetana thibetana, assembly GCF_024542745.1. Lineage (NCBI taxonomy): Eukaryota > Metazoa > Chordata > Mammalia > Primates > Cercopithecidae > Macaca > Macaca thibetana. The sequence continues at coordinate 162,478,778 of NC_065584.1, read as the reverse complement.
CCTTGTCTGCCATTTACTCCCTGAATGAAGGCTTCACTAGCCTAGGACAACATCTGGGAGCACTTCAGCCCAAGGGTGGAGATGGGGGCAGGGGGCCATATCTCAGCCTCCCAGTGGCTGTCCAGGGAGGCTCAGATGGCCATCTTTTCTGGGGGCAGGGCTCTGGGACGCCCGCATGGCACCTCACACCCACGCACTCCTGGCGCCTGCTTCTGCTCAATAAAGACTTGTTAATGGACCAAAGTGAATTAGAGTCATTAACACTGGTATCAGAGACAGGCAGAGGTCGGCCCCTGTCCTCTAGGCCCAACCCACAGTCTGGGAAACTTTGGCAAGGCCTTCACCTCTCTGAGCCTCAGGGCCCTCCCCTGTAAGTCAGGGCATAAATGTCCCCCTCAAATGGCTTCTCATCACCAGCAGGCTGCTGAGGTCAGCATTCAAGGCCTCCTGACCCAGCTCCTTTCCATCTCCTGAAGCCCCCCCGCCCCACATACAGATTCATGTGCTCACACAGCCAGCAGGATGCACCAGGCATCAGCGTGTCTCCAGCCCTCACACACATTGTTCCCTCTGACAGGAAATTCATGTTTCTCCCTCACCCTGCCCCCAGACTGCTAAACTCCTGAGCAGACCTCAAACACCTGTGACAGTTACCTCCTCCAGGAAGGCTTCCCTGACGCGTAGCCACCCCAGCCTGGCTTAAGTGGTCTGCTCAGGGGGGGAGGCTGGAGGGGGCTGTGCCCTTCCTTCTTGACAAAAACCCTTTGGAGAAAGGGTGCCAGAAGGAGCACCTGGAACTACTCCCCATTGCCCACTCTGAAAGTCCAGCTGAGGAAAGCGCCTACTGTGTGCTGGGGTCTGCCTCCACCCTGGGGTCTGTTTCCCACCCAAGAGAACCACTCATAAGGGAAGTTATGTTTTGGACAAATTTGAAAGAATCTCCAGTTTCGCCATGAGCAGTTGCCCAGGAGAGCTTGCTTGTACTTCAGCAAGCCAAGAAGAGAGCAGGGGTCTGGAGCAGGGATCCTGCTTCCCTCTGTCATCTGCAATAGAGTTCTTGCCTATTTCAGCATCTGCCTTGCCCACCAGGCTGCCCATCGCTGCGTGAAGCCAGAGCCCAGGTCTGTCTTACTCCAGGGCTTGGTGCACAGTAGCTGCTTGCTTTAGCTGGGCTTCCAGAACAGGCAATGAGGGGGTAGTTCCGGGTGCTCCTCTGGCACCCTTTCTCCAAAGGGTTTTCGGCAAGAGAGAAGGGTATGGCCCTCTCTAGCTTCCTCCCCGCTCCCCATCCTGTTCCTGCTTGGCACCTTTAAAATCACTTAATTTTTACAGACTTTTCCTCCTTAATTACAGCCCATATAACAAATAATAAATAAACTGGCGGGAAGAAGGGAGGGAGGGAGGGAGGCGAAGAAGTACAAGCTGCCAATCTCTTGTTGCCACATTTCAGGAGCTCTGAGCCAGGATAAAAGGAGGTGGGAGGGAGGAACAGAGGCTTTCAGGCTAGAGAACAGCTCGCTCTCTCAATCTCTTGCTGTCTTTCTTGCTGGTACTGTGACCCTCCTCCCCTAAACCCTCACCCCCCAACCCCCAAGTGCTAAGACATGATGCACTGGGGCCTCTCCAGGCCACATAGAACTTCTTGACCACACTAAGCAAATAGAAACTGCCTAGGCCTCTCCCTTCTCTGGTTCTTGGGGAGGGAATTATCTCCTAGATAAAGATAATCAATGACAATGGCCATTTCTGAGGGCCTTTTATCTGCCAGGCAGTTCGCTCACCCAATACTTCTGACCCTCACTCTAAGTCATTCTGCAGAGGGGGAAACTGAGGCCCAAAAGATTTGGTAATCTCCCCTTATGAGGGGGTCTGATTGCAAAGTCTGCACTCCTCCCTAAATCACACAGCGTCCACGTGAGCAAGCCTCCCTCGTGGGAGGGATCAATACCTCACCCATCATTGGAGCACCTCTTGGGGCTTTCCCACCATTATTTCTGATGCCCAGCAAGGGAAACACATTTTATCTTTCTTTCTTTTTTTTTCTTTTTGGAGACAGAGTCTCACTCTATTCCCTAGGCTAGAGTGCCATGGGATGATCTCGGCTCACTGCAGCCTCCGCCTCCTGGGTTCAAGCAATTCTCCTGCCTCAGCCTCTCAAGTAGCTGGGATTATAGGCGCCCACCACCACGCCCAGCTAATTTTTGTATTTTTAGTAGAGACAGGATTTCACCATGTTGGCCAGCCTGGTCTCAAACTCCTGACATCAGGTGATCCTCCGACCTCAGCCTCCCAAAGTGGTGGGACCACAGGCGTAAGCCACCATGCCCGGCCCTCTTCCTTTTTTCTCTCTGGCCTGTATATAGACGAGACAAAGCCACTGAAATCCTTTCCCTGTTTTTCACTGCACAAGCTGGATGGGTGGAACTTTATTGCAAGGGATGTAAAAGCTAAACACAAAGGAGCCCCCCACCACCTTAAAAAACCCAAAACAAGAAAAGAAAATTCATATTTTTTTTAAAGCATGTAATCATGATGGCCAAGTCCTGACTTCTAATCCGTCAAAGCCACAGCACCCTTCGTGGGACAGGCAGAACCTATTGTTCGCTGGGCCTGGCTCTGGGGTTCTGAGTCACTTTGCCTGCCACTGACAGACCCCCTGGAGAAGAAGTGGACGCTGAAGAATAAACCGCGCAAACCCCAGCCTCCCCAGGCCGAGGCTGATTCCCTCTGTCCATCAAGAGCCCTGTCCCCCAGAGGAATCTGAACTTCTCTGGTTTAAGGAGTGGTAAATTCCTGTCTAATTCCCCTACCCCAAGGCTCTTGGCAGCAGGAATGGACAGTGGTGACTTTGGTCTCTAGAAAGATGGGAGGAGGCAGCACGCTGCCCTGAGTGTGTTCCTGCCTCTGTCCACGGCCCATGGGCTCTACCCCATGTTCAGCTGTGTGGTGGGGCTCACAGGAAAAGGCACATCTCTGCTCTCGGGAGCAGCCAGGCCGGCTGGGGAGGCAGCAGCTAGGCAGGAACAAAAGGCAGCCATGCAAGGTTCGGCAATGCATTCATTCATTCATTCATTCATTGAATGTTTATTGCACACCTACTGTGTGCCCAGCAGTGCACTTACTGCTGTAGGCATTGGGGACATCTTGAAGAACAAAACTGACAAAAGTTCCTGCCTTTGTCGATCTTGTAATCTCACACAGAAGTGGTATATATTTTTTTGTAAAGGGCCAGATAGTAAATATTTTAGGCTTCGTAGGCTACATACGGCCTCAGTTGCATATTTATCTTTGTTTTTTTTCTTACAACCTTTCAAGAATGTAGTAATTAGCTGGGTGTGGTGGCTTATACCTGTAATCCCAGCACTTTGAAAGGCCAAGGCAGGGGAATTGCTCGAGCCCAGGAGTTCAAGACCAGACTAGGCAACATACTGAGGCCCCATCTCTACTAAAAATAAAAAAAATTAGCCAGGCATGATGGTGGGCACCTGTAGTCCCAGCTACTCAGGAGGCTGAGGTGAGAGGATTGTTTGAGCCCAGGAGGCTGAGGCTGCAGCGAGCCCTGATCCCACCACTGCACTCCAGCCTGTGCAAAAGAGCAAGACTCTGTTTCAAAAAAAAAAAGAAGAAGAATGTAATAACTTCTTAGTTTGTGGGCTGCACAAAAACAGGCTGCTGTGTGAAGCTGGCCCACAGTTTGCCAACCCCTGGTCTAGAGCAATGTTGTCCAATAGAAAAATTGGGCTAGCCACATATTTAATTTTAAATTTCGAGTAGCCACATTAAAAAAGCAAAATTAGGAGAATTAATTTTTGTAAAATCATTCATTTAAGCCAGTATATCTATAATATTATCATCTTAATATGTATGTAATATTTTTAAATTAATAAGATATTTTACTTTTTTGTACTAAATCACAAGCAGATTTTGAAGATTTATCAAAAGCTAGTATGTATTTTATACTTACGGCATATTGTCACTGGGACTAGCAACATTTCAAGTGATCAAACTTGTGGCCAGTGGCTACAATATCGAACAACACAGGTAGCATAGGAGGAATAGATAATAAACAAGATAAGTAAGTAAAATACATCAAATATTTGCAGTTGGTAAGTGCTGTGAGGGAAAATAAAACAAACAAGGGGGATAGGGAGTGCTGCTTAAGAGTACCCTTGACTCCTGGGCGGCCCCCTAAGTCTGGGAATTTCATTCAGGGCCAAGGAGCTTGCAATTCCCAGCGAAACAGGAAGAAAGCCTGCACACTGTTGAACTTTATAGTGGATGACAACTGACAGATGGCATCCCACACAGGCCCCGCCCAGGGCATGGGATGTCTTTCCAGCCCCTTGACAGATGCCCATCCAGCCTCTACTTATTCACCCCTCAGGGGGAGCTCACTGCCCTGCTAGGCAGCCCCTTCCTTGCAGCTGCTGTCTCTGATTTCACCCCTTCCTCCTTCCTGACTTTGCACCTGGAGTGATATATTTTTTCTCAATTTTTTTATGGTAGTAAAATACACACAACATGCAATGTACTAGCTCAACCATTTTTAAGTGTACAGTTTGGTGGTATTGAGTACACTCATATCATTGGAGCAATGTCTTTGTTTGGTTTGGTTTGGTTTTGAGACAGGGTTTCACTCCTGTCACCCAGGCTGGAGTGCAGTGGTGTGATCTTGGCTCACTGCAACCTCTGCCTCCCGGGCTCAAGCAATTCTCCTGCTTTAGCCTCCTGAGTAGCTGGGATTACAGGCACACGCCACCACACCTGACTAATTTTTGTGTTTTTTGTAGAGATGGCATTTCACCGTGTTGACCAGGCTGGTCTTAAACTCCTGAGCTCAAGTGATCTCTCTGCCTTAGCCTCCAAAGTGCTGGGATAACAGGCGTGAGTTGCCACATCCGGCCTGGAGTGATATTTTTTAAAAAAATTTTTTTTCTTTTATTTTTTGAGACAGAGTTTTGCTCTTGTTGCCCTGTTTGGAGTGCAATGGCGCAATCTCGGCTCACCACAACCTCCACCTCCCAGGTTCAAGCAATTCTCCTGCCTCAGCCTCCCGAGTAGCTGGGATTACAGGCATGCACCACCACGCCTGGATAATTTGTTTTGTATTTTTAGTAGAGATGGGGTTTCTCCATATTGGTCAGGCTGGTCTCGAACTCCTGACCTCAGGTGATCCACCCACCTTGGCCTCCCAAAGTGCTGGGGTTACAAGCATGAGCCACTATGCCCGGCCTGATATTTTTTTAAAAGAAAACATTTTCATGTTAAAATTCTTCAATGGCTCCCCATTGCTCTTAAGGTGAAGTCCAAAGTCCTCAACATGGCCTACACAGATGCATCAATCAAGATGCTTTGGGCTGCAAGTAACAAAATGTCCAGGTGCTACTGGCTTACACCATAAAGAAATGTATTGGCTCACAAAACATGAATGCTTAAGTAGGTGGGCCTCAGGACTAGTTGATTCAGCAGTTCAAAGATGTAATAGTTCCTTACCTTTCATTGGCCAGAATTGGGTCACATGCCTATTCCTGAACCAATCACTGGTTAGGGAATAGAATCATCCATTTGGCAACATGGCCTCCCATGATTAAGGTCAGTTTTCCAAACTGCATTGTTGGGGGAAGGGTGGGGAGGATGTTGTGATGCCCACTGTGTCCACTGTATGCTCCCCTCCGAGTGATGGGTTGGCCTCATGCATCCAGCTCCACTCCACCACACCCTGCCTAAGTTCCCCTGATCCAGCCTCCTCTGGCCCACCAGAGTGCCCCCCTTTGCCTTTGAGTCTTCACACATGGTGTTCCATCTCCTTGGAATGCTTTTCCCATCCTCTGCCTCCCTCTCTGCCTTTACCTGGCTACCTTCTCTTGTCCCCTAAGCCTCAAGCCAGATGTCATTTCCTCCAGAAGACCATCCTGGTCCCCCAATCAGTTGGAGGGTTCCATGAAAAAGGACAGGGACCACAGCCGACTCACTTCCCAGTGCCTACGGCATAACCTGTGCAGAGTAGGCACTCCATAAATACTTGTTAAATCAGACTGTTCTTGGGCACAAGTCCCAGATCTGCCTCTGACCTTGGACATGACCTTGTCCAGGTCATGGGCGTTTCTCCAGGCCTGATCTGGGTTTGGGTTCGTAGGTGGATGGGTGTGCTGGGCACTGAGGCAGGGAAGAAAACCCAGCTCTGTGTGGCCAAGGGCCACCTGCTGCGCCTCTGTTCAAGGCAGGGCCTATGATGCCCGCGGAGCTCATGCGGAGCCCGGGCCTCCCCAGCAGGGATAGCTCCGAGCCTCTAAGCGAGTGGGAGGCAGGGAAAAAGCAGGATTGAAATTCCATCAGGCGCTCACTGAGCCTACTCCCTGGAGCCCCCACGCCTTTGTTCCATTTAATCAATATGTAATTAAACTGAAATCCCAGCTTAAGAATTTCCAGCAGTGCTAAGACCAGGCTTTCAGAGGGTCTGGCAGAGCTGAGGCTCCTGGGTTCTCCAGCTATTAGCCCCTCACCAGCCTGGCCTGCCTCCGCCTGCCGGGCCTCAAGGTCACCTTCTCCAGCCGGCCAGGCCAGCACAGGACTCCAGTCTTCCGCTCAGCTTCCCAGGAGAAGGCACATGCTCACTGGATCCCCCCCAACCCCGGCCCTGGGCCACCGGGGCTCTGGTCACACTCATGTGAATGGGGAACACTGAGACTCAAGCCTGCCTGCCCCAGCCACCACCTCCTGTCTCCTCCCTCCTTAGCATGACTCAGACAAGCTCATCAACACCGCCAGCTATGTGTGCTGAACGCTTGCTGTGTGCCAGAGGCGTCTGATTTCTCTACATGCGTTAACCCGTCTGATCCTCACAACAATCCCATGAGGGAGGCACTACTATTAACTGCAGTTTAACAGGAGAAAACTGAGGCACAGAGCACCCAGGGCCACCTGCTAGTTGATGGCAGAGCTAGGACTTGAACCCAGGACCCGCTTGCTCCAGAGCCATTATGCACAAGGGCCCTAGTATGTTGGGACCTCGCTAAGGGCTGCCTTGGAGGGCACAGGCTCCTTAACACCCCCTCACCAGGAGGAGGCAGAGCCCTCAAGCCCCTCCTCAAGCAGCTCTGCCACACCTGCCACATGGTCTCCACATACCCCAGAACTACTCTCAGGAAACAGGCAGAAACTCCTGCCGGAGTTGACATGATCAACACCAAAAGGTCCCAGTGATCCCACAGGCAGTGCTGCGTTCAGGGAAGTCTGAAATTCTGCCCTTAGAGCAACACAGGCCCAGAGAAATATAACACGAGCCACACACAAAAGGTACATATGGAAGCTAAACTTTCTAGTAACCACATTTAAAAAAGAAGTGCAATGAATTATAAAATATATTTCACTTAACCCAGTATATCCAAAATATCAACCTTTCAACAATAGGTATTAAACATTATTAATGGGATCTTTTATGTGTTTGATTGTTCTGCACTTCTGAGATCCAGGACGTATTTGTGGTTTTTTTGTTTGTTTGTTTTTGAGACGGAGTCTCACTCTGTCACCCAGGCTGGAGTATAGTGGCGCAATCTCGGCTCACTGCAATCTCCGCCTCCTGGGTTCAAGTGATTCTCCTGCCTCAGCCTCCAGAGTAGGTGGGATTACAGGCACCCACCACCACACCCAGCTAATTTTTGTATTTTTAGTAGAGACGAGATTTTACTACATTGGCCAGACTGGTCTCAAACTCCTGACCTCAGGTGATCCGCCTGCCTTGGCCTCCCAAAGTGGTAGGTTTACAGGCGTATTTGTGTACTCTACATTCACCGCCCATCTGGATTCAGATGAGGCGTATATTGAGTGCTCCATAGCCACATGTGTCTAATACGGGTGGCTCCCCTATTAGACAATGTAGCTATAGAGAGTAGCACCCTGTGTTCTGATAAAATGCTCTGGGAAAGGAGAAGTTGGGATTCCTGCTTTCAGGGCACTCTGAACTCACTCAAGCATGGGACCTGTGGTAGAAAATCCTCAGGGTGGAATGTAAGGTGGCAGGTGCATTCCCTGCTGCCTTTGGCGGTTTCTGGGGAAGGGAGAGCACAGGAGTTAGAGAGCCTGGAAAATCTGGCTTTGGGGGTCTAGGCAGGTAAGGGGGATGGGGGAGCAGGCAGGAGGAGGCTGAGTCCCCACAACCCCATCCCCTGCTCACTCTTCTCTCCCTGTCCCTTCCTGTCCCTAGCAGATGCCGCTCCGAGACTTGGGGGTCTCTGTAGGGGAGAAGAGGGAGCCAAGCCAGAGGCAGCCCTGGCCCTCTCTCCAGAGCATGGGAGAACCCAGGCACAGGTAAGCAGAGTAGGTGTCCCCAGTCCAGGCCCCCTCACCCCTCCTGCCACCGCGCCCTTGGCAGGCAGGGAAAGCTGCCCTGGGCTGAGTCGCTCCTCACTCCTCATAACAAGCGTGCTGCTGCCTTAATCCCCCTCAGAGTCTGGCACAAGCCCGAGGTGGGTTCCCAACAGGCCTGGCTCAGCCTAGGGAAAGGAGGAAAATGGCTCTGTCCCTTCAGCAAGCAGAGGCCACACTTTCCAAACAAATCAGTGCTTCATCTTCAGAAACATCAGAAGCTCAAAGGCAGCACAATCAACATCTTACAGTGACTGCCCCCATGCCCTGACTCAAGCCCAGGAAAGTACGCTGCCCCCTGCCCCACCCCCCCGCCAACCCCCGGGCACAAGCCAGCAAGGCGGGGCTGCTGGGGCCTCAAGAGTTGGGAAGCCTCACTCTTGTACTCTTCCAATCTGTTCTTGGAATCTTCCACTCCTTAGAATTATCATCACATCTGGCCAGGTGTGGTGGTACACTCCTGTGATCCCAGCCCTTTGGCAGGCTGAGGTAGGCGGATCACCTGAGATGAGGAGTTCAAGACCAGCCTGGCCAACATGGTAAAACCCTGTCTCTACTAAAACATACAAAAATTAGCTGGGTGTGGTGGCAGGTGCCTGTAGTCCCAGCTGCTCGGAAGGCTGAGGCAAGAGAATCGCTTGAGCCTGGGAGGCGGAGGTTGCAGTGAGCTGAGATCATGCCACTGCACTCCAGCCTGGGCAACAAGAGTGAGACTCAGTCTCAAAAAAAACCAAGCAAACAGAATTACTGTCACATCTTAGATCTTTCCAGTTTAGGTGTTGCAAAGATGCCTGGAACTAAAGTGTGTAAGTACATCAATCCCTTAGAAACGTCTGGTTTGAAGAGCTCCTACCTGAGCTGGACTAACGTGCTGCCCTCACCTGCCTCTCCACCACTGCCCCTGCAGGGGCCTCAACTGTAGCTGAAGTGGTCTGCCTGGACCCCGGGCCATGCTGGGACTTCCCATCCAAATGGGCTGTAGTTGGGACTTATTTCCTTTGCACGCCCTTGACACGTGCCTTTGTGAATGTCTGACTTCTCAGCCCTGGGACCTGGGGTGCTGTGGTGAGGACTCCGCGGCTGCTCACGCCCCGGCTCCCACATGCCCTCCATCCTGGGCTTAGTTTCCTGTCACAACCCCACTGCCTAGCCTCTTGGCCTTGGTGCACCCCCATTCCTTAGGGTAGGGGGGGTCCTGGGAATTCTTCTTGTCATTCTTGATGTCTAGGAAGGGCTGCTCCAAAACACCCTAGAAATGTGACAGATTGTCTCCCAGCTAACCCAGAAGAGAGCAAAGGAGCAGTGAGGTCCTTCAGCCAGCGCCCAGAAGAAGCTGGCAGCAAGGCATCCACTCTCCAAGAGTGAAGGGCACATAACCGGCAGGACAGCCTCCCTGACCAGCCCTGCTCTCTGCGGACCCAGCCTCCTAGGTCAAGTTCTAGGGCCAGGAAGGAATAGTGCCCCTCCTTTGCCATGTAGTTTACAAAATCTGGTTAAGATGCATTCCAGGGAGCCATCTAGGACCTCAGTAACCAGCCCGAGCTGGCCCCAGACAAAGACTAGAATTACATGGAGGAGGCCAGGCCAGCCAGCCTGGGGTTTCTGAGTGGACACATCTGTCCAGGGTCCATCCCTACTCCTCCCCATCCCCAGGTAATGTAGTAAGTGGATGGCAGAGCCAGGGCTAGAAATGGGTCCCGGCTGGAGGGGCAGGCATGGGGGGAACTCACACAGCTAGAGAGGAGTCAATGGGGGTGCCCCTGGGCGGGCAGCTGGGCGCCTAAGTGCCAAGTAAGGGCACCTGAGAAGCCGCATGTCCTCTGTCCTCTTGGTCTTTCTGGGGTGTGGGGAACTCACACAGCTAGAGAGGAGTCAATGGGGGTGCCCCTGGGCGGGCAGCTGGGCGCCTAAGTGCCAAGTAAGGGCACCTGAGATGCCCACCAGGGGGTCTAGGACTGGAACCTACACATCACCCTGGAACTTTGACCCTGAGGGAGGCCAGGGGCTGGGCCCAGGGACATTAGTCCGGAAGCAGGCAGCAGCAGTCTGACCAGGCCACTTCGATCTTCTCTGGCCTGGTCAGATTCCAGTGGAGATGCTGACACAATCCTGGAGTCCTGGAAGAGTCTTTTTAAAAGGATGCTATCTGGGGAAGCACCCGGAACCTTGCTTGGAGTATAAGAGCTCAGCTCGGTGCACTCTTCCTGAATCCAGATCTGTAGGCCTTCGGGATCCAATGCAAGTGCCCAGTGGGAGAGTGGCCAGAATGGGACCCCAGTGAGCAAATGGTGCAGAACGAGTGGGTAGGGCAGTGTGGCGAGAGCTGCGACAATGACCCTGCTCAAAATGACCAGCCCCAGGCTAGGCCGATCCGGCTGGATCAGATTTGTACTGAGCAGGGCCAGAGGGCCCCAGCCAGCCCCAAGCTGGGTAGGGGGCTGGCCAAATCCATCTTTCTTGATTGGAACCACCAGAAAACAAACTGTACCTGGGGCCAAAGGAAATCTCTTTCCTGGGGACATCCCTGCAGGCTGCTCCCCTCCTGGCCTCCCTCCCTCCTAGCTCACGCCAACCTTTAAGGATGATCTATGGGCCTCATGTGGAGAAAGGACAAGTTGCGATTGAAGAGAGAGCTGAGAAAATGTGACGACAGTTCAGCTCCCAAGGGGCAGGTAAGAGCGGGAGGCTGGCTCAGGGGCGTGACAGCCATGGTGATTACAGTGCTCCCCAGCATCCTCCCCTCCCACATCCGCCAGGACCCTCCTTTGGAGCAGGTGGCAAAGGCACTTGGGCCCCTGTTACAAAGGCATAACCAGGGGATCTAGCCCCTGCTTTTGGAGCCAACCGTGTCCCACCTGGAGCCCCATCTCCCAGCTCTTAATTAATCTTTCAGCTGCCTCTGAAATAGCGCCTGTAGTTACCAGAGTAGGTAGGATGAGAGGTGGGGTCAATGGAGCAAGGTTGGTGTGTGGAGGTCATTTTCAGATTCAAGGGGCAGTAGGTGCCTGGAGACCCTGGGAAGTACACAGCATTGCTGAGAGCCCCAGGGCCTTAGCACATCAGCGTCTGGGAGGCATGGGCGTCATGTGCAGCTAAAAACAAGCCCCCCACTTTAGTCCAGAGATTCCCAAACTGCAGTCATTCAAGGCCCACCTCATGATTTTTGCCAAACCATCACACAATCTATATTATTCCTTTTTTTTTTTTTTTTTTTTTTGGAGACGGTGTCTCACTCTGTCACCAGGCTGGAGTGTGCAGTGGTGCAATCTCAGCTCACTGCATCCTCCACCTCCCAGGTTCAAGTGATTCTTCTGCCTTAGCCTCCTGAGTAGCTGGGACTGTAGGCATGTACCACCGCACACGGCTAATTTTGGTATTTTTAGTAGAGACGGGGTTTCACCATATTGGCCAGGCTGGTCTCGATCTCCTGACCTCATGATCCACCCGCCCCGGCCTCCCAAAGTGCTGGGATTACAGGCGTGAGCCATCTTGCCCGGCCAATCTATATTATTCTTTAAATCAACTTATTTATCTAGAAAGTTTATTTTAAAAGGCACTTTTCTCTTCGTACCCAAAACCCAGTCTCAGTTTTCACAAATAGAAGGCAATGTAAAATCAAAGACAACAAAAGTAATAGAAACAAAACCACATTCTAAAATATTAACTGGACAGAGAAGCCAGGAGTCTTTGAGTGTCTGGTCATTTTTGGTTAAGGCGAGAAGGTTTGCAAAAGTTGGAGGTGTTGAAGGCCTACCAGCACCAACTAGAGATGTTCTCAATGTTTCCAGAAGGCTTGAAACCAGCTGAAAACAGCATAACGTTCTAACCGGGTGACACTTTGATGACATGATGACGTGTCCACGTGTGACCCAGAATCACCTCACTACCACCAGTCATCACCTGGTCTTCCACTTTCATTCTTCCCACCTGGACCACCATCATCTCTCGCCAAGGTTATTACAGCAGCTTCCTCATGGTCTCCCTGCCTCCACTCCTGTCTCTTCCCCACAGTACTGAGCAATCTGTTAGAACACATCAGGTTCCATCACTCCTGTCCCCAAAACCGCAAGTGGCTCCCACCTGACTCAGGAAAAGCCAAAGTCCTCCCATGACCGTGAGACCCTGTTTCTTCTTCAACTGCTCCTCCTGACCCTTCCCAGCTCCCTCCACTCCGGTCCCCAGACTGCTGCCCTGAGCCCACCGGGGCCTGGACACCTGCTATCTCCTTTGCCTGGTTGGTTTTCCCCAGGGTCTCTTCCCTCCCCTCCTTCAAGTTCCTGCTCAAACGTCACCTCCTTAGTGTGGCCCTTCCTATCACCCTAAAATGCCTCTCCCCCGACCAAACCACCACTACTGAGAGTCTCCTTGCAGACCTCTTTTTCTCCTTAACACTGACCAACATCTAACAGATCATTGATTTCACTTATTGATCTGATTTATTGACTATTCCCCACTAGTTCACAAACTTTATGGGGGCAGGGATTTATGTCTGTTTTGTACCTAGAAAGTGCTCAGCAAATTTGTGTTGAATGAAAGAGCCAACCGTATGCCCTCATCAACTGTGGGAAGCAGATTTGCTATTACTATCCCTATACTGCCGATGAGAAAATTAAGGCCAAGGTCACAAACCAGTAAGTAGCAGAGCGAGGATTTGGAGATACACTTCAAACCTTGTGCTCCTTCCAAAATGTCACTGAGTTCAGGCCCTTTGTGTTGTAGAGAGATTGAGACTCTACAGGATAGGACAGACTGGGAGGGAGGACTCTGGTCCTTCATTTGAAAGACATTACAAACTCACGGCAATGCTGCCCCCATAGGTGACAGGCCCAGGGTCTCCTCACTACTCCACCCTCCCCTGGGGGCACGTATACCCCAAGGACCTGGAGTGGAGGAGCCCCTCTCATGCACTGCCCCTCCCTCCAGTTGCCTTTTTCTCGCAGCCCCCATCTCTACCCCACCACGCTGCTCTATCCCCCAGCCTACCCCTTCAGTCCTGTACACCCGAAGCCACATCTAAGGCTCCTGCCACTTGCAGGGGGATGGCCCTGGCAGAGCCCAAGGCCACCTTGCCACAGAACTGGGAGACTCCCTTCTGGCAGAAAGGACTTTTCGCTGAAATTGCAAAGGAGAGTGGCACCACCGCTCCAATAATCACAGCAAGTGCCAAATTGTTGTTTCCACGATTCACGTATTTTCATCTCAGCAGCAGTGCCCTTGGGCTGGTAATGGAAAAAGCATTCCTTCAACCCCAGCCGAGTGACCATGCCCTTGTCCTGAGCTCCCAGAGCATGACCAGCACTGTCATTCACTCCAGGAGTCAGTTCTTGTCCCGAGCATCTGCCGGGGGCCACACTGGAGTCGGGTCCCTGTCCCCACCTCCCCAGAGCTCACAGCCTCCTGGGGCCTCGCAGCCTGGTAAGTTCTCAGATGTTGTGCAGAGGGTGTGGGAGCCAGAGGGGACCCCCACCCAGGAGTCCAGACTTTGTCCTGAGGGAAATGGGGACCCCTGGGGAAGGCATGAGATCAGAGCCCAGGCTTTGCTTTTGTGAGATTGAAAATGTCCTCTCCCCAAGAGACATAGTCCCAGCAGGCACCTACCACATGCATGACGGTCTTAGGCTGGGTTCCCCAGAAGTAGACCCCAAGTCAGGGGTTTGAGTGCAGGTAATTTATTTGGAAAGTGACTCCAGGAAGCAGTGGAAGCGGAGGGGGAAGTGAGACAGAGAAAGGACAGAAGCCAGTACAGGGTGCATTCACAAGAAGGTGACTGCTATGGCCACAGGAGTTTAGTCTCACTGGGGGCCTCTGAGGGGCAGCAAAGAGCACGCCTCCAAGCTGCCCTCCGCACCAGGAGAGGAGGCTGGAGTATTTGTCCACCACCTCCCTGGGCCTCAGTTGAGGTTGCTTCCTGGAGTGACAGCTCCCAGCATTGCTGGGGTACCCCATCCATGGGCTGAGCTAGCTCCAGGGGCCAGAGGTAGCCCTTCAGCAAGTACTGCAGGTGATTGCAGGGGGAAGCTGTGGGGTGAGCAATCACAGGACTAGTGGGGACACAGGCGGAGCCCTCCAGCACCCACCACACAGTGATTGTTGAAAAGTCACGTAACCTCTGAGCCTTAATCTCCTCACCTACAAAATAGAGACAATAGCAACTCCTCCAAAGGGTTATTTTGAACTTTAAATGAGATAGCAGTAGCACAGTGCACAGCACATAGTGAGAGCTCAATAAGGATTTGCTTCCTTCTTTGGCAAGATTGTTGACTATTCAAGGCCAGTGTGGGGCTTTGGGAAAAGAAAATCCATTGGTAGGGTCATTGATGACTGCCCAGGCCACAGTCCATATTAGAGCCCCAGGCCTATAAACAGAGACATCAGTGATTATTCTTCTGTGCTTATTCCGAAGCCACAAAGATAGTTACCTGGTCCTCTTAGGGAGTACAGTTCCTCCTGGGCCTCTCTCTCTGCACCAGTAGGCCATTAGTCTGGTACCACTGTTCATGCATGGTGTCTTAGCCCATCAGGGCTGCTCTAGCCAAATACCTTAGACTGGGCAACTTACAAACAAGAGACATTTATTGCTTACAGCTCTGGAGGCTGGGAGGTCCAAGACCGAGGTGCTGGCAGATTCAGTGTCTGGTGAGGGCCCGTTCCTCATAAACAGCCCCTTCTCATGTTGTCCTCACACGGTGGAAGGAGCAAACAAGCTTCCTTGGGCCTTTCTTTAAAGGGCACTAATCTCACTTGCGAGGGCTCTGCCCTCATGACCTAATCACCTCCTAAAGGTCCTACCTCTTCATACTCTTGCACTGGGGGTTAAGTCTCAACAATATGAGTTTGGGGGAGACAAACATTCAGACCATAGCACATAGGCAGACAGGCCTGCAAGGTGTTGCCCAGGAGCCTGGGGGTCCATAGAGAGCAGGCTCTGTCCTCTCCCCATCCCAAACCATGATTGTCAGAGAGACCACAGCACCAAAGCCAGGAAGGCCAAGGAGGAGGAAAGGTAGACTGTGCAAAACATAGAGCAATCCTGGGCCCCGACTACAGAAGAAACCTGGTGAGAAGCCGAGGAGATTACGGCAGGTCTGCTGAGGGGTCAGCACCTCCTTACCTGGGAGGCTGGGGAGGAGCCCAGGAGAGACTCCATGGAGTGGGAGCCTCCCCCCGAAGCCCTCTGGCTCTATTCTACTTCCCCTCCACATCAGCCTGGGGGTCCCCTGAGAGGGAGTCAGGCCAAGCAGCTTCCTGGCCCTGCCCTCAAGACTACGCTGCTGGCCCAGATGGAGGCTCAGATGTCATCTGGAAGGAGAGGAGGGAGAGGCTTCTGTAAATATCAGAAGGGTGAGAGTCAGACAGTGGAGTTTATGTAGCTTCCTGGATTCCAGCCAGGAGGAGTGGGGGCCAGGCTGGAGAATGGGGAGCCAGGTTGGTGGGGGCTTATCATCTCTGCCCCCAGCCTATTCACACTAGAGATGCCAGCCCCTGCAACTGGCCTAGGATCCCCAGCACAGCCAGTGTCACTGCCCCTTTTATGGGAAGAAAACCAATCAGAGCAAGGCTGTCTCCTCTCTGTTGCGTTCAGGGCTCCCCTTGCAAGAGAGAAATAGTGGCACTAATGGGTTAGTGGATTTATCTTCCAGGATCTGCAAGACACTAATTGGGGTTTCTGGTAGCCTCAGGCATGCTTGAGGCAGGGATCTTAGAGCACCCACAGAGCCCCCGGGAGAGTGATGAGGGGTACTCCCGCTGCACTGACCTGGTCCTCTCCCCAACATGAGTGTCCTGGCTGGTGTCCCTGTCCACCTGCATCCCCACCCACATCTCTGAAGGAGGAAGGTCACAGCACTGGGCAGGTGCAGAGAAACTTCCTGCCCACTCTGGGGCATGTCTGTGCTCCTGTCACATCTCCCTGGCACACACCCCTTAAATGTGGCTGCACGCTCACCACAGAAGAAGACTGTGGAGAGAGGTCCAGGTGAAGAGGGGACTAAAGGCTGGCTGTCGGGTGGGAGGCCCAGGCCTTGTCAGGACCCGGGAGTGACCTCTGCTGCTTCTCCTCCACCCATCCCCATGGCGGGACATGGTCAGCCACCCTCAACCCAGGTGAGACAGGCCCCTGCCTGAGCCCCGCACTTTAGAGGACTCTGGAACTCTGCCAAAACAGGCTTCTTCCCTTGGCTCGCCAGTGTGCACACTCAAGTCCTGAGGGGTGTCCTGGGGGCATGTGCAGTGAAGAGGGAGTGGGCAGAGCTTGGCCTTGCCAGCTGGGGTGTCTGTCTCCATATATGTGAACAAGGTCCTTTTCAGGGTGGCACAGAGCTAGGGGTAGTGTAATAGGGGAGAGGCTGGGTCAGAGCCTGGGGCTGGGGTCTGAGGGCCAGTTCTCCCCAACAATTCCATAGCTGAGCCTGGCCTTCCAGGTTGCTACTTGGCAAGGGAGGAGCCCAGAACAGGTTTTATTTAAGAATTTATTGGCTTGATTGATAACCTTTAAATATCTAGACACATGGTATGTGGGCCTCCACTGGTACCATTGCCCCACACCTCACAAGGGTTAGGGGTGGGCCGGGGCAGGGACTAGGGTGTTACACGGGAATTCCCTATGCTCTGAGATAACATCTCTCAGCAGTGGGTGGCAAAGAGTGACTACGGGCACAGCTGTCAGCAGGCACCAGGCTACGGAGTCTCCCTAGCTGGCAGGAAAGACTTGTTCAGCAATCAAGGCTCCATTGTACAGATGACAAAACTAGAACCTAGAGGGTGTCAGTGGCCTGTTCAATGATGTGCAAAACCCCGTGGGCATGCACGGGTGTGTGCGAGTGCGGGGCACCGGT
This sequence comes from Macaca thibetana thibetana, assembly GCF_024542745.1. Classification (NCBI taxonomy): domain Eukaryota; kingdom Metazoa; phylum Chordata; class Mammalia; order Primates; family Cercopithecidae; genus Macaca; species Macaca thibetana. The sequence continues at coordinate 162,461,580 of NC_065584.1, read as the reverse complement.
GCATGACGGTGGGGGCGGTGCATGCGTGGATGCGAGTGCTCACGAGGGCACGGATTGCCAGATTGGTGGGCTTTTGTTCTTCTCCACATTTTTTCTGCATCAGAGAAGATCCATCATTTCCTTTTCCTGTAATGATGTTGACCTGATTAAAATTTTTATTGGATTTCACAAAATAATTTCATACACAACATTCCCTGGGGACCCTGCTGGAGGAGGCGATGGCAGAGAATGGTGGGGACTGAGTGGCTGGGGGGCTAATAGGAGAAGAGCTAGTGACAAGTAGATTTAGAAGGCAGTTGAGTTGGAAAATAATTCATGTGCTGCTGAAATGGTCGGTAGGGGACAGGCCCGGCAGAAGGGAGGTTAAAAGCCATGCCTTTTAAGTCATGCTCTTGGGAAGCTGCAAGTAGAAACACTGACATGGACCAGCCATGAGAAGATGTCAGATGGCCCTGGAACACCCGAGGGCCTGGCAGAGGACAGAGAACAGGTCGGGTCCACGGCTTTAGGAGAAAAGGGTGGATACTGATATATCTCTCCCAGTCCAAGCCTCCCGTCCATCGCTTGGTCAGGAATGTCAGGGTCTGGGGGTACACTGGGGTCTCAGGGCCAAAGCCAGCAGTCTCCAGATGGTGATAGCTGAGGGCAGGCCTGGAAGGCAGCCCGTTCCTGCTGTTAGCAGCCATGTCGTGGGTCCATTCCAGGACATGCGGTACAACTAGCCTGACTCAGTGCCCCACTGGCCGGGAGACTGTGGGAAAGTCATTTCACCTCTCGAGCCTGAGTTTTCTCACCACACGAAGCGTGAGGGGATTCAAAGAAATAGTAGGTGCAAAGTTCCTGGCACAGATGGGTGCCCAAACATGACAGCTGCTATTGTTATTAATGCTACTGTAACTTAGTCATTCCTTTGTTTATTGTATAAGCTCTCATTCATTCTACCTACTGTCCTATGCACTGGGGATAGAGCAGTGAAAAGTCCCTGACCTCATGGGGCTTACATTCTAGAGGGGAAACCAACACCAAACAAAATAAGTGGCAGGGCCTCACTCTGTTTCCCAGGCTGGACCTCCTGGCCTCAAGAGATCTTCCCAAAGTGCTGGGATTACAAGCACGAGCCATCATTCCCACCCATAAATTGTATTTGAGATGGTGATAGGCGCTATGGAAAACAATTAAGCAGGGACTTGGGGGTGCTAGGGAGGGGCTGTAATTTAAAGAAGTGGTCAGGGAAGGCCCCACTGAGAAGGTGGTCCTTGTGTATGGATGCAAAGAGGGTGAGGCTGTGAGTCCTGGGGGGGCCTGAGCTAAGAGGACCTGAGGTCACAGGAATGCCAAGTACAAAGGCCCTGAGGTGGGCATGTGCCTGGCATGCAGAAGGAACACTGAAGAGGCCAGCATGGGGGAAGCAGTGTGAGCTGGGGGTGGGGGGAGCATGAACCCTGAGGTTAGAAAGGAGAGGAGGGCAAACCAACATGACCATGTAGGCTGCTGTGAGGACTTGTGCTTTTCTCCATGTGTGACGAGAGCCTCACAGGGTTAGCCTTCTCCCTGCCAGATGCTGGACTGTGTGGGGGCTTGTAGTGCCTTTCCCAGCCCCAGTGAGCCTGGTACCTTCTTCCCGCCTGAGACAGGACGGACGTGCTAGTTTTTTACTCTTCTCAGGAAAATCCCCAGAGGCAGCTGCAGCCTGATGTAGGGAAGGATTGGGGTGGGGGTGAAGCTGAGCAGGCCCCAGGCTCCAGGACCGCATGGCAGCCCCGCCTCGGCATCTGCTCCTCCCTGTCCCAGGTTCCAGCCACCTCTCCTGCCTGTTGTTTCCAGGCCCTTCCTATTTGGGACACCCCAGCTTGTCAGTTCCAACCGTGGTTTTTAAATTCAATATAATTTTATTTTTACAGACCCAGTCTCACTATGCTGCCCAGGCTGGTCTCGAATGCCTGGGCTCAAGAGATCCTCCCACCTTGGCCTCCCAAAGTGCTGGGATTACAGGTGTGAGCCACCGTGCCCGGCCCCCGACCGTGGTTTTTGTTGTACAGTGTCACCAAGAGCAGGAGTGAAATCAGTACAGTCCCTGGGGAAACAAGCATGCTCGAGGCTGGACAGGGCACCAGCCAGACCCAGCCAGGTGCCAGGCTGGAAGCCCCAGCCGTGTGAGTGCGCTGTTGCCACAGACACAGCTGAAAGCACCCAAGACCAAGAAGAAAACCGAAACCCGCTGTGGGAGCTGTAACCAGCTGGGGCAGAAGGCTCAAGACGAGAGGCCCCTGTGAGGGACAGCGCTCACTCCTCCTTAACTCAGCCCACTCCCTCGAGTGCCCACTCTGTGCCAGCCAGCCCCAGGGACACAGTCAAGACAAGTGCATTCCAGGATCACCGTGCCCAGCCGAGGGGGAAGGGGCTGAAGTCTAGCCCATGCTCCATTTGCCAAGCCTTGCACCACAATGTGAGGCTGTGGCCACCCGGAGAAGGGTGTCTCTAATTCTCACAAAGGCACTGTGCTGGCTGGCAACCCTGGACCCTGCCAGGAGGAGCTCCTTAGTGGTGGTGGACGGACTGGGACCAGGGCCGGGGCCTGGATGGGTGTGAGACAGATCAGCGAAGGTAAAATCACTGCTCAGTGTTGGAGGGTACTGACCAACACTGGTTCAGGCCAGGAATGCTGGAAGAGCTGGCCCAACCTGAGCATCCCCAAGAAGGCGCTGGGAGTAGCCAGGCCCATGTTGGGAGGTGGGTGGGGAGCGGGGGGTGGTGTGCAGGGAACAGCCCTGGCAAGGGCCCAGAGGTCTGGGCAGCATGGCTGGATGGGGGTTTTGGAGGGGAGGGGGAGTGGGCACTGGGGAAATGGGCAGGGCACAAGTACTCAGCTGGGGGGGCTTACAGGGGACAAGGGAAAGCCTAGAGGATTCTAAACGGGATCTCAGAAGGCAGCAGATTTGCATTTTAGAGCAGGCTCTGGGGCCAGTGTGCAGGTTGAGTTGGAGGAGCCAAGAGGACCACTAAGGCCTCCAGGAGAGATATGGAGTGCCGGAGTGGGGCAAGAGTTAAGGGGTGTGGCGTGAAGACCACTGGGACACAGATGTCTCCTGAGTGGAGAGGGAGGAGCCAGATTCTAGTGGGATGGATAAAGTGGGGATGCTGCAGGCCCAGGATTGAGATGTGGGGCAGAGCCCTGGGGGCAGAACAGATCTGAGGGCCAGGGAAACAAGGGTCAGTTGGGGCACGCCTGCCTGAGCGGTGTGTGCAGTCTGCCATTCCCACCTGCCAGAGGTTTGGGAGCCAGGTCTAAACCTGGGCCTTCTCATCCCTCAGCTCTTGCTTCCTCGTTCCACTGGCCCCTGCAGCCTTTTCGCCCTGCTCCCTCTATCTCTGCCAGTCCCCTACTTAACCATCCAGATCCCCAGATAGAAAGCCTTGGAGTAAGGGGTCAGTGGAAAGGTTTTTGCTGAGTGGAGTTATTTTTACTAAGTGCCCAGATATTTTCAAAGCAGGCAAAACTGGCAAGGTTGCATGCTTCTAGGGTCTCACTAAATCGAGGATAGGGGCATGGACCAGTCTGGCTGGCCCAAATATTTGCCATGTTGCTGGGTAACCACCAGTCGGACTGCAAGCTGGCATCTGTGGAAACAAGGACTTGGAAGGAAATTCACACAGCCACCGGGGGCCTGGAATCAGTTTGCAAAGCCAGGAAGCACCCCAAATGTCTCCTGAGAGTGGGCAGGCTGATCTTCCGGAAGCTGGCCCCCAGGAGACAGCAGGCGTGAGATGGGATTAGCAGCTTCCTACGGACACCCAGTGGCTGCAGGAGCCCACTTGCACAAATGAGCATCACGTGGCTCCAGCTGCATGGCCTGGTGGGAAGGCCGGCTCACTGCTTCATGCCCAGGCCCTGGTCTCTCTCTCCCTCTCTTGTTCCGGGCAGCTGCTGTGGTCACCCACAAGGGAGTATTGGCTGTTTCTATGAAGATCTGCCCATCCCATGTCCAAGGAGAACTTGGGGCAGGGAGAGGCACATAGAGAGAGGAGGCAGCCCACCACACAGTGAAGTTTGAGGACTCTGAGAGGATACCTACAACACACACACACGCCCACTCTGATTATCTGGCCTGCCGGAAATTAGGCATGGAATTCCCTAAGAGTTGGGAAGGACATCGGAGGGGGCCAGGACACCTTACATGCAAGGCAGCGATCCCAACCACACTAGCCCAGGCCCAGACAGCACCAGCCTCTGCGTGCGCATCCTGAGAGCTGGGGAGAGCACCACCCGCAGAAGCGTTTTGTCATCTTGGAGACAGCAGTAACTGCTAGAATGTTTCTGAGCCTGAGCTTGACTCTTCCCCTGTGGGAAGGCAGGGGCTATGGGAACACCAGCCATGTATGAGGCCGTGATGACCCAAGTGGGCTTTCCTGAGAGCCCACAAAGGAGGGCCAAGCCTCTGGGAGAACAGTGTGACAATGTACAAAAAGTAAGACCTCTACCTGCACCTCTCTAATCACAGAGAGCAGGTAGGCAAGCAGGGAGCAGAACCTGTGAACTCCAGACTGAGCACCCCCACGCTGGGAGAACCAGCAGGGGTTTGCTTTTCTGAGCCTCTATTTCCTCCTCTGTAAAATGGGTACAACATGAGTACAGCAGGGGCCATGGCAAGCAGGCAATGGTTAATGGTCATAGAGCTACCAGCAGGGGCTATGTAATTGGGAGATGAGGTGTCCCCTTTCCCTCTCTGGGTGGCTCCTGCTCTGACCCAAGCATGCCTTATTTCCTCTGGCATCAGAAAGCCCTCTCCTCGCCCTATTCCATCCTCCCTCCTTCCTTTCTCCTCTTCCAGCTGAAATCCTCCACACGTGGTTGCCATGAGCCTCCTCTTTGCAGCCTGGACAGCTGCCTTCCACTCACCTCCACCACTCAGCAGGCCTCAGTCTCAACCACTACAGGCCTGTCCTCCTTCCCTCCTCTTCCTCCTCCCTGCTCCCCCTTCTCCTCCTCCTCCAGCATGAGGCACAGCTGACCATCTTTCTTCACACATTCTGTCTGCCCAGGTCTTTGGGGGCTGCAGGATCCAGGCTCCCCCTGCTCCTCCCTGGCAGTGAGGACAAGGGCTCTGGCTTAGAGGACGTTTGTGGAATCCCTGTCTTCTAAAATCTTATTCAGTTCTCCCATACCTCTGGCAGCATGGCACACAGGTGATATTCTGCCCATTGAACAGATGGTGGGACTGAGGCACAGGGAGAGGAAGGGACAGGTGGCAACATAAAGAGCCCAGGGTCTGCAGTCTCGGGTTCACACCCCACTGCCATTTGCTAGTTGTGCCACCTTAAGCAAGTTGCTCAAGCTCTCTGGGTCTCAGGCTGCTCATTTGTAAAGCAGGGAGGAAGATAATCATATCTTTCTCGTGGAGTTGTTAATTAATGAGTGAAAGCACTTAGCCCAGCACCTGGCTTATCGTGAGTGCCTGGTAAGTGTTGGCACTTCCCTGGGGCAGAATCTCAATGAGGAGGAGCCTGGCTCTGCAGGCCCCACATGAAGCCGGGCAGCACAGGGTGTGGGCAGGGCCAGGAACTCTGGGCCTGAGCTGCAGCCTCCATCCCGAGCTGGGCAGCCAGGGACCTGAGTGAGCAGGGAAAGTGCTGAGCTTGTCGGAGGTGGGAAGCGGGAACGCAGACTCAGCAGTTCTGGCCTCCAATAGGATGGGATGGGATGGGATGGGATGGGATGGGATGGGATGGGATGGGATGGGATGGGATGGGATGGATGGAGGGCTGGGCAGTTGATGAGGGATTCTGCTAAGGTGGGGTTTCATGTGTCTGCAATGACTCCCTTCCTCTCAGCCTCCCTGGCTAAAAAAAGGGCCAGGCTCTCTCAGTGTTCGTTGGAAGGAAACTCCGGGTGCCCTGCCTACTTCCTTCAGAGTTCAACTCCAGCGCCTCCCCTTCCTTATCCCAGTGGCCACCGCCATCCCTTGCACTCATTGTCTTCATTTTTTAGAGGCAGGTGGCTCAGGGCTCTGTATCACTGGGAGTCACAGCGCCCTGCCCCACCAAGTGCCCAGGAGCTGTGGGACTGGGTTCAAATCCCACCCAAGCCCTGCCTTTGTTCACAGAAGGAAGAAAGTTCCCATTGCCAGGCACCCACCATGTGTCCCCATCCATAAACTCATCAGTCCTCACAAACCTCTCCCTTCCGAATCTCCAGATCCCCGTGCTCGGAGTTGGTACCCACAGATTCATCTGAGGAAGGCCCTGCATGGCCAGCTGGGCTTGCTGCTCAGTTCTCCACTTCCTTGTCTTCTGGGAGGAGTCCCTGATATTCCCCAAGGAACCTCCCCCTTCCCTCAATCCTTGTAGTGGAGCTGACTCTTCCCATGCCCCTGAGGGTTGGCATGTGACCTAGGCTTGACCACTGAAAGGGCCACATGCTTCTGATTACAACACTTGGTTCAGCTTTGGGCACACAGCCCATGCTAAATCAATACTACTGCATTCTGGATTTTAGCTGGAGCTGGTGGGAGGATGTTCTGATTCTCCTGGACTTGGAGCCAGTAAGACATAACACTAGCATTTCCAGGGGCCATGGCAGGGAGGGAGCCAGTTTAAGCCACCACTGAGGAAAGCAGGGTAGAAAAGACAGAGTTTGTTGAGAGGATTCCAAACGTTTGTCGTGGTGCCTGGTGCAAAGCAATTGCTCAACCAAGATGAGCCACTAGGTTGCTATTTCCATCACTGTGATTAGAGGATGGGACGAATAGGAAACGGTGGAGAAAGGAGGGGCATGCTAGTGTTTGAGCCTCTAGATCCAGCTGTGCCTGAAGATCATATACCCCTGGATTTCTCAGTTACATTAGAGAGTAAATCCTCTCTTTTTTTTCTTTTGCCTAAACCACTTGGAGTTCATGCTACTTGTACCCAAGAAAGCCTTAACTAACCTAAGAATAAAAATGTTGAAAGGGCAAGGACAGATCGCTGTGGCACTGCTCTAGGGACATCCACCTGGACTGACAGTCATCTGTGAGTTGGTTCCCTTGGGGGCAGCTGCTTGAGTAGGCAGTCATAGTCTCTGCCCTGTCCTGCGCCTTGATCCTCAGGGCACTATCCCGGCCTCACCAGCATCAAGTGCAAAGCCTCATGGGAGCCCAGACACCTGCATCCTTGTGCCCTGTCAGAAAAGAGGCTTTGGTCACTCTGGCCTCACCCACTCCTGATGAACCACGTAGAGCTTTCTCAGGGTCCTCAAATCTCCTTCGTGATGGCCCCTTGGAGGATTGCACGGAGACCAGTGTCACAGTTCACAGGCAACTCCAGTTGGCAGCTGCAGAAGGGCCCTCTCTGGGGACCCAAGAAAGCCTGGGAGGCCCATCCACCAGCCCCAGAGAAGTAGGCAGACAACAGGATGACAGGCCAGACTTAGAGCAAAGGAAGGTAGGAGGGGCTGTGGGCAGGAGAAGAAAGGGCCACTTCAAAGCTCATAAAATCACAGCGAATTGTACTGCCCGAGATGAATACTGGTTGGTTCCTAAATTATGCAGATTTGTGCAAATGTTATGCAAATTAGTCACACAAAGGTGGCAGGGGACACTTGCTGACAGCCTGGCTCTGCAGCCTTCTCGTCAGTCAGCCTCGCCTTGTTCAGGGAGTGGAGGAGCTGTCACCTGCCAGGCAGCAAGAGGGAGGGACAGGCTCTGCCCTAGCCTGGCCTTCTGCCCACGCTTCCACTCTGGGGGGCCCTCCTCAAAAGCAGTCCCGCCCCCCCAATCCTCCACTTCTGGCTCCTGCCCTGGACTGCCAGCCCAGAGACAGCCATTCACAGCTGGGCCTTTCTGGTCACCGGGTCCAGCCACACCTTCCCATTGCACAGATGAGGAAAGAGAGGCCCAAAGCTGGAAAGGACGTGTCCTGCCTCCTGAGGCTCAGTGGACTGACTCAGCCTGATGCACCCACCCATCAGCTCCTGGAAGAGGTGGTCTTCTGCACGGTCACAATAGGCAAACATGCACTTACTTCCTACTCCGCCCTGGGCCCCAGACATTTTCCCCAATCCATTCACTGTACCTAGAACCGATGGCATCAGTCATTAGAGAACCTGGGGCAAAAAGCTGGCAAAATTTGGTCCCCAGAGTATGGGTGCTGGGGCAGGGCCCTAGATAATTCAGCAACTTCGAAGCCTGTGCTTCCCTCCTTGTGCTGGGAGAGGTGGAGGACCAGCCTTGGTGCTGTTAGTCCCACTTCGGCAGCCACCTGGGCCGCCTGCCCCTCCTTTCTCCACCGTTTCCTATTCGTTCCATCCTCTAATCACAGTGATGGAAATAGCAACCTAGTGGCTCATCTTGGTTGAGCAATTGCTTTGCACCAGGCACCACGACAAACGTTTGGAATCCTCCCAGCAACCCTCTGGATTCGAATCTACTATTACTCCCATTTCACAGACAAGGAGACTGTGGAGCAGAGCAGCAAAATCCCTTGTTCATAGCCGCACATTCTATAAGTGATGTGGTGGAATGCTCGGCGTCAGGGCACAAGCTTCAGAAACCCGTTCAGTGCAGTCTCCCTCCTCCCCGTCCAGGAAGCCTGTGCTAAAGCCATCTGCCAATGTCAGGCCACATTCACTGACTGATACTCAGGGCTGCTGCTTTAGTCCTCTTTCTGGAACTTCTATAGCCCCAGAGTCCGAATCCTATGGCTTGGCCTGGGATTTGTCCACCAGGCCCGGCCAGAGCTCTCTGAGAACAGGGCAGAGCTTGCCACCACCAGAATATTTCCCTGTGGTGGACCAGCACAGAGTGGTCGCCCACTGGGGGCCCAAACAGATCCGGGGCCTGAGGGAGAGCAGTAGGGGTATTGGGGGCCCCAAAGCCTGGACAGCTGTTCCAGTGCCAGATCCACAGAGCCCAGCGAGCCACATTTCGATTCTTCCTCCCTGCCAAGTGCCATTGGTGAAAAGAGAGAAACAAGAGACTTATCCTTGTGCCACCCTCCAACTGCCCTCATACCTCCTGCTCCCCAAAACAGCTTCCAGCTCGCCTGTTCTTCTGTCCCCCAGAGCCCAGGGACCCTCCAGGAGCTCCGACCTGGGCCTCCCAGGATGCTCCTCTGGAGTACAAAGGGAGTCCAGCTGCAGCTTCCAGGAAGGTGTTGAGAGATGTTGGTTTGCAGCCCCTGACAGTACAGCTGTGTGTGCTGAGTCAGGGTAGAGGTGCGATCTGAACCATCTCCTCCCTGCACCGGAGAATAAGCCTTAGGTCACAGAGTCAGAACCTCTTTTAGGGTCCCAGATACTTTGGAAAATCTGAAGAAAGCCCTAGACCCTAACACGGAGAGTCAAGGAAAGGCCCGGACTTTTCACACCCCACCAATAGGGTCTCTGGCCATTCTCCTTGCCCTTTGACCCCAAAGCCAGACTTGGACCTGCTGGTGCAACTCTGTCTGGACCCCACACCACTCTAACGCCAGTTCACATCCTGGGGGATGTTTCTTGTTATGCCAAGTGACACCACGATGGGAGGAGCCTGGGCAGACCAAGGGTCCTAGACAGTCCGTCACCCCTAACTGCTTCCCCTGACAGCCGCCAGGGTGGCAAGAGGCCTGTGGGGCTTTAACCTGGCTTTAGGAGGCAGGGGGCCAAAGGCCAAAGGGAGGCAGCCAAGGAAGATGGGAGGACTTGGGCTATGCAGTCAGGCAAAGCAGCTGTGTGGCCTGGGGCAAGTCACCTCACCTCTCTGGGCCGCATTACCAGTGCCTATAAATGGAATCATGGCTACTGCCCAGGCTTGAAGTAAAATAGTATCCAAATGCCCCAGCACAGTGCCCAACACCCAGCAAGCACTCAGAGAAGGTGAACTGCCTGCTCCTTACCCTGGCTGTGACTTTGGAGGGTGTCCATCGTGGACGTCCCAGGCAAGCCCCAAGCTCCCCTCAGATCAATGTGGTTTGCAGCCAGTGGTGCCATATCCACCCACAGATCCTCAAGATTCCTCCTCTGAGGCTGTCCTGGGCAAGAACCGGAGACAGTGGGCAGTTAGAGGCATGGCATGATGTGAGGGGTAACAAGATGAGCCCACCACTGGCATCTCATGCACCCAAATGCCACCACGCATGCATCAGCTCTCGGGCTCAGCATTCTGCTCCTCCCCTAGGGGGCAGTGGGCAGGCCTCAGTCCCTTCCTACTCAGGCACTGTGTGGATCAGGCACTGTTTTTGTCCAGGTGGGCGCTGTGCACCTGGGGGCTGAGGGGACATCTGAGCTGGGCCAGGAAGACAGGATCATCAAGGATGTTCCCAGCGCCACCGTTTGTCATAGCAAAAACCAGAAACAACTCAAATGTCCATTAATAGGAAAATTGTTAAAAGAATGAAGGTCCAAAAAAATTTGCACAAAAATACCTCAAAGCAACCGAGCGTGGTGGCTCACCCCTGTAATCTCAGTGCTTTGGGAGGCTGAGGCGGGCAGATCACCTGAGGTCAGGAGTTCGAGACCAGCTTGACCAACATAGAGAAACCTCGTCTCTACTGAAAATACAAAATTCACCGGGTGTGGTGGTGCATGCCTGTAATCCCAGATACTCGGGAGGCTGAGGCAGGAGAATCGCTTGAACCTGGGAGGTGGATGTTACAGTGAGCCAAGATCCTGCCATGGCACTCCAGCCTGGGCTCAAAACTTCGTCTAAAAAAAAAAAAAAAAAAAAAAAAAAAAAAACCTCGAAGCAGTTAAAAGGAGTAAGGTAGATCTACATTTAACATGGGACGTTTTCCCAAACATATGGGGAACAAGCAAATTCCAGAGCAAGATATATCAGTAGGATCCTATTTATGTTACTTTAAAAACACCATATCTGTGCACATATAGGTATTTTGTATGGTTTTGTTTGTTTATTTTTCAGACAGAGTCTTGCTCTGTCACCCAGGCTAGAGTGCAGTGGTATGATCTTGGCTCCTGGATTCAAATGATCCTTCTCCCTCAGCCTCCTGAGTAGCCTGGGATTACAGGTGGGCGCCACCACGCCTGGTTAATTTTTGTATTTTTAGTAGAGACGGGGTTTTGCCATGTCCCAAACTCCTGACCTCAAGTGATCCGCCCACTTTGGCCTCCCAAAGTGCTGGGATTCCAGGCATGAGCCCCCACACCCGGCCAGTATTCTGTATATTAATACGCTATGTGGGGGAAAGTCTGCAAGGCGTATGTCAAACTGCTATTGATGGGAAATGGTGGAGGCTGCTCCGCAAGGACAGGAAGCCTCCTGTGTAATATGCTGGTTGTTTGAGTTTTTGTGGTGAAAATTTATTCGTGGATTACCTGAACACATGTGTAAATATTTTTAAGATCCTAAGATCATAAAATTGAATGCACACACACACATTTCAGAAGGCTGCACGGGGGCCTGGAGGCCCCACCACAGCTCCCCTGGTGCCAGGTGGACCCCCTGCCTGGCTGCTCTTGGCTGCCTCCCTCCCCCGGTTCCCCTCCCTGCACCATCACAGCCAAGCTCATTAGTTCTTACTGCTGCCCTTGTTCTGACCTCAGGGTTATGGAAACGTCAGCTCTGTTTTCACAACCTTCCATCAGCCATGCTCTGTGGCCATCCCTCTCCCCTGATCAGACTCCGATCCCATCAGCTTTGTAACAGCTGCTCCCTCAGGCCCCAGCAAGAAGCCACAAGCCAGGGACAATCTGGGATGAGGCCTGGGGGTCCAGTCTCTCAGGCCATGGCCCCTTTAGATCCCACGGAAACAGTTTCTTCCCAGAATAACAAAGCCAGAATCTGCTGTACTATGAGGAAGAAAAAGCCCGAAGCCAAGCTGCCCTATGTGTGGGAGGTTGGGGGTAAGAAAGGAGGAAAAGCAGACCCAGCCCCGCACTTAGGAGGCCCCAGTCTGGAAAGCCTGGGAGACTCCCCTTGCGCAACAAGCGGCAATGGAACTCAGTGATCGGCCAGACCTTTCATTTTTGGGTTGAGTAACAGAGGCTCAGGGAGGGAAACGGGTTTGCCCAAGACCCCCAGTGAGTCTGCGCAAAACTTCTGCCTCACCCGAAGCTCCTGCTCCAGCCCTGAGCTTTGGCTTCTCTGAGTCCTTCCCTGCCAGCTCCCAGTAGCAGAAAGGTCGTGATCCACCAGCAGGAAGCTGACCAGGCAGGGCAGCTGGGTGCACAGGGCCAGAGGCAAGACAGAAGTGTGTGCATTTCTGTGGTGGCCCAGGAAAAATATTGACTTTCTGGCTAATAAAGCCAAATTCCATGGAAGCTACAACTCTGGACTGAGAAAATTCATCAGTGTTTCATAAATATTTGAAAGTGTCCAATGGATACTCACCGTGCGGTGGCTGCAGCCTGAGGGTGAACAGGGACAGAAAGCCCAGTCCTCACACAGCACGGAAGCTCCAGAGTCACTTGGCCATCCATTCAGAAGCTGCCCCTATCTGTATTTGCTTTTGAAAGCAAAAGGAGCTCTGAAAGGACACACAGGAAACGAAAAGCAGGATTACAGGGTAGGAAGGGGGAAAGGTTTCTTACTCTATGCCATGTTATCTTGTTTGGATTTTGAAACACGTGAATGTAATCCCTTTTCAAAATAATAAAAAAATTTTAAACTACTTCTGGGGCCACTGTCTCCCTAGTCCTCTCCGGGTGCCAAAGGGAACTGAGGAGGGTATAAAACCAGGCCTGAGCCGGGTGTGGTGGCTCAAGCCTGTAATCCCAGCACTTTGGGAGGCCGAGACGGGCGGATCACGAGGTCAGGAGATTGAGACCATCCTGGCTAACACGGTGAAACCCCATCTCTACTAAAAAATACCAAAAAAAACCCAAAAAAAACAAAAAAAAAACTAGCCGGGTGAGGTGGCAGGTGCCTGTAGTCCCAGCTACTCGGGAGGCTGAGGCAGGAGAATGGCGCAAACCCGGGAGGCGGAGCTTTCAGTGAGCTGAGATACGGCCACTGCACTCCAGCCTGGGCGACAGAGCGAGACTCCCGTCTCAAAACAAACAAACAAACAAAAAAACCAGGCCTGGCCTGGGGGCAACCAGCTGAGGGTAGGGGGAGACCCAGTTGGCCGTGCCAACTTCCATCACAGCTTTTGGCTTGTGATTGTTTGTGTGCCTCTCTCCCTGCAAGCCTGGGAGCTCTGGAAGGCGCAGAGCTCAGAGAAGTGCATTGTTGTTAAAAAAATCCTGAGTGTTGTAGGGAGACCCTCTCCATACTGCAGACGTGGAGCAATGACAAGGTCATACAAGTACATTCATGACAGGTAGGGGCCTAGGACGGTTTACTCTCACTGTGCCCATGCCCCCAGCCCACACTGCTGGGTTGGTCTTCACAGCCCAGGGTTGCTTGCCTCAGCCTCCATCATAGTCACCCGGTCCCGAGGGAGTTATCCAGCACTGAAGGGCCTGTCAGTGGCAAGGCTGGTCCTGGAACCTAGATCAATTTATGATGTTTAAACCAAACTTCTTTCCCCAATGCATGGCAAGCCTTCCTTTATCCAGATGTCTTTGGATGAAGAGGTCACTTAGCCAGCAGCCTGTCCTCCCCAGAGCTCCGCCAAGAGACAAGGAGACAAGGTGTGTTTCCATATGTGCTCAAATACACAGGAACATGGAAAATATAAGAACATGAGAAAAATGTCCTTCAACACACACAGGTAGACAAGCAGGGGGTGCAGTGGAGCTTGGTGGGTCCTCGAATCCTCAGACAGGGAGACTGGGATGGGGCAGAGTCAGGGACTCTGGCAAACAAGGGCCTCCTGCTTCCCAGCTCCGGGTCCTTCACCTGCCCCCAGGTCTCTCAAGGGCAGAGGAGGAGCAGGGAAGGGAGGGAGCCCTGCACCCCACCTCTAGCACATGCTCGCATGCCTACACTCCCTTACACCACATGGTGTGGGCGTGAGCTGGAGTCAGAGGGCCATGTTAGGACACTGTTCTGTGCTAATTAGTTTCTGCAGCCCAGGTCTGCCTGGCAGAGATAGGAGACCCCCTTGTGGCCTGTCCCAACTCCCAGCCTGCCTGCTGTCATGGCTGTGCCCCCTGTCCAGCCCATGATCTTCTCTCTCTGCCCTCCTCCTGCATCCACCCCCTCAACCCTCAGCTCTCCCATCTCGGGGGTGAACTCTGGGGGTCTCCCTGCGGTTCCATCTGCCATGTGGAGCACTCCTTTCCAAAACCTCCCAGGCCACAGACCCTTGGCTTTGAGCAGATCCCAAGGGCAGCATCGACATGGGCAGGTGGGGCTGCTCCAGCTCTGCTTCCCTCCAGGGACCGACTGCAGCCCCACTGAGTGTGCACCTGGGAAAGTCCAATGGGGCGCAACCGGGGTGACATCTGACAGCTGATTTCATCCTCTCAGCAAACTGTGGTCACAACTTTTATTCTTATTTTATTAGTGACAGTGGGGAGGGAGGTGTGGTCACAGAGGGTCTGAGCTGGGAGTCACACATGTCCAAATACCTTCTCTTCTCTCTGTCTTTCCAGGCAGCCTTGTACATTGCGGGGCCTCAAACACCCTCTCTATGTGCCTCAGACACAATCCCAAACCTGCCCCTTCTGCATTCTCTCCCATCTCAGGAAATGTGCCTATATCCACTGGCTCTCCACTGACTCCTTTTTCTTCGTCACCCCAAATTCCAAGTCCTGTCTGCCCTTAGGATCTCTCTCAACCCCTCCTTTTCTCCGTGTCCATATTATCACCATCCTGTCCCAGGCTGCTGTCATCTCTCCCCAGAATGAGTGCAACAGCCTCCCCCAGCTCCTCACCCGCTCTCACTCCTCTGCAAACTTCTCCCAGCCAAGCAGGAAGATCTTTCAAAGCCATCAATCAAATCTCATTTCACCACCACCCCTCCCTTAAAACCTTATCATCCTTCCCAGCTCCTAAGGTGGCTGATAGCACCTGTGAGGCATCTCTGGGCTGGTTCACCACATACCCCCGCAGCTCCCTGCCTGCCAGCCACACTGGCCATGCTGCCTCAAGGCCTCTGAACAGCATGGGCTGTTCCTTCCACCTGAAATATCTCTGCTCTCAGCAAGCTCCCACTTCAGGCCTCAACCCAGGCCTTTCCTTTCCCCTAAAAGAGGGCTTTCCTGAACCCCCAAAAGCTCCTCCCTTTCTCTTTCTCATTCTACACTCTTCCTTTAGAGCACTTATCCTAACTTATTACATATTTATTCATTTTTTTGGTCTAATATTCATCTCTTTCAACAGATGTTAGCCCTGAGAAGAAACCAATGTCTAGATTTTACTGATCACTAGAGCACTGTCCCTGGCACAAAGTCGTTGCTCAAGAAACACTTGAATGAATGAATGAATGAATGAATGAATGAATGAATGAGTGTATGAATGAATGGTGAGTCTCCTTGGCTAGAAGACAGTGGAACGTGGGCACCCACAGAGGACGGGAGTCGGTACGGAGAGGGCAGCCTGGATCTGCAAAGACAAGGACCCTGGCCCAGCCCAGGACATGGCTCTGGTTGGAGGAGGCTGACAGTGGAACGAACTCCCTCCACTGCTCTGCGGGTAGCGGGGTCAGGGTGCAGAGGGAATGGATGTGAAGGGCTGCGGTGGGCTCACATACCGGTGCGTGTGAGCGCGCATGTGTGGAAGGAGTGACACGCGCTGGCTGCCGCGTGGAGAAGGGGGAGCCAGCCTCATTGCTGCAGATTTGTATTCCTGCCGACTTTTATTTCAGGCCTTGTTTATTTCTCCTTAAAACGCGGCTGCTATGCCAAGAGTCGTACCCGAATTAGCTACGAGTGTGTAATTTTACAGCTATTACCCGGGTGTTTCTGTGACTTGGGTAATAACTAGGGAAATATAAACAAACAACAGCAAAGGCAGTTTAGCAAGGAGGCCTCTGAGCTCGGTGTCTCTGTTTTGAAGTGGAACAAGTCCCATCTCTCCCCTGTCCCCATTCCCACCACCCCCCTCTGAGTCACATCAGGCCCAGTAACTGGGGATTGGAAGGCCCAAGGGTCCCAGAGCCCCAGCCGTGAAATCCTCCTCTCCTTGCCCCTCCCCTGGGAAAACAGGCCCATCCCCAGAGGCACAGTCCCTCCTACCCACAGCCAAGACCCCCTCACGCTCCTCCTCCACAAAGGCAAACAAAGGCTGGCCTAATTCTGTGATATTTCCCTTCTCTGGTGGCTAATGGCACCAGAGCGTGTGCGACATTTCGCTCTCTCTCCTCTATTATTCCTGCTTATTATCTGGCTGCTGCCGGAGGCTTTGGGCTGAGGCTGGCACTGGCACCCGCCCCACCCTATCCCTCCTCCTCTTTGCCTCTGTCCCTTTTACTCTCCCTCACAGTAACTCTGTCGTCTCCTCCCAAAAGGAACAAAGCTTGTCCCTCATCCTCCAGGCCCCCTCTGAGGGAAATGGGGCCCAGCAGAGGTCTGTAATGGGAGGGGGTGGCCTTGGGCACCCAAGATGGGGGCAGGTCCTCAGGACCCCGCATCTCACCTTGGCTCCAATGCAGCCTCACAGAAGCCTCCCGTGTATCCCTCCCT
Source organism: Macaca thibetana thibetana (assembly GCF_024542745.1). NCBI lineage: Eukaryota > Metazoa > Chordata > Mammalia > Primates > Cercopithecidae > Macaca > Macaca thibetana. The sequence goes on along the minus strand of NC_065584.1, from coordinate 162,445,100 downwards.
CCTCTGTGCCTCAGTTTCCCTCTATCTGTGCCATGAAGAGGTGAGACTTGATCCCAAAGGCTCTTCCTGCTCTAGTATTGAAAGTGAACCCCTAAAGGCTTGAGGGATGTGTAGTGATGGCAAAGCCATTGAGGGGTTTTATGAGGCTGTGGGGAGCCTAGGCTGTGGGATTTGCAGCAAGAGGGGTGGGCTTGGGCTAGGAGTCTAGGCAAAGCCAGAGAGCCGGGGCAGAGGAGAAAAAGCTGGAGATCCCTGTGTGGGTAGTTGGCCTCCATTTCAACACACACAGTCTTTGAAAATGCTAACTTTCTTTTTCTTCCAAATAATCTTCATTTTTTAAAAAAGTTACAAGAAAGAAAGCAAAAAACATCAAACTCCCTCTTGTCTCCCCTAGAGGCAACCCCTGTGAATGCTTTGCTGTGTATCATTGCCAGCTTTTTCCGAGATGTCCCTGTCCCTGTTCTATATATTCTTATACAAAGACTGTTCAAAAACAAAAAAATCATGTCATAGCATGCATATTGATTGGACACTTGCTTTTTTCCCTCACCAGTATATCATGGACATCTTCCAGGTGGGTACACAAGGATCAATCTAATTTTTTTTTTTTGAGATGGAGTCTTGCTCTGTTGCCCAGGCTAGAGTACAGTGGCATGATCTCGGCTCACTGCAAGCTCTGCCTCCCAGGTTCATGCCATTCTTCTGCCTCAGCCTCCCAAGTAGCTGGGACTACAGGTGCTGGTCACCACACCCAGCTAATTTTTTTGTATTTTTAGTAGAGACGGGGTTTCACTGTGTTAGCCAGGATGGTCTTGATCTCCTGACCTCGTGATCCGCCTGCCTCGGCCTCCCAAAGTGCTGGGATTACAGGTGTGAGCCACCACACCCGGCTGGATCAATCTCATTTTTAAATGGCCACAGGGTGTTCTATCATACTGCAGGACCACCAGCCAGCCCCACACGGAGCGATATCTGGGCTATCTTCAGTTTGGGGCTGTATCTGTTTTCTGGCAGTATAAATAATGGTTACCTGACAATTCAAAGCTTAGCGTCTTAAAGCAAACGTTTATTATGTTCGCAAGTCTCCAAGTCATCTGGGCAGCCGCAGGCTGGGCTGGGCTGGGCTGACTCCCAGGTGGGCTTCCTCACAAGTTTGTGGTCAGCAGGAGGATTGACCGAGGCTGCTGGTCTAGGATGGCCTCACCTGGGATGACCCACTTCTTTTCCTCATGGTCTCTCATCCTACAGCGGGCCAGCTTGAGCTTGTCCTCATAAATCCATGGAGTAGAAATGAGAGTTCAGAAAGAAACCCTCACATTATGATCAATTGATTTTCAACAAGAGAGCCAAGACCATTCAATGGGAGAAATAATAGTCTTTTTGACAAATGATG